>NC_140624.1:51306559-51856559 GCF_057382275.1 Copadichromis virginalis
TTTACTGCTGCTTAGAGTACCATATTCTTCTTTGTTCACAAGTGCATTACTAGTTGTAAATGTGGTAGCATTTTTGCTTTCATTCCCAGCTGAGTTATACTTTCCCGAGACTCTAAACTGTTATGTAATGAATGAAACCAGAGGACATCTCTTTCAAAGTGCTACAGAGGGCCAAAAATACCTTTATTATGATTTTTTTTTTCCCCATTTCTACCTTTTGTATTTATAGTTTTCTGTCAAGAACTTTACATGAGGGAGTCTAAAACACTGGAGACAACTGCTTCTCTGAAACAAAACTGAGAAAGGGGTTAAAATCAAATTGTCTACAAAAAAAAAATTAAAATAAAATAATAATTGGGATGACTAATGATTGAATTAAAAAAACAAAAAAAACAAACAAAATCACAGTAATTAAATGTCAAGAAGTACTTTGAATAAAATTCTTTCATTTTACAATGTAGATAAAGATTTATTTGCAGAAGCGGCCAATACAGGTGATCAGAATATGAATCTGTCATCTCAATCAATCATAAATGCATTTTGTCAAAGCGTATCAGAAAAATTTGTTGCTCTACACACAAACACACACACTCACACTTTTATTTCTACATCTCATAAATACAATCAATCTGATATACAAATATTTGGATAGATTCATTTTTAGCGACATTTAAAATGCAGTTTGAATCCCGGTTCTTGTCGTTCTGCAGACCACCTCTCGATAAGATCATTATTCAGTTTCTTGCGAGAGAAACTCGAGCTCGCTTGGACGAAAAGACCCTGTGGACACTTCGTTAAAATTGATGGGCAGTTGAAATAGGTATTTGAAACGCGCAGCATCCTAACACTGCAGACTTTCATTCTTCTCTACATCATCCATCATGCTTCCATTACTGAAGGGCGACTGAGAAAAAGCAAAGGGCATAGCAGACGAAGCAGTACCAGTCTCCATTTGACAGGACACCAAAGAGCTGCACATAAAAGTCCAAAATCTGGATTTAAAAAAAAAAAGAAAGACAAAGTGCCGCTCTTCTACCTGTCACACATACAAGCAATCACAGGCATCTGGACTTGAGACAGAATCAAGAAAAGGGATGATCATTCTGTTAACAGTGTTACGTTTGTGCGGAAGCCGGGTAGCTTTAGAGGATCGACGCATTTACTGTACATTAAAACCTACATGAATGTACAATTTGTGTATGAATGCATCCACAGATCAGCCTCCATTTTTTAACTGTCAGTTTTCTATTTGGATGCGAGAAAAAGCCCTTCATGGACACACGCCTGTGTCAGAAACACATCAAAGTCAGTAATAGTTACTGAACAGGGGAGGGGGGGAGAAAAAAAAAAAAAAAAAAAAAAAAGGAAAAAAAAAAAGAAAAAGGTTGAGTTCTGACATGACGGATAATGTGATTATACTCTTCTTAGGTACAGGCAGGAAGAAGGGTCCTTAAGACATAAAGCAGTTTGTTCATGTGCTTCTTTTACTTTCAGCTAGAATCCTCTGCTATCCAACAAGTCTGCCTCTTTCAGTGGGATGTTCTTTACTTCATCACTGGGTACTGACGTGGACCGCCCAAACGACCTGAGCGTACTCCTGATGGTGCACTTGTCTGAGGAAAAACAGCAGCAAGGAAATGTGATTGTAGGGTGAAAAGTAGCAAAACACACAAAAAAAAAAAAAACAAAAAACAAAAAAAAAAACACCCACACCAACCCCCAACCCCCCCAAAAAAAAAACCAACCTGTAAAAGGTCTCTCACAACTGTGAAACTTTGGAGTTCATACCTGTGCAAACTGTGAGGGGTTATAAAAGGTGACGCCCGCAGCAGGTGCATTCCCCTGGGCTTGATCGCTCTGTCCAAAGACAAGTTCAGTTACTGAAGTGTGTGTGCAGTGTCACACTAACATCACTTTAGAGCAGAGATGGAAAGCAAGACACAACTCACAAACAGATTTGACCAAAGTATAAAATACAGTGGCTTGCAAAAGTATTTGGCCCCCTTGAACTTTTCCACATTTTGTTTCATTACAGCCACAAACATCAGGCAAGGTCTATGGGCAACTGACTGCACTCAGACTAAAGGGGGCTGAATAATTACGCACACCCCACTTTTCAGTTATTTATTTGTAAAAAATGTTTGGAATCATGTATGATTTCCGTTCCACTTCTCACGTGTACACCACTTTGTATTGATCTTTCACATGGAATTCCAATAAAATTGATTCATGTTTGTGGCTGTAATGTGACAAAATGTGGAAAAGTTCAAGGGGTCTGAGAACTTTTGCAAGCCACTGTAGAAGCCAAGGAAATGAGAGGAAGCAGTAAGGACACGAGGACACAGCGAGGCAGCATTACAGATATATATGTGTATGATACATATGTGACCACATTTTCCAAAATATACATCATGCTGTTTTGAAGAAGAATTAAAACTATTGCGTAAAACTGTAAAGTCAATATGAAAAACTCTGTGCTCATAAATCACATGGGAAGTAGGATTTTTTCCCCCCCTCTATTTCTTTATAATCAGATTTTTTTCTTGCAACCAGAGACTAACCCCCTGCTGGCCACTGGAAAGAATGCAGATTTAGGACACTTTCATATTGACTTCCCTTTTTAGATCAGATGACATAATTTTACACGCACTAAATCTTAAACCAAATAAATTAAATGATGCCTGAAAACATCAGACAACATGATAGCATGAATCTGTATTTATGTGTAATTTTATGGCACTCCAATTGATGTCAAGGCAATTCATTCTAAATCTCAATACTTTTAACTTGCTAACAGGACTAGGTTAGACAGAGATGACAATCTTTTGAGAACTAGAGGTATGGGACTGGGAGTGCTGCAGTCAATCCATTCAATAAAAACAATATATAACCAAAGTTAATAGAATTCTCATCTTTTCTACTCCACAGAAGTGTGAACACTTTTTTTTGGCGACAATTATATAACTATACTCTGATTTTATTGTCCATTTGTGTTATGTTGAGTTAGTAATGGTGAAGACAACAGGCAGGGTTTAATAGGCAAAGAAGCTTTGGGTGGGTGCAGTGAAGCATGCTACTAGTGATGTGGAGTGAGCTACAAGGGTGGCAGGCAGGGGTGAGTTAACTTAAAGCCCAGCTAGAGGTACCTGGTTTAAATGCTGACTCACTTCGCGTGATAAAGAACTCATTGAACTAGAACGTGACAGCTACAGACAGCAGGAGGAAAATTAAAAAAAACAAACAAACCCATTTTAATAACCTGGCATGCACTGGATTAGTTTTCAGAATGAAAATGAATAAATCAGCATAAAACCATGGTTCATAGAAAAACAGACATGGAAAGAATTATATTAGACCAGCACATGGAACAGAGTATTATTTATCAAGGCGTTTCACATGAATATGAGGAAAGATTTTAATTCTACATGCATATAATATCATGTTCTTTCGCTCCTACATTAATATTACAAAGAGCAAAGTGCACACACTGGCCACTGGCAGTCGAGCATCATGTTTCAGTTGCATTATGACAGGAGGCTTAGGCTTACCTCTCCAGAATGGGAGCCATCCGGCACTGTAGGACCTTCTGGGGCAGGTGGTAACAACATTGGGGTGAACATCTAGACAGATTTTTAAAAAAGCGCAACAGAAGAAGTTTGGATAAGTAGAGCTGTTGCTTTGTACTTATTGATGACTGCCTTACATTCTTTCTCAGTATGCTGCTTATGTTTTGTCTTTTTAATGCATTTTTTCACTTATCTTTTAAAAATGAAGAACAGGAGTAAAGTTCATGATTATAAAGAATGATGAGGATTACTAGTAAAGAGTAGAGATACCTGTGGACCAGCACTGGTGTTTGGTGAGTTCTGCTCCTGATTGCCTCCTTCACTGCCTTCCAGAGGTTGTTGATCATCGGGAGCTAATCCAGGGATACAAATAAACATAGAATTACTTCAATCTTTAAAAGCAGAAAATCCTCTACAGCCACCAAATGCTGCTGGTGAATACAAGTTATTATGCCATCTTGCACATGACACACACCTGAGCTAGGCACAAACAGGTTAGTAGGAATAGGCATTGGTGCCAAAGGAGCAAAGATGTCCGCTGGAGCAGGAGCTGGACCGCCAGGTTTAGCAGCTCTGCTGGGGTTCAAAACATCCACGTATCTACTCTTTGTGCCTGAGAGGGAACAAACACATCTGAGTTAAAAGCGCCCTATAAGAGAAGACATGCTTCTACTTTTAGATGCATTATGCAAGGCGAAGGATGAGGTTTGTTTAGCCAAAAGCCACTCTGAGTAATCCTCATCTCACCTGCCTTCCTGGAAAACATGTTGACAGGAGGAATACTACTCGGTGGTGCAGCAGGCCCTCCAGGACCAGGAACTTGAGGCATCTTGGGGAAGACAGAGGGTGGTGGCGGAGGTGGCTTGCTCTAAAAGTTTAGAAGAAAAACTATTAGAAGTGTTCAATTTGTAAGAATTTCAGGCTTTCTGCACACTACAGGTCCAGCCTGGAGAACACATTTTCAATTTTACAGACCTCCTCCTCAGGCTCGTTCAAGTCGACCCATCTCTGCTTCTTTTCATCCCACACAATCTGACAAAGATCACAGCACTCTCATATTGGCCGCATGTACAAACAAGTGTATGAAATTTGTAGAACAGGTAATGTAAACAAGAAAAAAAAAAAAAAAAAAAAAAAAAAAAAGGTGAACGTGTAAAAGCTATAACTTACAGACTTATTTTTGTCATCTGGCAAGTGAGCTTCATTCTTTCCTTTCCCAATGATCCAACCCAGCCAGCCAACCCCTTTCTGTGTGTGTAAAGATAATAAGTATTCTACTTAGCACAGTGACCACAGTGCACACTGAAAACCTGAGAGCCAGTATGTAAAACTGAACCTTTTTTGGAGAGTCCTTCTTGACTTTCTTGGCCTCTTCTTTAATGGGCTGCTCGGGGATTGAGGGTGGAGGTGGAGAGGCTTGCACCACAGTTGAGTTGCTCCGCTCTCTTCCACCAGAGTGAGTAGAAGACTCCGAGGTGGTACGGGAGCGGCGTCCTGATGACTGGATGACGGAAAATACCAGAAAACACAGATATAAATGAAATGCATAGACCTCCAGATACAACCTCTTTTAATCATCATATAATTTTTTTTTAACTTATTACACAGGGATGGTGTTTTATAAATACTGACTTGATTCCTGATATCTTTTTATCTGTTTTAGGAAAACACATACAAGTAAAACATCAAAACATTGATTAATTTCTAATTTCCCAACAAGAAAATCTAAATGTGTTTTGAATGTGTGCCCCTCTCTTATGTCATATATATTCCTCCTGTTTGTTATTTATTTGTTCTGTCTTAATATTTCTATTGTATTCCTGCACAGTTTGTGTGAAGCACCCACAATTTTTTATACCTGTACAAAGACAACAAAGGGCTATTCTATACTGTTCTAAAAATCTATTGTTAAATAGATGGGGTATGTCAGAATAAAACTACTAGGCCTAGATTTAAGTTCTTCCAGGATGTCTTGGTGAAAACATTTATTCCACTGCAGATAATGGGCTAAATCAGATTTTTTTTGTTAAATGAGAATATTAGAAGCAACAAAGTAAACCTAGCAGCAAAAGCTGCATTCTGGGAAATGCAGACAGCAGGTTTTAACTTTGCTATAATCTCTTGATCTTCATCTTAGTTTTTAAAAACTAATCAGGCCTACTTTTTAAGCAAACTGTAGTGATTTGGGGACATTTTACAAAAAAAATCTAAAGCCAACCTAAAAATAATGTCTTGTATACAATTAGTAGCGTTGCCTTGTTTCTGAGCGGATATGCATAGACAGCCAGTCTTTTATTGCTCATTTTCAGTTCTGATAATGACTAATATAAACTAGAACTGGACAAATTAAGTAGAATTACACATGCTAGCAGTTGAAATTAGAGATGGCACGATACCACTTTTTTTTTATGTCCGATACAGACATAAATTTGGATATCTGCCGATACCGATATGAATCCGATACAGTGTTTTTTAATCAACAAAACTGTTTTTTTTTTTTTAAATATCTTGCTGCATTTTGTATAAGTTCATACTCAAGTTTAAAACAACAACTACACTAAAGCTATTCTGTTATACCTGTATGCAAAAAAAAAAAATTTCATAGTTCAGCAATACTGATCAATCTAATAAACTTAAACCTACACCATCCTCCCTATTCTGGTATTTTAAAGAGTACTTAGCGTAAATATTAAGCAACCTAACTAATAGGGTTCCAACTCCCAGCAACAAAAAAAAAAAAAAAAAAAAAAAAAAAATAGGGAACCACCCCTCACGCTCCACCTCATGATGCTTAATCGACGTAATCAACCTTAATTTGATGCAGTGGGGGGGGGGGGGGGGGGGGGGGGGATGCACAGAAATCAATTTTTCAAGAAATATTAAATAGATTCAACATCTTTCTTCAACAAAATTGCAGCCTGCACAGATGGTACCTTCCCAAAGGAAAAAGTACTATAGCTTACTAGGGTATATATATATTAGACTTAATAGTCACTATATACAGTAATTGACTTCTATTCATTTTACATCAAATTAAAACTTTGGGTGTAAGATTTGGATAATTATTTATTAAAAGCTCGACATTTTAAATGAGAATAAGAAAGAAAAGTATGTCTTTGTGCCCCCTTTTCCCTGTTAATGCCCTATCGGCCCCCCTGGCTAAACTTTGCTAGATCCACCCCTGCACAGTTACCAGCGTCAGCTATGTAGAAAAAGATCCTCGAGTAGAAAGTAATAATAAATAAATTCTAACAACAGCTGATCAAGCTTAAACGTGCTGCTGTTGTTCAGCCGCTGGTTTCCTCTTTCTGGTGCAAAGTGGGCCAAAAACAAACAAGAGACACGGACTCGCGACAGAAAAGCCGATCAGCTGATCGTTAAGCAGTTTCATGATTGAAGTAGCAGCAAGAAGAGGCAGTCGCTCCATATATCGCTTGTTAAGCTTAACGCAGGAATGCTTTACAAACATTCAGAGATGGGCTTACACACTTGCTTTACTTCTCTCGGGGATAACTTTGTCGGAGATGAAATGCCGGGTTGCTAGCGAAGCTCCAAATGCTATCCAGACCACCGACAGGTCCCGCATGCCACAGCCGCTCTATCACGTGATGCATACTGCTCCGACGTGCTAACGTTCTGAGGCGAGTTACGGCGTGTTGCAAGTTTTGTGAGGTGCTTTCGTGATATTTAATGGATCGGATTACATTTTTTATTTTTCTCCGATATCCGATCCAGTAATTTAGGTCAGTATCGGACCGATACCGATACGTAATATCGGATCGGTCCATCTCTAGTTGAAATACAAACATACCAAATGCAATGACGATTGTGAAGTAGTCCGAGGTCTCCCGTGACCCTGCAGAAGTAAACATTGTATAAGGCTCTTTACAAAAAATAAATAAATAAAAATTAGCAGATACCGACCATCTTAGCCATCTGATCATAGAAGTCCTTCTGAGGAGTCAGTGAGGTCCTACGTGGTGAGGATGGCATTGACTGGATGTTCGGCATCTCTACTGGGGACCGCGGTGGCTGTTCTACAGGTGGCATGTGCCCAGGAGAAGGGGGGATGTGCGGAGGCATGTGCTGAGGTTGGAAAGTGGGAGAAGCAAAGCCAGGACCCTGTGGGGGGTAGTTTGGGAAGGGAATCTGGGCTTGTGGTCCGCTAGTGGGGACCGGATAGTACTGGGGCACATCACTGGAAGGCGAGAACTGAGGAGGAGCCATTCCATCTTGGAGAATGAAAGTGGAAGCTAAAAGAGAATACAACAGATGAGATTTGATGTATTTTAAATGTACCTGACATTTCAGATAAATAAAAAAAAAATGCACCAAACAAACAAACCTGGAGGCATCAACTGGACTCCCTGTGGTGGAGACCCAGGCAGTAATGAGCTCATGAGTGGGTTATCAGGGGCTGGGTTATCTAGCGACATGCTGTTTGGTGGGCTCGGATGGTCCAAGTCAGAGCTAGGGGTGCTGCACTCAAACTGTATCGGAGTTGTTCTGTCTGCATTGTACGTAATCAGACCCGTCTAAGAAACACAAAGCATCAAACATTTGTTTGATCGACACAAACTATTAAAAATGTTCACATAATTATTATACACAGCCTAATTTATTTATTTTTTTTTCTATTCAGAAGAAAAGTTTACACAACCTCCCTATATGACAACTGCTTATGTCACAACAGAACTAGAGTACAATGTTTTTCCTTCTCCTCACTTTCATCTGTCCATCCAGCTGTCTCAGGCGAATCAGCCATTCCGGCTCAACGAACAACTCCTGCTCTGGTTTCTCCTTCAGTTGTGGATCGAAGAACCGCAGCTTTTCAGACATCTGTTGGCAAACAGTGTAACAGTAACCTTTGTCTGAATGCAACGCTGCAAAGTATTTAAGTGACTATATTTAGGCAAAAATCACAGCTAAAGAGGAGAATAAGTGTATACCTGTATGATCTGACTGATGAAAACGGGGGAGTAGTAAGAAGGCTGCACGAGGACGGTCTTCGAGATAACTTCGCAATAATGGAAGGCCTGAGCGCTCAAGCCTGCCTCAGCCAAGCGGCATGCATAGATCAATTTAAACACCTAATGAGAAACAAGAAGAACAGAAGAGAGTGATACTTCTTAGTAATATAACATGATAAACATCACTGTAAATAATGCAGTCGTGTATAAAGTTCTTGGTTTATACATATTATTTATTGTTTGTCAACTGGTTTAAAAAAAAAAAAAAAAAAAAAAAAACTCACTTGGAAATTTGGCAGCGAACAAGGTTGGGAGCCTAGAGACTGAGCATACTCATAGGCTTCAGTCCTTTGGATTGCTTCATTAGTCGCAAATTGAGAAAAGGGCAAACTGAAAAAACAAAGATGAGGTTACACATGTTTACTATAAAATGTGAGGACTTAAATTTAACATCTTGGAGCTACGTGGGTGTGGTTATTGCATTAACCTGTGGTTGGAGCCAATCAGGACCATCTTTGTGCTCTTCTTTGTGAAAACGCCAAGACCAACTTGAGCCATCAAATAACAGAAGTGTGCTGCATCAACCAGGCCCTTCGAAGCTGGCGTGAGACAAAATGAGTGCAGACAGAGTTTAAGGGTGCATGTTTGTTGCCAGCGCTCTTGATTACTGAATTCTTGACAAAACCCTACCAAGTGTGTCGCCCATGGTGGTAATTGTGCGAGTATCCAAATCCAGGGTGTGTGTGAGGTTTGACAGCACCATGGCCAAATGAGGACGCCAGTCTCCCCACTTCTCCTCCCCGCAGCACTGTGTGGGAACAAGACATATGTTAGCCAGGGCAAAATAAACACGCCTTTTTTTTTTTTAAAACAAGTGTCTAAAGCTACAGTACATACTGGAAGCGATTTATTGCCACCAGAGAAAGTGAATGATATTTGGCACCTTCAAGTGACTACAGGTGAAGTGGGTAGGACCTGCAATAAGCTTTCAGGCAAGTGACTGAAGAGACTACCAATGAGAGTGAAGAATACCATTGAATGATATATGGCCTGCTAGTAAATATATTAGAGGGTCATCTAGGCAATCGGAGCCTGTCCACAAGTGACTGAAACACTTCCAGTGTGTTTGGAGGAGGGTAAAACAACACTTACGGTGGCTGACGCAGGCATCCTCCCCGACATCAGCTGGTATACTGTCTGAAGAGGGTCATTTATGGGCAAACTGTTAGCAAACCTACACAACAAAGACACACACAAAATAATATAATATAATAACAATCATAGAACAAATAGGACCAAAGTTAATTATTCTCACATCTGATTTCTTTACCTCGTCATGACTCGGGCATGAGTCCTGTTGTCCATCTTACTGGCCAATAGCAGGGCATGGCCCCAGAGACCTCCCTTCATGGCTGCTTCTAGTGCATCCTAATTCAACAACGTTCAGGTATTTAAAATCTTGCAAGTTAATACCTCATACTGCATTTCTTATGTACAATTTTACCTTCTTTCGGCCAAACAGCAGCAGCTCCCTGAAGCGTTCTGTTTCTTTGCCAAAATTTTCTGGGACAGTCATGAAAGTGTCCGACAGTAGAGACAGTGGTCCGGCTCCAGGCTCTTCCTCGGCTCTCGCCAGTGGCTCGTTATTAAAATCAATCAAGTTGGCTTCATTAGGACTCTTGCCGGGAAGCCAGACAGAGCGATGCTCCTTCAGCAAGAGGTCAGCAATATCTGTGCCCACAACAGTCTGAGGAAACAGTACGAGTTAAAACGTTGTCTCACGCAAATGTGAAAAGCCACAGTCTTGCCTTAATTTCAATGTATGGTAAGTTTAGTGGTGCCTGCACAGTCTTACCCCATTCTGTCTACATAGCAGCATGATGAAGTCCCAGAGGAGGCGGGCAGAGTCTCTGTCTAAGAGGTTGTTATCACGGGAACACTCCAATGCTTTGTTCTGGGAGAATTTAATCACGTCCACCTTGTGAGTCTCTTCCCTGATGGACAAGATGCAATATTAAAACAGAAAAGCAGTCAATGATGCATTCAATATAAATAGGGAGTTTTAGGCTCTGGCTAGGAATTAGATTTATTTCATTGCTGTTACGGCCCTGGCCATAAGCTGAATCCTGGTGGCCGTTTTAGGTTTTTTCTGTCTGTGTCTTTAAGAGGCTCTTCAGGTTCTTCCTAATTGGAAAGCTGGCTGCTGCTGATTGGCTTCTTGATCATGTGGCTGCTTTGAAAATCCCTCACCAGCAGTTCTCCCGGGGCAGCAACTGACAGCAGCAGCAGCAGACCCGACCATGGCCTCCAAAACCCTCTGTGATTTTTGTGCTTTCCTGATTATTGAGCTTTGTAAATAAATAGATTATGGATCACATGTAAATAGGGGCACCGTTTTCTCCTGTTTATTCAGTTAGGGGTAGCACCTGTCGTTTGTTTGGTTTGTGTTTCACCTAGGTTTTAGGTAGCACCTCCCTTTTTGAATGTTTGTTATTTTGGCGTTTGTTCACCCCAGAGTTAAGCTTTCAGTTTGGACAAAACCTTTCACTTGAAATTTGGCTTCTGGGTATGGTTTTGGGGACAAGGGTGGCGTCACTTCCTTTTTGTCTACAGCTTTTGGTTGGCAGTTTTCTGGTAGGGTAGGGGGTATACTAGCCACAATGACTTTTGATGTGGATGGTTTTGCACAACGGCCCACCATGGATAAGTTGCAATGATGCACGAAGGCAGATTTGTTGTTGGTGGCTAATTTGTTTAATGTTAGTGTCCCCTTAAATGCACAAAAAGCAGAAATTAAGCAGTGTATGGCAGAGGAGCTGGTAGAAAAGGGGATAACTGCAAAGGTGAAACCTCGACTGGTTGATGCTTCTGAGAATTTGGTGGTGGATGTGGGAGCAGAAGCTGCAGCAACCATCCCACAAGCTGTCAGTGGATGGATGACACTGGGGCGGAGGCTCCTGCTGCCATTTAGGTCCCAAACATTGAACCAGCCGGTCAGTTACAGGCAGGAATGGTTACAGAGGATATCAAGCTCGCCCTTTGCCTGAAAGAGGTCGAGCTTGAGACTAAAGCCAAAGAAGCTGAGCTTATGCATCCCCGCGTAAGGGCTATGGAGCTGGATCCTTCCCAGGAACACAATGCTATGTCTACCCCGTGAGCAAAACTTCCGAGACATTCTCCTCTGACCAGTTCAATGCAAGTAAACAAGTTGCTTTAGGGTCACCTTTCAGAGAAAGTGAGGTTGATTCTTACTTTAACGCCTTTGCATCACAACCACTTTAAAGTGGCCCAGTGGTTAGCTGCGAGTAAAGTGAAGGATTTTATTAGCTAAGAGAATTCGTCCTATTGGAAGAATTCAAAATGTGTCTCCCTGAGAATGTTGTTGTGTATCTCAATGAGCAAAAGGTGGTTTCTAAAGCTGCTGTTCTCACAGATGAGTTTTCGTTTTCAGCTGTGCACCATGAAAAGGTTTCTCCTAAGTGTCAAACGCGCCCTGATCTAGTTCCCATGACTCGTCGTGAATACTTTTATTGCCGTGACACTGGACATCTCATTGCTAATTGTCCGTTGCTTCGCCGCAAAGAGCAAGCTCAAACCTCGAAAAAGACAAAAAGTGTTGGTTTCGTTCGGTCGGTGTCCGCTCCTAATCCCGTCAGTGATGAACCAGGAAATGACTGCCTTGACAGCAGTTACTGACCTTTCATTTCAAAAGGGCTCGTCTCACTGAGTGGGAAAGAGGAAGATAATGTGCCGATTGCAATTTTGCACGACACTGGGGCTACCCAGTCTCTCATTTTGGAGAGCGTGGTGCTGACGCTCTCGTATGAGGAGTGAAAATGAGTGTGTTATGGGCTCCGATCGAGAAAACACTAAACACCACTAATTTGAGGGATTTTCTTTCTCCCAAGTACTGAAAACTCAGTGTAACCACCTCTGAAGTTTTCTGATCAGTTTGTTTGTGCAGTGCATTGTCTGAATAGTAGCATGTTTTGTGCTTGGGGTCTGCTCTGTCTTGCTGCCCACAGTAACTGTCCAATCATGGCTGTGGTGCCCTTGTGGGATTAATAGGAATAGGCTGTAGGTTTTTTTTTTTTTTTTTTTTTTTTAAATGTACATATCTTCTTGTACTGAAGAGAATGAAGCTATCCCGACGTAGCTGAAGCTGTTATGTTCTTCTCGTCCAACTTGAAAAGCAGCTTTCAGTTTGGGGATGACTACTGTGGAGAACATGTCTGAACCACCCCACATAAAATCATCTACATGACATGCAAGTACCCCTGTCACCTTATAGAGATCATCTAGCCAGTAGAAGACAGCTGAATCTACTTTTGACACTGTGCCCCCCAGCTTCTGCATGGTTGCTTTCACCCAGTTTTACCTGCATAATGAAGCATCTGCCAGGCCATAAACACATTTATTCAATTTCATGTAGTTCCTTTGCTCTGTGCTTCTACCGGTGGTAACTGAGCCAGTTTACGCAGCTTAAATGTGTTAACGCCGCCATCATGATTAAGGCGATTAAATTTTTTTTAACGTACTCAGTCTAGCTTTGGGTACAATGCCCACTGGTGTTTCCTTGAGTGTGCACACCCACCTTGTTGATATACATTTCTGACCCTTGTCTTTCTCCTCTTTAAACACATCGTTTCTTTTCCAGTTGTCAAGTTCAGTTTGTTTGGCTTGTGAGAAGATGTCTTCCTTCACCACTAATCTTTCATCTCTGTCTGTGCATGACTTGGCATCTTCAGACGGTGTCACTTGGAGGTTGTTTATTTGCTGCACATTAATGGAACCCATGGATCCAGCAATTTCCTTGGGCTCACTGTACTCCATGTTGTACCACTTTGTGTTTCCCAGTGGCTTTTCCTGCTCGACTGATTATTTTTCCAGCATATGTTTGACCCGTTTCTTTGTCTGTGTATTTAATTATTTGTCCAACTTTAAGTTTTAGTCCTTCTATATCTGTGGTTGAGTGGGACAGTGTAGGACCTCTTTCTCTAGCTTGTACTGGATCACAGAAGGACTGTTTTCTGTAGTACCAAGCAGTTCATTTTTTGTTGATACCATCTCCTCACGTTTGCTTTCAAAAATCGTGTTCCTCACCAAGTACCACTGCTGGGGTCTTTAAAAGATTTTCATCTGTTTTAATCTGATTTTCCTCTTCAGTTTCTTCCATTTTCACTTGTGGTTCATCCACTTTTCTGAGCCTAGACTGGTGTACTCTGACATAGGTTCCTCCACACCTGGCAAATATTACTACACCTTGGCCAATGACCACACCTGGACCTTTCCACTCATGACAATCTCTCCTTTTATAATAGACTTCGGCCCCAATTTCATATTTGTCAACAATGGATTGCAGCTGTTTGCGAAAAGCTCTTCGTATCTCTCAGAGCATTCAGCTTTCAATGTTAGTCCAATAATCAAAAAATTGACATTAGAAGTCCAACTTTAATGGTCGCCTTCCTTTGCACAACCACCGAAAAGCCAACCCTCCAGACTTCTACTCCCCCCTTTTCCACCTGCGTGTAGCCACCCCCTCCACAGGACACTTGTGCAGTAGGTTACATACATCTTAACACAAAGAAGGTAGAATTCCCTTACTTGACAAGAGGTCCAGGGAAACCTCGCAGTTCTGCCTGATCAGTGGTATCCTGCAGCATGGTCTATAAATACAGGCAAAGGATATAATAATTCTTCAGATGTCCTTCAGATTATGGTCATACACATATATACGCCTACACACACACACACACACACACACACACACACACACACACACACACAAAAATCCACAGAAGCATTCAGTCTAAGTTTACGGGCAAATGCTAACAGTTACTTCAGGGCTTCTATCAGAAGATAATGGATATCATCAATACTGTTCCATCTGCTCGTCATTTTTTATGAATGAAGATAAATTCAAATTAACAAGAAGTTAAATCACTGTTAGACAACAGCTGATGGTTTTGAGACTGCATTCTAGCTAATGCAATCTCTCTTTTGCCCTTCGCACAGGATGTTTACCTGCATACTGCTCAAAGGTTATTGCTCAGTATTACTGGGACTATGAGCAGACATCTCGTCTCTTTCCTACTTTATGGGAAAAGCTGTCTGAATCAACCCATACAATCTAGTGGTCTTTAAGTGTCAGTGATTTCAGATCATTTAGTGTTGTACATTTAACATTTTGTGTCTGCTATAGTAAATCCGCCATAATCTTAATGAGATAAATAATGGGAAATAGAAAAAAAGGAAGAATTTTTTCCTTAAAAGACACACAGCTCATTAGTTTTAGTGCTGCTTATTTTGCTAGGTTTATTGAAACCGGAGTAATACAGTTTCAGGAACATCTTCCAAAAGACCCAAAATAAACAAACAAAAAAAGCCAACCAAAAAACAAAACAATATATCAATGAAATATGGTCTGTTAAAGCCATACCTCAAGGTTGTGGATGTCAACTAAAGCAGGCTGTCCTGCTGAGGGCAGATTTGGCAGAACCTGAACAAGATGTCCACCAGGTCCAAAACGAGCACAGCGGTGTGGTATGGTGAACTTTTCTGGGGTTGCAGGACGAGGAGGGGCTAGAGGAGAAAAAAAACCAAAGAGAATCAGACCATTCAACTCAGCTAAGGACCCTTAGAAATGAAAAAAATGCTTCAAAGAGTGATGCAGCACTTACGCTGCTCAGGGGCAATCCAGGTGCTTTCGGTGGTATACCCAGAGGGATAGTACTGGCTATAGTTGTGAGATGCATCAGTCTGATCTGGGTACTGCCCATAGGAGTAATCCACAGCCAGAGTGGATGATGTGTTATCATATGCTGCTGACACCAAGTCAGGCTGGCTCCTGTACACTTGGCTCTGTAACAAAGAGAGAATTATTATTTATAATGCAAATGAAACATTAAAAAAAAAATAATAATACATGGAAAAAGAATTTGTAAATTAATTTTTGCTTTAACAATATTTCTACAGTGATTACTCATAAATTTTGGCCTGGTCTCCATTTGTGGTTCAGCCAGATAACTGCATACACAGAATACTTGTGAGACATATGTGGGAAAAAAAAATTGCCTGTTGCGATCGTGAGCTGAAGCTACTCCGTCTGCTGTGGTGACTGTGGGAGCTGTGGACTGACTGTTCACTGTGGACACTGCGCCGGTCAAAGTCATCACCATAAGCATCTCCCTGACGACGGTAGTCCTCATCAAAGCTAGCATCGTAACCAGGATAGTACTGCCACTGGTCCTCATAGCCAGCCTTCCTGTGAGTGAAATGTTGTAAATTGAATTTCGATTTTCTTTTTCCATGAGACACGCATGAACAATAACACTTCTTACACTGCCTTTTATTACTCACTGTAAATGTACATTAATATTATAACAACTCCATGATGTCCAAACAGTATTCTCTGCATACCTGGTAGGATACATAGATTGATTGCTGTAGCTGTCTCCCCTTCTGCTATCATCATAAGCCCAGTAGGACTGGTCATAGTATCCTCTATATCTGGGGTCATAGTGGCCATAGTATCCTTTACGCAGAAAATATGAAACGGAGACAGGGAAAGACATGAATTAAGAAAAAAATAAATAGATAAATATTCAAAGCTTTCAACACTATGAGCTACGAGCCATACCTCCAAAGTACTTGGCATAATTTGCATAATAATCACTATAGGCACTTTGGTTTGCTCTGTGGTAATCCTCGTGATAGCCTTGCCTTAAGGGGAGAGAAAAAAAACAATTCAAAGATAAGGTAATGATGAATGAAGTAGTACAATGTATTAACAGATTTTTTACATCCAACAAAACCAACATCACAGCAGGGAAGTCTTTAACTTGCAAAATCCTCTTAAGATACTTAAAAACTCAATTTATAAATCAGAAACACGTGAAAAGACAGTACACACCATTCAAGTAATCTTGTGAGTTTCACTAACCTGGATGATGGCCTGTCAGAGTACTGGCTGGCTCTAGAGTTAGGACGCTCCGGCTGAGGCTCTCTGTACTGGTAGTTTGTATCACGATAACTTTGGGTCTGCCCCTCATATCTGCCATACCAAGGATCTACTCTGTTCCTGTATGGTCCTGCCTAAGAGATAAGAGCACCAATAGAAATTGGGAAATAAATATTCACATGCTAGGTTAAATAAAAGGACACCTTATACTTACTTGATAATATGGCTGTGCTCTAGGATCCCCAGATGGAGGTGGGTATTGGCCAGAAGGATATGGTGCTCTGCTATCTGGGTAGTCTCCATAATTATTATAATAGCCACTATACATCTGACCCGGTGCTGGTGGAGGCCCATAGCCTTGATGGCTTCCTGCAGAGGACGGTGGGCGAGGTGGCTCCGCAGGAGTTGTCTGTGGAGCCCCTGGAGGACCTTGAGGCCCAGGAGGAGGAGCATTTCCTGCAGATGGCCCCTGTATTGGAGCAGGATACTGGTAACTGGGGGGTTGTGCTCCACTCGCTGTAACAGGAGGAGCATCTTTTTGTCCGTGCTGTGCAGCCTGAGAATCTAATACCTTAGGAGGTTCTGCTGGGGGCTGCTGGGTGTTTGGAGCCGTTTGAGAGGGTGCTGGTGGTACCTGTGTGGTAGATGAAGAAGTTGGAGTCTGGACAGAGGCATTCCCTTCCACTTTTAGAGCATCTTTGGTGACCTGTAGGTAAAATCCATTACTAGATTGTGGAGACTCATGAAGAGAGGAAGGGTGTCCAGAAGCCTGGCTCTGGGCTTGTGATTGGTGCATAGAAAAATCAAGCAGTTCATAATTTGATGGCTGATTATGATTAGAGGAAGGATCATTCACAAGAGAAGTTTGCAGATTAACTTGGAGAGCAGAGTTACTCTCTCCAGCCACTGATTGACCCCTTGAAAGAGGAGGGCGGACAGGCTGGGGATGCGGCGATGCTGTGATTTCTGATGTCGTAGCTGCTGTGTTGTCTCGAGTCAGATTGAGTGGACTCTGATTAGAAGCCGAAACACTGAAGCTCAGGATTCCAGGAGAAAAAAGTGGATTTTGATTACATGTTACTGAAGCTGGTTGGGAGGTAGTGGGACCCTGCCCCTGTGCAATCAATCTCACAGGTGGGGTAGTTTCCCTAAGGCTACTTTGAGTGGCTGCTTGAGGAGTGGTACTAGGGGGAATCACACTGTAATTGGACACTGGCGGGGCAATGAAAACAGGTTGGTGAAGCGAGCCAGACACAAGGAGAGATGCATAGCCCAGGTTGCCTTGAGAGTCACTTGGCTCTGCCTCACTCACCTTTGGCGGGTTCTCTAGATTCTCTGAGTGCTGATGCGAAGGTGGCTGGGTTCTTTGGGAGGGCTGCAGGTCCAGTGGACCATCCTCTGGAGGTTGGATAACATCAGCACTTGGCTCTCGTAATGGGGCAAGAACTATTGGGGCAGCAGGGGCGAGGAGGATGTTACCGCCCAAGGTCGTAGGATCATTCTGAGCCCACAGAGTAGTGGCAGGACTCTCACAGGGCTGATTAACTCCATGAGCACGGGATGAAGGTCGAGAGTGAGAATAGACCACTGGGTGTGTCAAAGGAGGTACGGCACCTCCAGCACCTGCAGGCAAAGGGTGACCTGAGCCATAAACATTTTCCATATTGTCTGGTGGCTGCTCCATATTACCTGGTGTACAATCTGCACCCCCTTCTGCTACCATTTTAGCCCTGTCAACCTCAGCAGGACGCACCCCGACCCCATGTGAGCGCACAGGTTCGAAAGAGCTGTTAGCACTGGCCTGAAAGATACCGGTTGGTTTGGGAGGGCTAGGCGTGGGGGGCCACATTTGCTCCAGAGAGCTCTGCTGTACACCCACATCTCCAGCTGGAGAAGTGTCAATCTGTTCAAAGTAGCCTCCAGCTGCAGCTGCAGCGACAGGCTGATTAGGATCATCAGAGAGTCGTGAGCTTTCCTGTTGAATAAAGGTGCCCACCACCCCCTGATGTCGACGAGTGCCTGTTCCACTCCCATGGCTCATGTTGCTGTAGTTGGACGACACACTGGCAGATCTCATTGGTCTGGGAATTGAATCTGGAGTCTCCAGGTTGGGTCCAGTTTCAAACTGCTCAGCACTGTGGGGTGCAGTAGCAGCAGTATTACTATGGATTTCACTGGGTAATACTTCTTGGTTTGGAACACACTCCAAATTCTCTACATGGTCAAACTGTGAATCCGATGGCTTCTGAGCATTTCCCTGTGATGGTTGATTGCCATCGATCATGTAAGGTACTTGTGAGTGATCTTGAAGAAAAGCTCCTTGGTAATCTGAAGAAACATCTGCATGACTACTGTGTGCCTGCTGGTTGTTGTGAAGTTGAAAAGTTCCAGCAATACCATTTACTGCCTTATTTCTCTCTGCAGACAGCGTTTCCTCATTTTCCACATCATTGTCTTTGAAGAACATTGAAAGTGTACCGGATTCCTGGTAATGTGGAAGTGGGGCTGGGACAGTACTAGAACTAGGCCCAGGCCCAGTACTGGTTGCAGGCTGAGATCCAGCAGCGTCAAGAAGGGGCTGAGGATGACCCATACCAGTACCCATTTGATGGTAGCCCGAGTCCTGTGGGGGCGGGTTAAACCAAAGATCTGGTGCAGCAGAGCTCTGACTGAAGTAACTCTGTGTTTGGAAATGGGAATTATGCTGTTGGGGACCATTTGGGTCTGGCCACTGAGAAGTAGGAGGTTTTAGTGGATTTTGAGAAGGAAGAGAAGCCTGATTCTGAAGATGTGCAGGTTGGGTCGGAGGGGTAGGGGTGTTGTGAAGGGGTGATGGGCTGTGGGAGGGGTACATCTGGGTTTGTGGAGGCATATAAAATGGCTGTGGTACAGGGTCACTAGTAGGCTGGAAATAGTTCTGAACTGATGGGGGGCGACTTCCGTGATCAGGGGCCCACTGGGAAGAGGAGGTGGTGACCGGTGGCAGTGGCTGGAAGGGCACTGGCAGAGGACCAGACTGTCCTTGAAATTCAGGGTTCAAAGGTGTCTGACTAGGTTCTGAGGCTGTAGCCATAGGTGCTGACTCTGTGGATGCAGATGGTATCTGTTCTCTTGAATTAAAATATCCCTGTTCATTATGTGAGGATACGTATCCAGTTGGACCAAGGGGTGGTGTACTGTGAGGGTTGAAGAGGGTCACTCCAGAAGCAGCAGCTGTGGCACCCTCCAGTGTCTGTGGTTGCGGAGGCAGCCCTGAGCCAGGTTGAGGGTACATGGCATTAGATGGTGTTTGCACTGGTGCAGGGTTGCTGTTAGATACTGTTGGGAGGCCACCTGCAGCCATAGGGGGAGGAGCTCTACTAAAAGCAAAAGGGTCTGTCATGGGTTGAGCAACAGGAGGCATTGTGGCAGGAGCTGCAGCAGCATGCTTGTAAGGCCTGGTCCTGCGGAACATATTGGGCCCAGAAGGAGGAGGGCCAGAGGCTCCTGGTCGTCCAGTCCGGGGAGGGGGCTGCATGTCCGCAGAGTTAACAGGTCCGAGGACCAGGTCACTCTAAGAGATCTCACTGAAGACTGAAGTCAGGCGTAGCTGAATAGAGACAAGAAAGAGGAAGTGATTAACAAAAAGCCCTGCCTCTTTGGGATACTTTACCACACCTTTGTTTGCATTTTAGCCTGTGGTCCTATTCAAACCAAACGTACAACGTGGCAAGTTCTACATCAGCCCTCAAGATGCTGTGGTGGGTAAATACATATAGTGCTCAATTCAATACAACACACTTGATTTACTGTAATGCATACTTGGTATACTAGTATACTATCTACTGTTAATTAAATGGTCTGTAGAGCATTTGATGGTCATCTTACTGGTAATATATTATGAACCAAAGCACTGATGTAAGTCTATACACTTGTATAGTGTATATCACCCAGGTGAGGAAAATATAATATATGAAATTTATGAAAATTTCCTTAAAAAAATAAACAAAAACAGGAAACTTAAATTAACATCACAGATCTCATGGAGGCTGCAAAGTTGAGTAGCTAAATAGTTTCTTTAAAAAGAAAAAAAAAGCACCTGCTTTTGCGTCAAATGCAGCTTTTAGCAGAAAGTCAAACTGAACTGCTCTACTGACAAGAGACCACAGTGCCATTGCATCTATAGTTGTTTCTTGAGTTCAGGTAAGGATGAAATCAGCCAAACAGGGGTGGAAGCTATGATTAAAATTATTTACACTTAGCATTAACTGGTAACTGTCACATGAGTCGTGCCACTACCCTTGTACAACATGTGTACACTTTTCTCAGTTGAAATGCAAAAGTTAATAGTGGACAGTCATTTAAATCACGCCACTACGTAGTATTAAGATCAAGGCCATGTATATTATTTGTCAAACAGAGATACTGAGCGTGTCTCAGTAGGAAGTTGAGTCAAGCTAACACGGCCTGTCAATAAGCATTTCAAATGCTAGATGTTTGGAGAGAAAGAAGACACGGAACTAATGTAACGTAGGGAAGTACATTTGGCCAGACGGGCTCTACCGGGGAGATCCCGGATCTTCCCGGCGCTCTAGGATATAAATTTACCAAGAGCCGTTGCACCCTCTTAAGCTTCGTATCGTTAGCACCGCAGATCTGCCAACTTAGAAAAGTCACAAAGTTAGCGTTGTTAGACATACGCTCCCTACTTCTTATCACTACTTGCCAGTTGTTCCAATATAGATGGCTGCTAAATCTCTTTGGTCTGGCACGACATTGAGATAGTGTTACACATTAAGCGACAGTCGGGTAAAGGTCCGGTGATTGGTACAACAGCTAACGGGAACCGTTCGGTGCTCCGTATGTCCCAAACGCCGGAGCCAGCAAATCACTAACATCTAAAGTCTGCCCGAATTCGTCCTTACACCAGCAGTTCTGTGAGTAACGAAAGGCGTAAAATTTCGGCACAAACTCAACATTGACATGGTTACACCGCGATAAGTTACAAGTCGCTGGCCACTCGTCGACCATAATTTAACAGGTTCACAGTCTGGTCAGCTAGCATTAGCACTGCTGCTTACTTAGCATTCCTGGCTAACTAGCCTGCGCTAATCACAAGGTAACAGTTCCCTGCCTGCCACAGACACCAGATTAAAACACCTAGAGTAAAACATTGTTAATTGTGTTGCAGATATACTCTTACCCGCTGTCGGAAATGTGTACAGAAATGAATAAATTCTTACAAGTATGCTGGAGTGTGACACACCGCCACCATCTTCAATGAACACATCCTACTAGGCTACGTGTACAAGCAGCGTCACGGGCCAAACAACGACTGCGTCGCAAGAGGGTGGGGGTTATTAAATACCCTTTCCGTATATTTATCATCAGATTCTTTTTAAGTGCAAAATTAATTGAAATATGGTATTTTGACGGCAATGCTATAATGAAAACACTAAATAGTCGTGTTTGACTTGGACATGGAAACTGCAACACAATTTTAATGCACTTAAAGGGGAATAAATAGGGACTCCAGATTCTAATAATGACATACCCTATGATATATCAAGTTCATGCTAAGCTATGTGTGCAATAAAAGACTATAACAGGCTGCTCGTGTTGTGTGAGGCATTATAATAGACTACCATAATAGACTATTTGTACCACTCAGTGTACAATTAAAGCATGCAAAACGGGTATTTGTCCACTGGGCAGCACTATCGTATCATCAACCTGAAAGCTTCTCGGATGAGAGGTGAAACGTCTTCAAGCAACTTAAAGAAGTCCAGACGCTTTTCTTTCCAAGCTCTTTAGACAACCTGAAATCCACTTGCTCCTTATTGGCAAAGTAGGTAGGAATGAGCCACCAAAATAAAATGATCTTCACTTGTTCTTGAATATTGTGGCATAGAGTGACAGTTTAAATACCCGGTTCCACTTTTTACAGATGTCAACTAAAGCTGAAGTATAGTGGGATTTGGTCTCGTTAAATCAAGTCAAGGAAGTCAGAGTAAGTCAAAGTCAAGCTTATTGTCAGTTCTGCAACATATACAGAACATAGAAGAATTAAAAAAAATCCCCCAGCCACAGTGCGAAACTATAGTGAATCAAAAATAAGAGAAAATAGGGAGATATAAGAATATGACGTACAGGTATGAATATACATATATATTATATCAAACTACAGCTCTGAATTGCATGAGATATATACAAGTAGTGCCATATATGTCTTAAAGTATATGAATTGTACAAGCATTCTTACAGTTATATAGATTATTGCTGATTTTTGTATGAAAATATGAAGTATAATTGAATTACTAAAAAGTCTGTGTACAACATTACCGTTGAGACAACATCAGTATGGGACTGAATGTTTAGATAGCAGCAATATTCTCTTCTGCAACCATCAGTAGTAGTAAATATAAAGACTGGATTCAAGACACTTGTGTGCTGTCTTACTGTTGTCTTATTGGGAATGTTGTTGATTTTGAATGTGAACTTCCACAGACATAGTATGTGAAGTTCAGTTTCCACATCAGAAGCAAATGTAGAGGATTGCAAGAAAAAAAATCTCTTGCCACTGCACTCACTATACAGATAAAAATAATTGGCCACACCTCTTGATGGTTGTTTTTTCTGAGCTTTGCCTTCAGCCTCTTAGTTAATTCAGATAAAACTGAGATTATTGTACTTGGCCTTGAAAATCTTAGAAATTTGGTATCTAACCAGATTCTTACTCTGGATGGCATTACCTTGGCCTCCAGTAACGCTGTGAGGAACCTTCGAGTCATTTTTGACCAGGACATGTCCTTCAACGCACATATTAAACAAATATGTAAGACTGCTTTCTTCCATTTGCGCAACATCTCTAAAGTTAGAAAAATCTTGTCTCAGAGTGACGCTGAAAAACTAGTTCATGCATTTATTACTTCCAGGCTGGACTACTGCAATTCGTTATTATCAGGATGTCCAAAAAACTCGCTGAAAAGCCTTCAGTTAATCCAAAATGTTGCAGCAAGAGTACTGACAGGGACTCAAAAGAGAGAGCAGATTTCTCCTGTTTTGGCTTCCCTTCATTGGCTTCCTGTTAAATCCAGAATTGAATTCAAAATCCTGCTCCTCACATACAAGGTCTTAAATAATTGGACCCCATCTTATCTTAATGACCTTGTAGTACCATATCACCCTATTAGAGCACTTCGCTCTCACACTGCAGGCCTACTTGTTGTTCCTAGAGTATTTAAAAGTAGAATGGGAGGGAGAGCCTTCAGTTTTCAGGCCCCTCTTCTGTGAAACCAGCTTCCAGTTTGGATTCAGGAGACAGACACTATCTCTACTTTCAAGATTAGGCTTAAAACTTTCCTTTTTGCTAAAGCATATAGTTAGGGCTGGACCAGGTGACCCTGAATCCTCCCTTAGTTATGCTGCAATAGATGAAGGCTGCCGGGGATTCCCATGATGCATTGAGTTTTTCCTTTCCAGTCACCTTTCTCACTCACTATGTGTTAATAGACCTCTCTGCATTGAATCATATCTGTTATTAACCTCTGTCTCTCTTCCACAGCATGTCTTTACCCTGTCTTCCTTCTCCCATCCCAACCGGTCGCAGCAGATGGCCGCCCCTCCCTGAGCCTGGTTCTGCTGGAGGTTTCTTCCTGTTAAAAGGGAGTTTTTCCTTCCCACTGTCGCCAAAGTGCTTGCTCATAGGGGGTCATATGATTGTTGGGCTTTTCTCTGTATCTACTGTACAATATAAAGCACCTTGAGGCGACTTTTGTGGTGATTTGGCGCTATATAAATAAAATTGAATTGAATTGAATTAGTTCCAGTGAAGGGGAAATCTTATTAATGCGTCAGCTTACCACAACATTTAGGACAATTCTGTGCTTCTAACTTTTTGGAAACAGTTTGAATAAGGCTGTTTCCTGTTCCAGCATGGTTGTTAACTGGTGCACAAAGCAAAGTCCAGAAATACATGGTTGGGTGAGTTTGGTGTGGAAGAACTTGACTGGCTTTCAAAAGAGCCCTGACCTCAACCCTACTGAACACCTTTGGGATGAACTAGAGCAGAGACCGCAAGCATGCAACATTAGTGTCTGGTTTCACAAGCGCTTGTCTTGATGAAAGACCAAAACTTTCCACAGACAATTCGAAAGTGCAGAACATATAGAAACCCTTTCCAGAGAAACAGAAGTTGCGATAGCTGCGAAGTGAGGACTGATGCCATAAAAAAGTTCCTGCTGTTAAAATGTGTAGAAGGCCCAAATACTTTTGTCTGTATTGTGCGTTTAATAAATAGGTAAAAACAAGAGGCCACCGAACATGTGAGGATCTGAAAAAAGTTAAAAGCAAAATGATTAAAAAAAATGTTATTTTTCCAGATTTAGGCACACTGTTGTTGCGTTTCTGAAGATAATCTGAAAGCACAGAACAGAAAGAAAATAATAAAGTACGACAGAAGAAAAACAGTCTTGTGATGAAGTGGCGACCTGACCGGGGTGTAACCCACCTCTGACCTTATGACATGGATTAGGCTTGAGGCCTCATATGACCTAAATTGGATAATCTGTTAAGAAAATGAAATGGTGGGTGGATGGATAGAGTCCTCATAATTTGAAGGACAGATTCCTTTTCCATGAATTGCATTAGGCATTTCTTTAGCTGAACAAGGTCAAAAGTGTGCACTTTGTTTTGTTCAAGTATATTATTACAAATGTTTCATGTATTAAAATATCAAAATAAGCTGAACAAAAATCACTGAATCTTCTAGAGATAATTTATTCTGACAGATAAATGTACAGTATTAACTCCTGTCGTTGTAAGAATGCATTATAATGCCCCCCCCCCCCTTTTTTTTTTTAAAGCAAATGGAGTCCACCTTGTAAAATTGTGGTTGGGAAAGACAAACAACAGAAACCAAACACTCTCCTTGGCAGAGTTTAAACACCCAGCATGTGAGTATACGACTGTGTGTTGTTCCCCCCCCCTTTTCCTCAACTTTCGCTCAGACTTGTCAACCGAAACCTGCCCTCCCATTAGACTGTGTCAGGAGACTTTGAGGCCATGGGGCAGGTTTGAACAGACCCTCTCGTTTACACCTAAAAAATCCCCCTGGCTTGTCCTTTCCATGCAGGAAAAGTGTCTTGAGTAATGTGGAGCTCCTCCTAAGCCCTGGCTCCTAATAATGTAACAACTCGTTGACATGTGAAAGAAAGTAATTTTAAAAACAAAAAAAACTATATTACATTTATTATTATTATAGTAAAGATTATAATGAAATCTAAAGGAGTATTTCTCATGATTACATTTCCAAGGAACTGCTGCCTGCAAATTAGAAGCTGAAGCAAGTTTCAGGCTTTTCCTAATGATTTTTTTTATATTTTAACACAGTGTTATCATGTTATATCTCCAGTGGAATGTTCAGAGCCAGCATTAAGCAAATTAATTATTTATTTAGATTCCTTTTAGGTCGACCCCTCCTTACCAAACCTACAAAATCAAACATATGAAGCTACCAGCACTGGTGACCCCTTTGTGAATAAGAAGCAAGAAGTATCTTTATTTATGTCCTTTTATAGCAATTTTAAAGACTGACTCCATAAATATATGAGAAATTTCACTAAAAAACTGCAGTACAGAAATAAGCTCACAACCCACTTTCTTGGGTACATCTGTGGAGCTGCAAATGCAAATATCTAATGAGCCATTTACACTAAAGAAACTCAGTGCATTTATGTAAGCATGTAGACATGGTCAAGATAATGTGCTGTAGTTCATTCTGAGCATTAAGCATGAGCATTACGTGACTCCAAACATGACATGGTTGTTGGTGCCAGATGGCTGGTTTGAGTATTTTAGAAGATGCCTGATGTTCTGTGATTTTCCTGCACACCTATTTCTAGGTTTACAGAGAAAGGATTAAAAAAATAAATAAATTAAATGAGCAGCAGTTTTATGGGCACAAATATCTTGTAGATACCAGAGGTCAAAGGAGAATGATCAGAGTGCTTTGAAATTTGAGCTAAAGACAAATAAAACTTAAATAACCACTTGTTAAAATGGAAGTAAGCAGAATACCATCTCTGAATATGCAACATGTTGAACCTTGAAGCAGAAAACCACTCCAGGTGACACTCCAGGCTAACAGCAGCAAACTGGACCACGCAAGCTACTATTTGCATGGTCTCACCTTTATGACCACAGTGTACCCATCTTCTGATGTTGCAAAGATCAAACCATCTTAAAATAGTTCCTCTAACATGACAGTGAGCTCACTGTACTCACTGTAACTTGATCTCAAACCAATAAAGCACTTTTGGAATGTGGTGTAACGAAATATTTGCATCATGCAGCCACCAAATTTGTGCTACACTATCATGTTAATATGGAACAAAATCTATGAAAAATGAGTTAGAGAAGACATGAAGTATTAAAGCAGTTCTGAAGGCAAAAGGAGGCCCAAACTGTTTTTAACAAGGTATATCTAATTGACCAGTATGTGTGTTTAGTAAATATTTTATTAGGCATAATAACATTTAACATTTTTATGAATGTATTTATCAACAACTAAAACTGTCTTTATAACTTCCCCTATGCATTGTCTTTTAACCTTTTAGGTTTGACAATACAGTATCCCCCCCCTCCCATGCACACACACACACACACACACACACACACACACACACACACACACACACACACACACACACACACACACACACACTAAATTATATCTGCACCCTCTTCACACATGAAACCACAAACACATCACTTCCCATTTTATGGTTCATCTTCTCTAGACTTGATTTGCAACACACAACCTTATCACTGCTTTTTAACAGCAATAAAGAATGAAGTACTCTAAGCATTGTGGAAATTGTTCAATAAAATGAAATATTAAAATTGACATATTTATAGAACCTATCTTGTAAACATGCCCCATACTTAAGTTATCTGAGAACTTGATATTGAAGTTGAGAGATTGACATTTAAATGACAAGCGGTGGCTGCACCTGAAGTCCATTACTCACTCTGCAAATCTCAACACTTCATTGTACACAGCTAATCAGCACTATCTGCCGGGCTCGCTTCCTGTGGGTACACACCAGTTGTGACACTGGTAGCGTTTGTCCTCAGAGACCCTGCCTACCCTGTCATTAAGGTCATGTTTGCAGTAAAGCTGGGAGAGCGGATAATGTTTGGTTAACCACTGTCTCAACTCCAGATAAGCCCCTCAATATCATCCTGAGACCCCGTGGTTTGTTAATGGCACAGGGTCTCCAGATAATAGCGAAGGAATGAGTTTAACCTTGCTGAGGCACGTATGTTTGTGTTCATCTGTCGTCTGTGGCAGGTGTGTGATGACTGAGATAGGAGCAGGGAATAACAAATAAAAACATCTTTTTTTCATTGTTTTTGGTATTTTAACTACCGCTATCTTAACTCTTGTGCTAAAATTAATATCTTCAGTTGGTGTCAGAAGGTGTGAACCGCCCTGAAACCCAAATTGTTCATCACCATGCTAGCAATAAAAGCACAAACACACACACACACACACACACACACACACACACACACACACACACACACACGGACACTTGCTGTTAATGGAGTGATAGAAAAGATTGTATAGGCAGGTGTGGGCCTGGTTTGACAAAGATCAGGGTGATAGTAGACCATCTTCTATCAGAGAATCTCTCACATCCCTTTATAATGACCCAGTGTTCTAGTACGATTCTTCCCAGCATAAAAACCCATCATAGTGCCTTACAGCTCTTACCAGTTGCAGAGATGCTGTCATTTAGAAGCAAATAAAATAGAAAAGGGAGTCACAGTTAGTCTACAATATCTTACAAGTATAATTTGTTGGTTAAGGAAGTCTCAGCACTTTACTCAGAAGCAAACGTGAGATAGCTTTTGTGTTATTCTCCTGTCACAGAACTAATAAAACCAGAACTAGTAACCTCTGAAATTCACTGGTTACAATCCAAGTTTGGATTAAAAATAATGATTCTGGCCTTTTTATCATTATACATTTCACTTGTAGAAGCAGGAATCACTTAAGCATGCTAACAACTACATAGACAGCATAAAAAATGACAGGCTAACCACCTTCTGGCTCTTGAAAACACCACCAGATGGGGACATTGTTGCTCCGGTGATTGAACATAAGACTGACTTTTGCCTGACTTTCCACGAGATGCACTAAAAAAATCAGTTTTTTTGGTAAATCATTTTTTTAATGCACAAAGTGCTTCTAGTTGTACGCATCCCAATATATGATACATACATTCACCCAGACAAAAAAGAAACCTAACACACAAGCAATGGTGAGAACTGTGGTCGAAAATAAAGGGCACATGACCACGATAACGAGAACAAATAGAGAATATTTCCTCAATCAAAAGCCACAGGTGCTGAATTAGATTTATTTTTTATTTAAACTTCATTTGTGTGTGTGTGTGTGTGTGTGTGTGTGTGTGTGTGTGTGTGTGTGTGTGTGTGTGCGCGCGCGCAGTAGGGTACACTGCTGAGTATGTGTGTTGAGTGAAATAAAGTGACAGCTTGAAGTGCACTTATTTGATTATACTCTAACGGTCCTGTATCACATTTACCATTATTTAGGAAAATGAGTGCATGATAAAATTAGGGCTAATTTTGTTTTGGTGTTGATTAAAGTGAGAGTTGTGGGAAGATACCACAGAGGTGGAAAGTAATGTTTTTACAAGTGGAAGATGGATTGTTTTACAAGAGCCAGAGGGAGAAACTAAGTGTGGGAGGGACAGACAGAGAGGGGGAGTGTAGACGTCACATCTGTTCCTGCCACTCCCTAGGGGGCTCTGGGAGCATGGGAACCTTCACCAGCTCCAATAGTTGCAACAAGCTTTGCAAAATGCATTTATCAATTTAAAAGTTTAAAGAAGCAAAAGGACTGCTCGAGTGCATTGAGCAGTGGGAGGAAAAGTCCACACTAAAAACACTAGAAGTCCAGTTTTACAGAGCATCCACTCAAGTTACATAGAATAAACTTTTCATCCTCAGTCTTTGGGTACGCCAGTATAAATAAAGGCATCTGTCATCAGTATCTCAAGCTCGTGGTGTGCTCTGTCGATGTAAATACATCTAATAAAAGTATCTCTAGAATCTTGGGCTTCCTGTCTGTGGCTTGTGGCCTGCATCATGTTCAATGTACTGCGACGGGTTTTGAGTTACCCTTACTGTCATGTCTTGGTTTGGCCCCCAGAATGGTGACCACCACACTTTAATAAGCCATTTCACAGGGGTCAATTTTCTTTTCTTCACGGCGTCAGCTGGGTTGCCCCATTCACCCTCTTCACCCCTTCCTCACCCACGCTCCCCCATTGGCATGTGTGCGGCCCAATGTTGTTTACTGGACTGAGCATTTAGAGGGGTTAGCGTTTCACCATGGCAGCTGTTGGCACCATGTGCCTCCCCTTCAGGCGGCTGGCCGACGGCACGCAGGCCACAGCTTCACACACCCTTCAGCATCCCCCTGAGGACCCTCACTCCCTCCACTCAGCCCTTCGCTTGGCCTTGGTTGAAACCAGTAGCCTTGATCGGGTATCAGATACCAGTTTAATGTGAAGACATAGTTCTGGCTTTAATTGATGGCTTCCAATTGGTGCTCACAGTCTGTCCGCAGTGCAGAGAAGTAAATTCAGTGACCGCGCACAGGATCCACATACAGTATCAGACATGACTAGACTTTATTTATTTCAGTGCAACAACTATTGCCATGTCTGTCGTTGGTAGGATTAAGGGCTCCTGTTACTACATTTTCCATGTCACCTCTCCCACTGATTTGCTTGACAACTGTAAGTAATCGTAGGGACTCAAGGAAAAATCCTTTAAATAGCTTCACCGTGAGACCGTAAATGGAAGCCTCTAGTCCCCCCCAGGCTTTAGAAAAGGCAACGTAATCTCTTCTTCATGACCTGGATGTTTGATTTGGCAAAGATGTGCAGGACGCCCTTCCTGACACAACCCTCCTCATTTATCTGGGCTTAGAACTGGCACTAAGAGTACACTGGCTTTTGGTCCCATAAAATTTAAAGGGGTGGTGGTTATCTCTATTGCCTCATAGCAAGAATAGTCTGTCTTTGAGCATTTTGTTTGCCTGCTCTCCCTGTGCTTGCATGGAACCCACAGATACTGGGTTGGTTAGCGCTTCTAGACTTTATGCGAATATGAGGATGGAAAGTTGAGAGTGATGTCAGTCCAAGTATTTATTGGACTGATGTGTCTCAGTTGACATTCATGTTTTTTTGTGAGATGACCTGGCAGCTATTTGTTGGATTGCCACTGACTTTTAATTAAATTAAATTCAACCAAATTAGCAGGCATAATGATAAACTATAATAACTTTGGTATCTTGTAAAGTTTCGTGTCGCCCCGTTATCAGATTAACCCGCAGTACCTGTCCAGTTACTGCTTCACACGGAAGTATTAGTAGAAAAATCAAAACCCCTGTAGTGCATGTGTGATGATCTCAGTGTCTGCTGTAGCTCTTAAATTCAGTTTTGACCTTAATGGGTGGGAAGCTTGGAGGTTTGCTGGTTAGTTAGAGCTGGAACCGATCAAGGAACACAAGAAACTCTTGTCTTCCTTATATTTAGGCAACTCCCTCTTCCCCTGCATTGACTATATTTACATGGAGCTTAGTATTCTGAATAAATTTGGTTTAATAGCTAAACAAGTCCAGTCTGACTGGAATTTCTGTCTGCTTCAGGGGAGTGGAAAATAACTTTTATTAAAACGAGAGAAAAGTTGCACAATGTAACGATTACTTTTTGGCAGTGTTCACACTACACATGCCCTGAGCACTGATATAAATCCATGGGGAAGTGTGCTTTTTTGTTGTTGTTTTTATTGCTGCTTCCAAGCTAAAGGAGTTTGGTTTCCATATTTTTGTCATCTAATTTTCATTCTTTTTGTGTGCACGTGTATGTTTTTATGCTATTGTATCCGAGCTGGACCATACCAATTTGGGGGCATGTCTGGGAATCAAATCCCTTCTCCAGATCAATAAATACTGGTAGTCTGAAATATTAAATTAGGAATTTGGATGTGTGAGAGTATCATCGGTGCAAAAGTAGACTGAAACTCACTGATCTACAGGGTGGGCCATTTATATGGATACACCGTAATAAAATGGGAATTGTTGGTGATATTAAAGTCCTGTTTGTGGCACATTAGTATATGTGAGGGGGCAAACTCCTCAAGATGGGTGGTGACCATGGTGGCCATTTAGAAGTCGGCCATCTTGGATACAACTTTTGTTTTTTCAATAGGAAGAGGGCCATGTGACACATCAAACTTATTGGTAATGTCACAAGAAAAACAATTGTGAGCTTGGTTTCATCTTAACTTTATTCTTTCATGAGTTATTTACAAGTTTCTCTTTGTTCACAGCCATTGACATGTCGAAGAGGTTAACATGTGAGGAGCGGATCGAAATCGTGTTGATATCTGGTGAACGCAATAACCGGGTCATTGCAGCAGATTTCAATGCAAGACACCCTACGAGACCACCCATCTCCCATGCTACAGTTAGCAAACTGCTTGCTAAATTTGGTGAAACTGGTTCAGTGTTGGATTTGCCAAAATGTGGATGCAAGAAAACTGTCACTAATGAAGAAACATCAGTGGCTGTCCTAGCTTCAGTCACCAAGAGCCCACAGCGTAGCACTCGCCGCATGTCACTCGAGAGTGGCATTAGTCGAACATCCCTTCGGCGGATATTAGCTACTCACAAATGGCACCCTTATAAACTCCAACTCCTGCAGCATCTCAATGAGGATGACCCAGATTTGCGCGCAGAATTTGCAGAATGGGCAAAATGATGATGCCGTCATTCACCTCCTACATCGTTCCCTCGCTCACCTGGAGACCGCTGGAAGCACTGTGAGAATCATGTTCTTTGATTTCTCCAGTGCCTTCAACACCATTCTTCCCTCGGTTCTGAAGGACAAGCTGGAGAACTCTGGAGTGGACCATCACCTCACTACCTGGATTTTGGACTACCTCACCGACCGACCACAGTATGTGAGGACTCAGGGCTGTGTGTCGGACAGGGTCGTCTGCAGTACGGGGGCCCCACAGGGAACGGTTCTGGCTCCGTTCCTCTTCACCATCTACACTGCAGACTTCTCCCACAATTCCACCCAGTGCTTCCTGCAGAAGTTCTCTGATGACTCTGCAATAGTCGGCCTCATCACTGATGGGGACGACAAGGAGTACAGAGGACTGACTCAAGACTTTGTGGACTGGTGCCAGCTGAACTACCTCCAGATCAATGCCAGTAAAACCAAGGAGCTGGTGGTAGACTTCCGCAGGCACAAGCATTCTCCACTGCAACCACTGAACATCCAGGGTATGGACATTGAGGCTGTGGACAGCTACAGGTACCTTGGTGTTCATCTGAACAACAGACTGGACTGGACTCATAACTCAGACGCCCTCTACAGGAAAGGGCAGAGCAGGTTGTACCTGCTGCGGAGACTCAGGTCGTTTGGAGTGGAGGGCCCACTCCTGAAGACCTTCTATGACTCTGTGGTGGCTTCTGCTATCTTTTATGGTGTGGTCTGCTGGGGCGGCAGCATCTCTGCTGGGGACAGGAAGAGACTGAACAGGGTGATCCGAAGGGCCAGCTCTGTTCTAGGATGCCCTCTGGACCCAGTGGAGGTGGTGAGTGACAGGAGAATGGCGGCTAAGCTGTCATCCCTGATGGACAACATCTCCCACCCCATGCAGCAGACTGTGACAGCACTGAGCAGCTCCTTCAGTGGGAGACTGCGGCACCCACGGTGTGGGACGGAGAGATTTCGCAGGTCTTTCCTCCCCACTGCTGTCAGACTCCACAACAAAGACTTTAACTGAACAAACACACACATCCACACATGTGCAATAACACTAAGTGCAATAATCTTTTCTGGCATCGTTGTATTTTTACTCAGTTGTATATAGTATTTGTATTCTATTTTTATCTTATTGCATATTTTTATTCTATTTTATTCTACTGTATATAGTATATTATTTTATTCTATTCTGTACAGCTGTGTACTGTATTTATTCTTATTGTATTCTAATTTTTGCATCATAACTTTTGCACTGTCCACTTCCTGCTGTGACAAAACAAATTTCCCACGTGTGGGACTAATAAAGGTTATCTTATCTTAAAACAAAAATTGGAACAGGACCCTCAGTTCACGCAGAAGATTTTGTTCAGTGATGAGGCAAACTTTTATGTGAATGGTGACGTTAACAAACATAACCATCGCTATTGATCTGACACTAACCCACACTGGATGGATCCCTCCAAGACTGTTGGAACAACAAAAGTGATGGTTTGGTATATGGGGTACAACAATACATGCTACATGATGGTAAATGGCCTGTATTTGTATAGCGCTTTACTAGTCCCTAAGGACCCCAAAGCGCTTTACACATCCAGTCATCCACCCATTCACACACAGTTGATGGCAAGCTACATTGTAGCACTGGGGCGCACTGACAGAGGTGAGGCTGCTGGACACTGGCGCCACCGGGCCCTCTGACCACCACCAGTAGGCAACGGGTGAAGTGTCTTGCCCAAGGACACAACGACCGAGACTGTCCAAGCCGGGGCTCGAACCGGTAACCTTCCGATTACAAGGGAAACTCCCAACTCGTGAGCCACGATCGACCCATGATGATGTGTTTCCCTCTTTATGCACTGAAGCTGGCACGTTCCCTGAGTTTTTCCAGCAAGATGGTGCACCACCACATTATGGGTGCCAGGTCCGAGCATTCCTAGATGAACAGTTTCCTGAAAAGTGGATTGGTCGTTGTGGGCCAGTTGAATGGCCCCCAAGGTCTCCCGATCTGACCCCCTTAGACTTTTATCTTTGGGGTCATCTGAAGGCAATTGTCTATGGTGTGAAGAAACAAGATGTGCAGCACCTGAAACTATGGATACTGGATGCCTGCGCTGGCATTTCTCCTGCGGTGTTGCTATCAGTGTGTGAAGAGTGGGAGAAGAGGGTTGCATTGACAATCCAACACAATGGGCAGCACATTGAACACATTTTATAAGTGGTCAGAAACTTGTAAATAATTCATGAAAGAATAAAGTTACGTTGAAACCAAGCACACCATTGTTTTTCTTGTGACATTACCAATAAGTTTGATGTGTCACATGGTCCTCTTCCTATTGAAAAACAAAAGTTGTATCCAAGATGGCCGACTTCTAAATGGCCAGCATGGTCACCACCCATCTTGAGGAGTTTGCCCCCTCACATATACTAATGTGCCACAAACAGGACTTTAATATCACCAACCATTCCCATTTTATTACGGTGTATCCATGGCCTACCCTGTATATGTGTAGATTTTAACCCTTTAAGACCTACCATAGAACCAAGTTCGCCAGAGCTTATATTATATTTTTACAGGTTGTAGTGCCATTTTTTGGAGCATTCCAAGTTGCTATACATCAATACAACCATTATAGCCCAAATTTTAATAATATGTATGCATTAAGTGCATAGTAATTACATAAATTGCAAAAAAGTGCAATAAACTACAAAAAAAAATGAAAATCGTTTTTGTTTTTTTAACATATATTTCTAGTTAGAGAAATTTAAGAGGCTTATCTCTCAAAACTGTAAATACAAAAAAGTTGCTCAAAATAGTTTCCCACCACAGGAAATTTATTTTGAGTGTCTTCATAGTTTTTTTTTTGAAATACACCAATTGTTATTTACTACAGGAAAAATGAAAATTAATATTATAATGCAAATTTGCAAAAAAACAGCATATGCATCAAAATAAACTATTTCCAGCAGTGCGATATGAGTTGTGATGGCATGCCACACATGGTAAGCTCCAGACCCCACCACCAGTTGATTCACTTTAGTTTAATTTACAGTCACTACTTTAAAATATTCTACTTATTGTTCAATATTGTTTCATTATTAAATGTATTTATTTTTCCATCACACCTTCCAATGTTTATATGGCGTGCACACATATTAACCTTGCAAGGTCAAAGTTCTGTTTTATGTTATATTAATACATCTTTCTTTGTTTGAGTTACCTGGGGGTTGGTTTCTCCTCCTGTCTGGCAAAAGGTGTGGCAAAGGGCTGGGAGACCTGAAGTACCACTGACAGCCTAATTGGATTGCACCACATGCTTCATTGCCTGGGGGGTGTTTCATGTTTGTTTAATTGTTTTGTATTAGTTGGTTATATGGCAGCCATCTTGTTTCCCCCGTGTGTGTCATTTTAGTTTAGCTAAACCAGTATTTAAGTTCCCCCCGTGTGTCATTTCAGCAGGTCAGTTTATCGTATGTTTGTTTGAGGTTTTGTTAATTATTATCTTGAATTTAGTCTATTGAGTTGACCTCTTTTATTGGTCTGCCTGTTTAGGTTTTGGCTTTGTTAAATATATTTTTGGGTCAATAAAACCCCTTTTTTGAATTAAAACCACCTGTGTCCTATATGCTTTACTGCTTGGTCCCTTACATGAGTCCTAAGCATCCCAGAAACAACACAGAAAGTCATAAAGTCAAACATAACTTTTAAAAACACCAGTATAGGCTGATGGGTATGGAAGCCCGTTTCCGCCACTAAATAAAAACAAAAAAGCTAGTATCCATAACTTGAAGTTTCAAGTTATTTTCTCGAAATTTCGACTTATTAACTCGAAATTTCGAGTTAGCTCTGCCAATCAAAAATATACGTGAATGAGGTCGCTTTTCTTGTTACCTGGAATCATATGGCGCAGAGGAACGCGCACTCAAAAACGGATCCCAACAAATTGGCGCTTTCGCGAGTACATTTGCTGATAGTAACACCATGTGATTCAGCTAATAACACAGGAATTTCATCATTTGTGAAGCCAGGCTGAAAACACTCAGCAATCTGTGCATTCACGACTGGATGTAATACCGGTAGCTTAGCTGTAGCATTTGTAGCTGAGGGCTTCAGCTTCCGGGTAACGAGGAAATGACGTCATTCACGTAGATTACTGATTGGCAGCGCTAACTCAAAATTTCGAGTTACTTTTCTCAAAATTTTGAGTTAATAAATCGAAATTCAGAGTTATTTTCTCAAAATTCCGAGTTATTTTCTCGAAATTTCGACAAAATAACTCGAGATTTTGAGTTATGGATCTTTTTTTTTTTTTTTTAGTGGCGGAAACGGGCTTCCATAGGATGGGGCCCTGAAGGTAAAAAACTACATATCCGAGAAAGTGACGTTACTTCTGGTTTCGGGCAGGTAATGGCGGACGTGCGATAGTTTGCGCTGATGATCTATTCCAACATAGGAAGTGTTACGAACAGCTGATCTGGTCGGTAAAGCGTGTTTCTGGAATATTGTGTTTTTATTGCTGCATGTGGTTTTTATGCAATTTTTGCAACGCTCTATGTGGAAGGAAACCGTGACCTAGGACAAGCTGATGGCATAAGATGCAAGTACAACTCCTCCGATTTCATATGCAAAAAGAATTATTGCGCTAGCTTACCTGGTTGCAGTTCTACCGGGATTTAAAAATAACTAAGCAAAACAGAGCGTGCTGCTCTGACCGGCTTTAAAGGGTTAAGGGTGTGTCCAAATTCACTTGTAGCTTCCATAGATACATTATGCAAAAGTTATTATTACTTATTATGTTTCAGATCATCACACAAATTTTAACATTGGACCATGACAGCCAGACTAATTACAAAATGTGGTATTAAAATAATGATTTCATTGATTAAGGGAGAAAAGTTATCCAAACCTACCTGGTCCTGTGTGAAAAAGCAGTTGCCCCTCTTATTAAATCATGAATTAGCTGTGATTAACCACATTTTTTAAAAGCTGAGTTTAGTTTCGCTAAACACACTCAGGCCTGATGACTGGCAGACCTGTTGAATCAAGAAATCACTTAAATTGAACCTTTCTGCCAAAGTGAAGCAGCCTAAAAGATCTAAAACAGCAACAAATCATGCCACAATCTAAACAGCAACCTGAGAAACAAAGTCACTGCCATCTGTCAGTCTGCAAAAGGGTTACAAAGCCATTTCTACGGCTTTGGGACTCTAGTGAACAACGGTGAGACCTACCAAAACATCCTAAAGAAGAATGTCTGTTTGTGACCTCAAGCTGAAGTGCATTCGGGTTCTGCAGCAGGACAATGATCCGAAGCACACCAAGAAGTCCACCTCTGAATGGCTTAAGAAAAACAAAATGAAGACTTTGGAATAGCCTAGTCAAAGTCCTGCCCTGAATCCGATTGAGATGCTGTGGCATGACCTTAAAAAGCCAGTTCGTGCTCGAAAACCCTCCAGCGTGGCTGAATTACAACAATTCTGCAAAGATGAGTGGGCCATAACTCCTCCACGATGCTGTAAAAGACTCATTGAAGTTATCGCAAATGCTTGAATGCAGTTGTTGCTGCGAATGTTAGCCCAACCCGTTATTAGGCTTAGAAACTGTTTTTTGTGTGTACTTGTGTGTTATCTTTGTCTAATATTTAAAATGTTTGATGATCTGAAACATTTAAGTGTGACAAACATACTAAAAATAGGAAATCAGGAAGAGGGCAAACAGTTTTTCACATTGCAGTAGAGTGGAAAGAGAAAAGTATGTGACTTATCTCTGTGACATTTAGTACTGCCAATCACATGTTGCTCTCTAATCAGGCAATAAACCAGTCAGCAATTTCTGGGTGATTAGTTGTCACCTTCAAGGTGATGTGCAAGAGAGGCAAAGACATACATGCACATATATACACAACCAAATATATTAAATATAATTCTACAATCTGAGATCCTAACATGTTAGTGACACCTTGCTTTCTGCTACCACATCTATGTAGTTAGTAGATGTCTGTGTTTCTTTTAGGGAGATTGTGAATGTCTGCAATCTCGTCTCACCCAGTCCCAGAGTTGAGTGAGTCTTGGGAGAGTGGTGTAGAGAAGGAAGGTCAGGGTGACAGTTGTCAGACCCTCATCCATACCATTTGGATGGAAAGTGATACCAGAGACAGCTGAGACTGCTTCGGTCACTCTCAGGGTTAATTTGAAGCGTCTTAACATTCACTTTACTTCGGGTGCATTTGTAATGAACGTGGAACTGTGGGGTAAATGGAAATCTCAGCATCTGTGTCTCCTTAACTCTCCCTTCTCTTTCTCTCTCTCACACACACACACACAGATGCACTATGAATTAGGCTACACTCACCCTCTCAAGGCCACAGAACAAATTCCTGAGGTTGTCTTGCAACCACAGAGTCATTCGGTCATAACTCTTTCAGTCAGAATCACTGGGGTATTGCCTGTCACTCTCCTGCACGCATCGAACCCCACTCTGGTAACTTGGATTGTGCGTAGAATGCCTGGTGGATGTTTTCCTCCTTCAACACAATCTAGCTGCATATCAGGTTTGCCCCAAAATAATAAGAGGGGAGCTGGAATGAGATTCTCTGGTCCCAAGTTATCTTTAAATGGTTCCACACTCACTTTCAACACCACCATGCGGATACAAAAGGTATAAATGGGAGGAAATGATCAGGAGTTTGCTAATTAGTGACAAAGATAAAATGTGGTACACAGAAAATCGACAGTTTTCTTATAGATGATATTCTCTTGGTGATTAGTTAGGATATGTGACCTAATTTTAGACATTTTGACAGACTAAATAAATAGTGGTGTAAAGAATATTTAAGCTTAATACAACTTTAACAATGCTAACCCGCTGTCTCTAAAGAGGACATTTTGTGGGGGGCCGAGCAAGATGGCGAAGTGAAGAGGAGTGTTTTTTCGAGCTCTCAGCACTAAATCAAATCAAATCAAATCACTTTTATTGTCACATCACATGTGCAGGTACATTGGTACAGCACATGTGAGTGAAATTCTTGTGTGCGAGCTTCACAAGCAACAGAGTTGTGCAAAATACAATAATGTAAACAAGCAAAATACAAGAATGGCCACATCTGAAACTAATAAATATATGTACAATATATAATAGTATATGCATTTCTGGATGTGTATACTAAATATTTTTCTACGTGTGTGTGTGTGTGTGTGTGTGTGTGTGTGTGTGTGTACACATATTTTACAAATTAAATAGAGTAAACAATAAATAAAATATATAAAATAAAATATACAGAGTGAGACATGTGCAAAACAGTGGCATTACTGTACAGTATGGAGTGCATAATGTTAAAGTTCCAGTAGTGAAACTGAGGTGTCTATGAAGTGTTCAGCAGTCTGATGGCCTGGTGGAAGAAGCTGTCTCTCAGTCTGCTGGTTCGGGACCGGATGCTGCAGAACCTCCTTCCTGATGGAAGCAGTCTGAACAGTTTATGGCTGGGGTGACTGGAGTCCTTGATGATCCTCCCCGCTTTCCTCAGGCACCGCTTCCTGTAGATGTCTTGGAGGGAGGGAAGCTCACCTCCAATTATCCGTTCAGAGCACCGCACTACTCGCTGGAGAGCTTTGCAGTTGTAGGCGGTGCTGTTGCCATACCAGGTGGTGATGCATCCAGTGAGGATGCTCTCAATGGTAAATGGCCTGTATTTGTATAGCGTATTTTGCTTGCTCTCAATGGCACAGTGATAGAAGGTCCTGAGGATGCGGGGGCTCATGCCGAATCTTTTCAGTCTCCTGAGAAAGAAGAGGCGCTGCTGTGCCTTCTTCACTGTTTTGTTTGTGTGTACTGACCACGTAAGATCCTCAGCCAGATGTACACCAAGGAAGCGGAAGCTGCTCACTCTCTCCACAGCAGCGCCGTTGATGGTGATGGGGGTGTGTACTTCTCTGCACCTCCGGAAGTCCACTATCAACTCCTTTGTCTTTGCGACGTTGAGGGTGAGATGGTTGTCTTGACACCAGTGGGTCAGGGCGCTGACCTTCTCCCTGTAAGCTGTCTCATCACTGTTGGTGATAAGACCCACCACTGTAGTGTCGTCCGCAAACTTCACAATGATGTTAAGTTGTTAGTGGCTGTGCAGTCGTAGGTGTAGAGTGAGTACAGGAGAGGGCTCAGTACACACCCCTGTGGAGCACCAGTGTTCAGTGTGACGGGGGATGAGGTGATGCTGCCCAGTCTGACCACTTGGCGTCTGTCAGACAGGAAGCTAAGGATCCAGCTGCAGAGGGAGCTGCTCAGTCCTAGATCCTGCAGTTTCCTGTCCAGCTTCGAGGGAACGATGGTATTGAATGCTGAGCTGTAATCTACAAACAGCATTCTCACATACGTGTCTCTCTTCTCCAGGTGTGACAGGGCAGTGTGTAGTGTCAGGGCTATGGCATCATCAGTGGACCTGTTGTGGCGGTATGCGAACTGTAGAGGGTCCAGTGAGTCGGGTAGTGCAGAGCAGATGAAGTCCCTGACCAGCTTCTCGAAGCATTTGCTTACGATGGGGGTCAGGGCTACAGGTCGCCAGTCGTTCAATGAGGAGATGGTGGAGGATTTGGGTACAGGGACGATGGTGGCCATTTTGAAGCAGGCTGGGACTACAGACAGAGAGAGGGAAAGGTTGAAGATGTGCGTGAACACTCCAGCCAGCTGAGCCGCGCATGACTTGAGGACGTGGCCGGGAATCCCGTCCGGACCAGTAGCTTTGCGTGCGTTCACCTTAATGAAGCACCTCCGCACATCCTCCTCAGACACAGTGTGCACACTAGAAGGATATAAAGCATTTTTACAACACCTATTTGACGTCTTTCTAACTTTCAAGACTTTTTTGAAGATCAGCGCACTAAACCTGCTAAATCTGAAACCAAATTCTATAACAACAACATGTCGAAATCTGCTCAGAAAAGGCTGAGTAACTTGGGCAAACCACATGCAACTAGCATGCTAGCTAGCGACCATAGCTACATGAAAGAAATGGAGTGTCAGGAGATGGTTGAAGAAGAATTTCCACCTCTACCAGTTACGCCTTCCAAGCCTCCAGTGGCTAAAAAACCAACACTATCTACCAGTCACTCTGGTGGCGCCTCCCTGAAAGCTGATGCGGTCAACACTTTGATTAATCTGATCAACACCAGAAGTGACGCCATTGAAGAAATGGTAGGAACAGTTCGTACGGATTTAAAGGACATAAGTGATAAGATTATGGTCATTGAGAAGAGGGGTTGAGAAAAACGAAACGCTTACACAGAAATGTGACGAACGCATCTCTGAAGTTGAACGCTACAACCGCCGTTGGAATCTGAGACTGTATGGGGTACCGGAGTTGGAGAAAGAAGATGTGCGCACAAAGGCGATTGGGATATGCCAAACGGTTCTGCCTGCGGAAAAGGAAAAGTTTTCAGAGGTCTTAGACATCGCTCATCGAGTGGGGAAACCAAAACAAAATGACCCGAGACCCAGAGGGATCATCATCCGGTTCATCTCAAGGAGAATTCGTGATGCGGTGTGGAAAGCTGCCAAGAACAATACTTTCCTTCAAAATAATCATCTGCGGTTCACTGAAGACCTGACGAGAGAGGACAAAGAAAACAGACTGAAGCTGTGGCCCATTATAAAGAAAGCACGTGAAGAAGGGAAATCTGCTTACTTTGTTGGAGGTCGAGGCTTTGTAAATGGTGCTGAAATTCACACATAATCTCTTCAATATTCCCTGACCCTTAGTTCTTCTCAGGTTTGTTTACAAGGTGTTCTTTATATTGATGTGCCTGATATTTGTAGATATTAATGTTTGGCTGTCTAAATTGCTCTTTGATGTTAGCAAAAAGCAAACTTACTGTTAAATAGGTAAAACTTTTTTTGTTACGCTTTTATTAGGCATCTAAAGTTTATTTATATATATATATATATACTCTATACTGTGAACATTTTCATATTCTAGTGCTGAACTCAGTGTTAGGTTAAAAAGTTTAACTTCGATTTACATTTTAGTACATATCTTTTCTTTGTCAATTTGTGTTCTTTGTTTTTTGTTTCTATTAATGCTAGGGGTCTTCGTAACAACTTAAAACGTAAAGCCACTTTTCTTTATGCAAAGCAACTTAAATCTGACTTTGTGTTTTTACAAGAATCTCACTCTACTATCAACGATGTTAGTTTTTGGCGATCTCAATGGGGAAATTCTATATTGTTATCTCATGGAACTGAACGATCAGCTGGGGTATCAATCCTAAAAAACAGATATAATAGGGATGTTTTACATACAGAATGTGATGTCAAGTCATAAAGTATAATGATTTAGTCTTAATTGTAACTAACATATACGGGTTTAACACGAAGCTAGAAAATGATCATTTATTTTTGACGATTGAAAAAAAATATCTAGCTGGTTAAATAAATTTCCAAATGCAAAATTATTACTAGGTGGAGACTTTAACTGTATTATGGATGCTGAATTAGATAAATTTCCTCCAGGACATTCGAACAGAATTAATACCACTGTTATGGTACGCCTGAAACTTACAGACATTTGGAGATTCAAATTTCCTCAGTCCAAAATGTTTACTTGGTGCAACAATTCTAACTCGAGACATTCAAGGATAGACTTTTGGTTAGTTTCAGAGAGCTTTGACAGCAATAGCATAGATGTAGGTGCTTGGCCTTCTCCAGCAACAGATCATAAAGCCATATATATTAAAATAAATCTAACTTCTCTATCTAATTCTTCTGTTGTTAAATTTACATACTGGAAACTAAACAGCTCATTATTACAAAAAGACAATGTGAAAAAGGAGCGTAAAGAACTGATCTCAAACTTTTGGTCTATAGCTCAAAAAGATTTAAAGTATGGAAATAACTGGGAATTATTAAAATTTGAAATTGGCAAATATTTAAGGAAGGTTGGCGGCCTTAATGCAAAATCCAAAAGATTAGAGGAAGAAAATATAATCTTTCAAATCACACAGTTATCTAATAAACAAATTGACACTTTAACTGAAGAGGAAAAATGAACCTTGCTAAATTACAAGATAAATTAGATCGTTTATACACAGACAAAACAAAACGAGCTTTTATCAGATCAAGGTCTAAATGGCTTGAAGAAGGTGAGCGTAATTCCCATTATTTCTTCAGTTTAGAAAAGAAACACTCAAGTATAAATAATATTAGCAAATTAATGATAAATGGGGTTATAACAGAGGATTACAGATTAATCTCTAAATATTGTAGTCATTTCTATAAGGAACTTTATAGCTCTACATTTTCTCAGGAAGCTGCAAATCATCTCTTAGAATCGCAGAATGTTAAATCTATCAGCCAAGAAGATTCTATATTATCTGATCAACCCATCTCATTATAAGAAATCAAAGATGCAATTGGGCTATTGAAAAATAATAAATCTCCAGGTATGGATGGTCTTACTACTGAATTATATAAAACTTTTTCTGAAGAGTTGTCTCCCTTTCTTCTTGAGGTATTTGCAGAAAGCATAGGAAACCAACAGCTTCCCACTACGATGAATCAAGGTTTGACTATGTTGATTCCGAAGCCTAATAAGGACCTATTGATGATTGATAACTGGAGACCAATTAGCTTGCTAAATAATGATTATAAGGTATTTGCTCTAATTATAGCTAACAGACTTAAGATTTTGTTATTGATGAAACACAATCTGGCTTTATGCCCAAAAGACACATAACTAACAATATCAGATTGGTTTTAGATATTCTGGATTATTCTGACCTCATAAATTGCAATGGTTTCATATTATTTTTAGACTTCTACAAGGCCTTCGATACGGTGGAGCATGAATTTATATTTCAAGCTCTGGATAAGTATGGTTTTGGCTCTTACTTCTCTACAGCGATTAAAACATTATACCATAACAGCAACAGCAGTATTAAATTAACAAACGGTACTTCACCCAGATTTAACATACAAAGAGGGATAAGACAAGGCTGTCCCATTTCTCCATACCTGTTTTTGTTAATTGCCCAACTATTGTCTAACCATATGAAATCAAGCTATGTAAAAGGTATATCGCTAATTGGCAAAGATTTACTCATAACACAGTTAGCGGATGACACTACATTATTCCTAAAAGATGAAAATCAAATCTCTATTGCTATTGAAACTATCTCCATATTTTCCAAAGCTTCTGGATTGTACTTGAATATTCCTAAATGTGAACTTATGGCGATAAAAGAAAGTTCGAAAACACCTTTGTGTAACATTCCAATAAAACAAGAAGTTCGTTATTTAGGTATCATAATAACCAAAAATCAGGAAAGTAGAATCACTCAAAATTTTTATCCTATTCTAGAGAAACTCAAACACAGATTTAATCAGTGGCTCTTAAGAGATTTGTCGTTAAAAGGCAGAGTATTAATAACTAAAGCAGAAGGCATCTCTCGTCTTACATACGCTGCATTGGCATTGCACCTTGATAAAAAACTTATAAAAGAGGTTGATAAGTTACTTTTCAACTTTATCTGGAAAAATAGGACACACTACATTAAAAAAAACAGTTCTTATGAACTCCTATGTCAATGGAGGACTTAATGTGTTGGATTTTAACACTTTAGATAACACATTCAAAATAAATTGGTTGAAGAATCTAATTACTAATCCTACTTCCATTTGGAATACTATACCTGTGTTCATGTTTTCTAAGTTAGGTGGCATTGAATTTTTCCTTACTTGTAATTTTGATATTGATAAAATCCCTTTAAACATCTCTGCTTTTCATCGTCAAGCTTTTTTAGCATGGACTCTTATTTACAAGCATAACTTTAGTCCACACAGTTATTATATCTGGAATAACAAGGATGTTTTATTTAAAAGAAAATCTCTCTTCTTAGATAGTTGGTTTAGGAATGACATTGTTTTAGTCAACCAGTTATTTGATTCAAATGGTATTCTTTTCTCCTATGAAGAATTTTGTTTACATTTCAATTTAGCTATAACTCGTCATGATTATACCAAAGTATTTGGCTCAATACCATCAGGGGTTTGTATGCTGTTTAAGAATCAACCTAATATCACTTCATTCCACAGGCCGTTGGCATCTCCCATACAAACTTTTGTTGGCAAGATTTGCTTTTCTAAGCAATCTAAAAACAACAATAAATCGATTAGAGCTTTATTTCAGAGTACCATAACCACGCTACCATATGTCATTTTTTTTCTGGAACCGGCTGTCAGATGGTATTATGTGGAATGAAGTTTGGAAACTCCCTAATCAGTTTTTAATTACCAACAAAATTAAAGATATTTCTTATAAATTAATACACAGAATTTATCCTTCTAAAGATTATCTTCAAAGCAAATTCAAATTAGACATTGATACAAGCTGTAGCTTTTGTAAAACTTCCAAGGAATCTACTATACATCTTTTTTGGTTTTGTAACCTTGTACAAGATTTTTGGCAGAGTTTATGTGTTTTTATTTCAGAAAATATATTTAAAGGATTTTTACTGTTTTGGAAATATGTTTTGTTTGGTCTGCACAAAAACCAAAAACAATTCAACTTTGATAACAGATATATGATTAACTTGTTACTTTTAATGGCTAAATTTCATATTCACAAGTCCAAATGTTTAGGAAGACATCCCTCTTTTTATGTATTCTCCTTTGAATTTGTACAGTATCTTAACTCAATTAAGAACTCCACTAACCCAAAAGCTATAAAAACTATTGGTGTTTGTGAAAAAATCAAGATCTTTCAATCACTTTATTCTTTGGCTTGATCAGTTACTTTCCCCCTAGCATATTTATATTGTTGTTTTTGAATACTGTTCTTGTATTTGTTTATCTATGCATACAACTCTTTTGTAAGTACAATACCATTATTGTAGTACTGTTTAATTCCATTTTGTATTGTACTGATGTTTAAACAAAGGTTTGGAGGAAAAAAAAAAAAGAGGACATTTTGTACTTCAATAACTTTTCATTGCTCATTGGTCATATTTTACAGTCTATGCTTTCTTGAAGCAATACTATTTGGTCAGTTTTCACTTCTATCTTCATCCTGGTGTTGATCCCGCTGGTGCAGGGTCCGCTCTTCGGCAAAGGTTTCTTCATTTGGTTCTGTCCAAGGCGTCCTCAGGTGATGCGTTGACAGTCGGAGCATGTGCATCTCCATAATGTTTAGGGCCTGCTCATGTGTGGTCAATGCAGGCCAACATGCGGAGCCATACGGAGCTATTGGGCGGACCACCGTTTTGTAGATTTTTCCCTTGAGTTGATCTGGCATTCTTCTGTCACAAAGGACACCAGTGACCTGTCGCCATCACTGGTGTCAATCGTGTTTATTTACAAAACTAATGATGTTCTCTCCAATATCAGCTATAGTTTATGTTTAATGCTAATTAGCAAACAATAGCATGATACCTGCCTTGCATTTTTAATCATGTTGGCAAACAGAGCTTCTGTATCTATCTTTCTGTGTCTATGCCCACATGGCTTGAGAGTTGTCCACCTTGTTGAATATGATGGAACTATCCGGAAAAAATCTGTATTTCCTGACTGGAAGTTGTTCCTGGAGGTTGCTGGCTGTCTCTAAGGGAAATTGGTGACAAAGAGAGTGCTGCGCCAAAAATGTCCTTGTGTTCACCTGTAGTTTGTGTGAAAACAGACATTCACCTTTGAAGTTAAACTTGTCCCTCAGTGCTGCAGGTTTCAAAAGGTTTTTACTTTTTACTTTTAAGGGAAATGGTATCTGTTTCTGGTTTGTGCCACACTTCTCAGTTTCACAGAGAAAAGCAAGCTACTCTCAGAGTGTTTGTAGACAAGCCGGCGTGTTTGATGACGGCTGCAGGTGACAGAAAACTGACAGAAATCTGATAGTAACCAAAAAAATTACAACACGGTTTCTGCCAACTGGTTGAGGAATACATATTTTTTACCACTAACTGTTCTTTAGGGCTATGTAGCTGTGGCTTTAGCAATCAACCTCCAGCAATCAGTTGCCAATTGGTCAGGGATTACTCATTTTTCCCTCACAGCCAGTTGCAGACAAGTCTCCAGGCTTGTGTCAACGGGGCCTTATTCACTTGACCCTGCCTTGTCACAATAGTTGTCACACATGCAAAACAGCAGACAAGTTAACATCATATGGTTACTGGTTACGTGTCTACAAAACCTCAATACACTCTTATGCAAGATTTTACTCATTGATATTAGAGATGGACTGATTTGATATTACATATCGGTATCGGTCCAATACTGACATAAATTACTGGATCGGATATCGGAGAGAAATAAAAAATGTAATCCGATCCATTAAATATCAAAAAAGCACCTCACAAAACTTGCGACATGGCGTAACTCGGCTCATAACCGTAGCACGTCGCAGCAGTATGCCTCACGTGATAGAGCAGCTGTGTGTATTTGTAGCCTCGCTACCAATCCAGCATTTCATCTCCGAGGAAGTGATCCCAGAGAGAAGTAAAGCAAATGTGTAAGTTCATCTCTGAATGTTAGTAAATCATAACCACATTAAGCTTAACAACTGATATATGGAGCGACTGCCTCTGCCTCTCCCTCCCTCTCCTGTTGCTACTTCAATCATAAAACTGATCAATGATCAGCTGATCGGCTTTTCTGTCACGAGTCCGTCTCTCTTGTTTGCTTTTGGCCCACTTCGTGCCAGAAAGAGGAAACCAGCAGCTGAACAACAGCAGCACGTTTAAGTTTGATAAGCTGTTGTTAGAATTTATTTCATATTACTTTCTACACCAGGATCCTTTTCTACGCAGCTGACGGCTGGTAACTGTGCAGGGGCGGATCTAGCAAAGTTTAGCCAGGGGGGCCGATGGGGCATGAACAGGGAAAAGGGGGCACAAAGACATACTTTTCTTTCTTATTCTCATTTAAAATGTCTAGCTTTTAATAAATAATTATCTGAATCTTACACCCAAAATTTTAATCTGATGTAAAATGTATAGAAGTCCATTACTGAATATAGTAACTATTAAGTCTAATATACCCTAGTAAGCTATAGTATTTTTTCCTTTGGGAAGGTACCAAAGTTTGTCTGCAATTCTGTTGAAGAAAAATGTTGAATCTATTTAATTATTCTTGAAAAAGAATTGATTTCTGTGCATTTTTTTTCCCATACTGCATCAAATTAAAGTTGATTACGTCGATTAAGCATCATGAAGTGGAGGGTGGAGGGTGGTTCCCTATTTTTTATTTTTTTGCTGGGAGTTTGCAACCCTATTAGTTAGGTTGCTTAGTCTTTAAAATACCAGGTTTAAGTTTATTAGATTGATCAGTTTTGCTGAACTATGAAATATTTTGGGTGCAGTGTATTTTTTGCATACAGGTATAACAGAATAGCTTTAGTGTTTTGTTTTGGGTTTTTTTTTACTTGGGTATAAACTTATACAAAAAGCAGCAAGATATTAAAAAAACTGTTTTATTGATTAAAAAACACACTATATCGGATTCATATCGGTATCGGCAGATATCCAAATTTATGATATCGGTATCGGACATAAAAAAGTGGTATCGTGCCATCTCTAATTTATATTGTTATCAGAGGATGAACCCTAGTCTTAATGACTTAGTCAGAGTGCCTGCCAATGTTTTGTGACTGTGTACATTTGTCCACAAGACACTGCACAAGAATGCACCAACCGTGTGCGGCAAACATCAAGTGAACTTGAACAAAAGTATAATAAAAACAGCTATTCATCTGTAGTGTCGGCAGCTGTCTGTGTTCATATTCACATGGAAAGCATAATCGCAGCCTGAGCTTTAATCTACCTTTTGCCAACTTCCTATCTGTATGGTACAACAGTGCTCATCACAGAACAAGAAAAGTTAGTAGCAACCGGTCAGGTGTTACAAGAAACATTTTGCAGTCATACAGTATATCAACAAAGTAAACTCCCATGTTTGCCGCACCGTGCTTCAGATAAGAAACAAAAACACAAGGGAGTGCGGTAAAGTCTTTACTTATCAGCGTTCCAACCTTTAATATCTATAGTTGCGTAAATTCACAAACAAGCACGCCTGTGTACACACCCACAAAAACACACGATTTTTTTTTTGTCCTTGGTCTCTGAGGTGTAGGACAAAAAACAGCATTTGATTACTTATGACAGAGAAGAAAAACTAGAATGCAGCTAAGTCTTCAGAAAGTAACACACAAACCAGGTGTGCATTCATTTAATCATCTATCCTTTGCAAACTATTGCTATTACTGCTGACTTCTTCCTCTCTTGCTTGCTTCATTGTGCACATTTTGCCAAACATGAATTCTTAAATGTACGCACAGCAGAACAGAAGGTTGCTTAGTAAAGTTAAAAAAAAAAAAATATATATATATATATATATAAACTATATAAAGTTAAAGCTAAAGTGTGTGTGTGTGTGTGTGTGTGTGTGTGTGTGTGTGTGTGTGTATTTTTTGGGAGACCATAGAAGGAGGAAGGAGGAGAACAATGGGTGGTGGTGGTGGAAATGTGGTTGAACCTTCATCTCTTGTTTACATTCCACACCCCCAAAGACCCTAACCACAGTACCAGCACCTAATCTCATCAGTAAATTTCCCACTTGAACAAATATCTAAATATCTCCTCTCACATAATCAGTCTTCGTGTTCACACACTCATGCACAAACACATAACTTCAAGACACACAGTTCCAGTTTGGTTCCCTGGAACTGTGCAAGAGAGTCAAAGACCTTCCTCTTGTTCTCCTGCCTGGTAGCTCCATATAAGAACTGGAGACTTTTGTCAACTTGTTATTTCTGGTGTGGACTTGCAGCACGTCCGCAGGAAGTGCATGCAGAGATCACATCCTTACTTCTGTCTTTGTTTTTTTTCTTTTGTTTCAGCTGTTTGACAATCAGTAGCTCTTTCTCCGAAATTCTTTTAACTCAAAAACAGCTGTGGCTGTTCAGCAGGGATAACGAGTGTCTTTATTCAGCGCTCCAGCATTTGGCTGGCAGGAGACCCTCACTGTCATAGTGGTCACAGAGAGAGGCACGGTGTGGAGGTGGATATGAAAGGCTATATATACAGGGAGTGCAGAATTATTAGGCAAGTTGTATTTTTGAGGAATAATTTTATTATTGAACAACAACCATGTTCTCAATGAACCCAAAAAACTCATTAATATCAAAGCTGAATGTTTTTGGAAGTAGTTTTTAGTTTGTTTTTAATTTTAGCTATTTTAGGGGGATATCTGTGTGTGCAGGTGACTATTACTGTGCATAATTATTAGGCAACTTAACAAAAAACAAATATATACCCATTTCAATTATTTATTTTCACCAGTGAAACCAATATAACATCTCCACATTCACAAATATACGTTTCTGACATTCAAAAACAAAACAAAAACAAATCAGTGACCAATATAGCCACCTTTCTTTGCAAGGACACTCAAAAGCCTGCCATCCATGGATTCTGTCAGTGTTTTGATCTGTTCACCATCAACATTGCCTGCAGCAGCAACCACAGCCTCCCAGACACTGTTCAGAGAGGTGTACTGTTTTCCCTCCTTGTAAATCTCACATTTGATGATGGACCACAGGTTCTCAATGGGGTTCAGATCAGGTGAACAAGGAGGCCATGTCATTAGTTTTTCTTCTTTTATACCCTTTTTTGCCAGCCACGCTGTGGAGTACTTGGACGCGTGTGATGGAGCATTGTCCTGCATGAAAATCATGTTTTTCTTGAAGGATGCAGACTTCTTCCTGTACCACTGCTTGAAGAAGGTGTCTTCCAGAAACTGGCAGTAGGACTGGGAGTTGAGCTTGACTCCATCCTCAACCCGAAAAGGCCCCACAAGCTCATCTTTGATGATACCAGCCCAAACCAGTACTCCACCTCCACCTTGCTGGCGTCTGAGTCGGACTGGAGCTCTCTGCCCTTTACCAATCCAGCCACGGGCCCATCCATCTGGCCCATCAAGACTCACTCTCATTTCATCAGTCCATAAAACCTTAGAAAAACCAGTCTTGAGATATTTCTTGGCCCAGTCTTGACATTTCAGCTTGTGTGTCTTGTTCAGTGGTGGTCGTCTTTCAGCCTTTCTTACCTTGGCCATGTCTCTGAGTATTGCACACCTTGTGCTTTTGGGCACTCCAGTGATGTTGCAGCTCTGAAATATGGCCAAACTGGTGGCAAGTGGCATCTTGGCAGCTGCACGCTTGACTTTTCTCAGTTCATGGGCAGTTATTTTGCGCCTTGGTTTTTCCACACGCTTCTTGCGACCCTGTTGACTATTTTGAATGAAACGCTTGATTGTTCGATGATCACGCTTCAGAAGCTTTGCAATTTTGAGACTGCTGCATCCCTCTGCAAGATATCTCACTATTTTTGACTTTTCTGAGCCTGTCAAGTCCTTCTTTTGACCCATTTTGCCAAAGGAAAGGACGTTGCCTAATAATTATGCACACCTGATATAGGGTGTTGATGTCATTAGACCACACCCCTTCTCATTACAGAGATGCACATCACCTAATATGCTTAATTGGTAGTAGGCTTTTGAGCCTATACAGCTTGGAGTAAGACAACATGCATGAAGAGGATGATGTGGACAAAATACTCATTTGCCTAATTGTCACGGTCTGGCTGGGGCAGGCCATATGTGTTGCAGAGGAGGACTCAAGCGCAGACCGAAACGTGGTGTGGATTAACAAAACAAGCCGTTTAATGAGACTAGTAATGAGGGTACAAAATAATAGGGCATCGTTGAAAACTAAACAATAACCTAAACTGGGTGAACTAATAACAAAACATGAAAAACCTTAACCATAGTGAACTGACATGGGTACCTGGAGATGAGACATGGATGAGCAGACGACCTGACAAAGAATGGCTGAGAGCACACAGACTAAATGGACACAGGAGGATAATGAGGGAAGTGGCAACACATGGGGAACCAGCTGACACACATGAACATAACGACGTGACAATGGGAGAGTAAAACTGAACACGATGAACACAGACACACCAGACCTCTTCACAATAAGACAGGAAACAGTGAGATATAAACATGACAACCTGGACTGACAACATACGCCACAGACATAAAATACATGAAAGCAGGGGAGATTTAACATAGTGGAAACACGAGGGGAAAATAATTAGTAACACCTAGGCATGATAATGATAAACTTAGGAAACCTGAAGGCTACATAAACTAAACACAAAACCCTGGGTCAGCAGACCCAGGATCATGACACTAATAATTCTGCACTCCCTGTACAGGGACTACTGTGCCTTCCTTTGGAGACACAGAGCAGAGCATAGACTTCCAGCTGTGCAATCCCAACTACTTCGTGCAACTATTAAGGTTTGGATCAGTGGGCCTGTAAAGACCAACCGCCTGGCCTGCTGCACTGCTACAGTCCTTAGCCAAGGCTATGTCCATTTTTTTTTAAGGCTTCAAATGTCTGCTTAGTGGAGCAGCAAATCTAATTTGTCAGATCTTGGGGTTTTTTCTTTGGGTTTTTGGGGGGGTGGTTTGCTGATGTAGATTATTTATGTATTTGTCTTGTTTATATATAATAGTGTTTTGGGACAACTCATAGAAAGTTACGTTTTAGTTTTAGGCTGGTGCGGGTGGTGGCACGTCATTTAGGGAGAGCTAGGCAATGCCTAATGGCAGTGAGGTACTGCAACACATAAGTTGCCAGCTATATGCAAGGTTCCCCCATTCAGCTGTGTTTATTTTTTCTAAATAAAGGTAGTTGAATTATCACATTACTATTGTGAGTTCATCCGGTTGTGGTTTGAATTCTTTCACCAAAATATCATACTAAATTTGTCTAACTTAAGTCTTCTCATGGCTAAGTGCCTGGGTGTGTTTGAAATTAGCGTGACTTACATACATGTCTAAAAACCGAAGGTGAGGGCCATCAGAGGGAGGTGATAATTGGGACATCTGAGGACCTCTGTTGTTTGCTAACACCCCAGAGGTGTCGGGGGTCGGGGGAGGTGTTCTTCTCAATGAAGTGCTTTTCTTTTTCAACCCTTTATCTCCATGTAGCCAACAAAAAGGATCGTTTTCCTACAAACAGTAGCCAATGCACTCCAAACCCTTTAGTCAATACTTCATAAGATTCGCAGACACATAGGTGTGAACTACTTTCAGCTTGGGTCGATTTTGCAAAAAATCAACTGTTTTCTCAGAGCTTTATCATAGGTTTGATCCGATCATATGAAAGGCTTAGGAGATAGGGTGTTTTATCTACTAATCAGAAATTTGGTGGCTCGGTCCCTGGCTCCTCCAACCTGCATGTTGAAGAATATTTGGGCAAGATACTGAGCCGGTGCATCCATCAGAGTGTGAGTGTGTGAACTTTAGGTTAAACATGTTTAGGTTTGACAAAAAAGGATGTGTCTGAAAGGCTTGTAGTAAGATCTCTCTCTGGGAGTTCAAAGTGAGTAGAAAAGCGTTACATAAGTGCCAGTTTGTTTACCATTTGCCATTCTTCTTTTGGCTCTTACACCAACTCTACATCCATGAATCTTTTCTGTGGTCTTCCTCTTTTCATCCTGCCTGGCAGCTTAATCGACAACACTCTTTGCCCAGTATACCCACTATACCTCCTCTGCACCTGACCAAAACATTTCAGCCTTGCCTCTCAGACTATATCAGCCCTAATTTCTAATCTTGTCTATCCTGTTCACTCCCAATTAAAATCTTTAAAAAATCACTACCTTGCTGCTAAAGTAGAGAAAATGGTACCTGGTAAGCTGCTTACTGTACTTTTTTTGGTCAATTAATCCACAGCAAAAATAACCAGGTTGAATTTGAAGGAAGGAAGTAGTACGATTTTGCTGGCCTGTGTCTTTAGTGCTTTCTTGCAACTTCCTGGCTTTTGCTTTTTGGTGTGAACCACAAGTAATATCTCCAGCTCTGCTCAGGCTTTAAGGTCTGATAGTAGGATGACATCATGTAGAGAGCTATTATCAGGGCCTCAGTCCTCGTTCCATTCCTACTAGCACAGAAGGAAGGAAGAGAGTCTGATTGAAGGAAAATGCAATGTGCTCTAGGTCAGACTCTGAGCAGCCAGAGTTCATACTACAAATGGCAGCCACATTTATATAATCTAAAAGAAATCACTGTGTTTTCTTGAACTTTGCACCAACCTCTCTAGGTTTTGTTTCTATATTAAGCTTTGATAGAGCTTGTTTTCCTAGCACTGGGTCTTCCCTCACTCCAACCTTGTGAATCTGTTGTGGAGTATGTTCTCATGGCCTCTTATATACCCTGAAACAAACAAGCATTTCAAATCAGAGAGAGTGAGAGAGAGAGCTCAGAAAGAAAAAACGCCCCAGTATCATGACAGACAAACATGCTCTGCCAACAATTTTGAAAAAGCTGCACGCTCTGACCAAACCACACCTCACCACATGTAGTAAGGATGCAGAAGGGCAAGTATTAACAGTACACTATGACTTGAGCTGAGCGTGTGCCTGATAGTTTTGACGTTTCTCACGGTGGGTCAGGTGCTTTCTTACTACAACGCTGCATGCCCATGCACATCTCCCTTTTATTTCCAGCAGTTTCCCTCACCACTCCAAATTTGCTTTTCTCTTGTGCAACACATTTAAAGGTGACTGCACGCACTCCCTCTTTTTTTTCCTCATTCCTCCCAGTGTTTCCCACACTTCGCGCACCTTGAGAGATCTAGCGCCCTTTGGCGCTCATCCATTTGGCTGTCATAACAACAGAAGGACCAACATGTGCGTAGGCTTCATAATAAAATAATCTTTGCCCTGGGGTGCTGAAACTCTGCAGCTACTCCCAGACAGTTTCACTTGCCCTGAGAGAGAGAAAAAAGGAATCGCTGAAATCTCGTAGAGACATGCACTCTCGCTTGTCGTGCAATGCTGTACGTTCGAGGTGAAATACAGAGCAACGGAATGTGCAGCCTACTTGTGCACAAGAAAGACGTAGATGTGTGTTGAAGAGCATGCAAAACTGGAAATGTATCCATATTTTATAATGTTTTTGTAGTTTTTGCTCCAGAATATCAAAATTCATATGGACATGTCAAGCTTGAGCTGTTGCTTTAGCACTTGACTTTACATGAAGTAAAAGCCACATCCTGGGACTATATTAAGGCAGTTTTACTTCCTTTAGTCTTAATATTTTAAATTGCATAAAGGTTTCATGCATAAAAACAATCTCTGTATTCTATTAGTAGATAATCATGACACAAGATGGTTTTATTTAGGTTTCTTTATACAGCATACTTATTTAGAAAAGGAAAACCATTTGAATTATTCATTTTCGATTCATCTTAAGAGAAATAACTGTGATTAAAGTAATTAAAAGAAACACATGCATTGAAAAGGAAATACACACGTACACACAAAACAAACACACAAACAGAAATTGAGTTGTCATTCACTTTCAGTGCAGCAGTAAGTTTTAAAATGCACGAAAGGTGTTTAAAGATGGGATGCATTTGAGATTATCAGTGCCACAGTTGGTTTCATCTGTGGTTTACAATATGAAAAAGCAGGTTCATCCTGTTTGCTTCCAAACTTCTGCTACTTGACTCCTTCGTGCAGGATCTAATGGCCCTGTTATTACAGCGTGATTAAGAAGCCTGTTCTATAAATTTTGTGTGTATAAGGGAGCCAGTGTAAACAACTAAAGCATTCTTTTCTCCTGGTTCTCATTTAATCTCTGGCAGCAGCAATTTGAATGAGCTGAAGTCATCTGACTGTGTCTTTAGGAAGACAAAAAGTGTCTGTTTGACGCATTTCCACCCTCCTGCTGAATCATGTTTGAACACAAGACTTATGGTTACATCAGTATTTATTTAAGGTGATAAATTGCTCATTTAGTCATAGCCTTAAAAACGCAGATCTCAGTCAACATGACACTAACATTTGTGACATGGGCTTTTAACTTTTTAGCCCTGCAATCAAGCATCTTTTATCATTTCTTTCCTGATAAATGTAATGTAATGGTTTACAACCTGAAAAGAAGTGACAAAGAAGTGACTTTTAACACTTAACACTTATACAAGGGTACTAGAAAGCTTGCACAAGAGAGTTCAGGCTGTGTTGAAGAATAAAGGCGGCCATACCAAGTGTTGAATTTAAAGTTCATTACAAATACACAAGTTAGAGATGAGTGGAGCCATCCAAATATCGATATTATTGTAAAAAACATACTTCAAACATGCAATTTGAAAGATGTGTGAACCCAAAGCACTTTAAAGACAGGCACATTTGCATCCCAGGTCTCCAAAACAACCAGTTTCAAAAAACATGAAAAGCTGAAAGGTGTGTTTTATTCGTGTTAGCTAATTATTGTGGAAAGTAAAAACCAGCTTGATGATGGTTCATCTCGTAACTCAGGACACACAGCTCTCTCCTACATAAAATGTGTTTATAGGTTAAAAGTATCAGTATCAGCTGCAATACTGGTGCTGTAGTTGCAGTGCAATTTGCAGTATTGCACACTGCAAACAATCACACAAATTCCAAACAAACAAACAATGTCCCCTTTACCTGGCAAAGAAATTTGGAGTGGCTTGAGACTTTTGCATGGTGCTCTGTGTGTAACACCCCTAAAGCAAACCTATCACTTTTAAAAATTGTTTATAAGACTAGGCTGTAAACATTTACCTTTTTTATTTTATTTTTATTTTTTATATTTCTGGCAAATTTAGCTGTCAAATAAAGGTTGTGGAAGTAGAAAGCTACAAGTGTAAGTATTTCTTTTAATGAGTGTTCTTTGTTTGCTTAGTTGTTTAGGTAGTTGTTTGCTGAGTGTTGGGGAAACATTCAGATCTTTTTTCTTGATATATTAGTCAAAGCAATAGCACCACACTGTAAAAATATGCCATTACAACCTCAGTATACTCTTATGTACATTTGGACATTAATTATGTGTTGTTACCAAGTATATAGTATATGGTATATTATACTATACTATAATGGTATTACATTATAATTTGATTTCTGTTACTGTTATGGTTGAATGCCATTTCGGCTGTCTTTAAAGGTTAATGTTAGTAACTAAATGGTTATCCTGTATCTTGATTTTCATTGGCTCAATTTATTATGAGTGAAAATTTAAGTATGTTTCTTTGGCAGGCTAGGAAGTAGATGCAAGCTTTAATGAAGCAAAGAAAATGGTTAAAAATCCCTATAAAATGCTGCTGTTTACTATTACCAAGTTTACTTTGAGAGGGACACTGTTTCTTCCCCCCAGAGAGGAAGCGTGATTTCGTCCTGTGTGGGAGGAGGGGAGGTGTGGAGGAATAGTGGGAGGAACTTGTAGAGTTGCCCACCGATTTCATTGAGAACTCGGAAGGCAGCAGGTTAACATCTATGAACTGAGTCCAGCTGAAGACTTTCTCTCACCCATCTCTCGCTGTTGGATTTACCTTCATATTTTTTTTTCTTGGATATTTATTTCAAGACAACACCTGGATTCATCAACTGCGGATCTATGCGAACCCAACGCGGGAGTCAACAACATTTGTGAAGTTGAAGAGAAGGAATGTATCGTTTCTTTGTGAAACTAACATTTCTGATTCCAGCAATCGCCATCGCACAAGGTAAACAATTTTTATTTATTTATTTATTTTTGAGCGTGCATTGCCACAGAGCATGACCGAGACTTATCTGTGATATTCGCAACAATTAAAGTGGGCTTTAGAGAAGTTTGTGAATTATAAAGAGGAAGAGAAAGACACTCGATTAAACTGATTTGAGTGATTTAAATGTCATGCTGTATAATTATGATCGGAGTATTAAAAAGTTGCATAAATAAATCTCGATGAAAGTTTTCCAGCTTCTCTTGGCCGTGGGAAAGTGAAGAAACCAGAAGCTGCAGTGCGCTTGGCTGGCTCCCCCGGTGTGCGCTAAATGAAGATGTCGCGAGCTATTTTGTCCGCTCATTGCAGAGCAGTCACACTAAAATCAGCTGAGCTTATGCGGTAGATGCAGCAATGTTGGAACCACGATCAAAAGCTAACTAACTGAACACAACATTTAATTTGTTTTCTTACTCTAAATTTATATCAAGAATTTTATCAACAAATATTTTTAATGCTTTATAAAAAAAAACGACATTTAGAGTTTTAGACAATAAACGGTCTATTTGTAAGCTGTTATTGGACCACTTTCATGTAAAATATGAGATAATGGAAGTTGGTGCGGAGGGACGCGGATTTTTTTTTTTTTTTTTTTTTGGGGGGGGGGGGGTTGCAAGCACCTTTTGTCTACAAGTGTGGGAGAGTGTTGTGAGTCCCGGGTTGGCGGGGGGTGGAGGAGGAGGAGGAGGAGGTGCTGTTATTCCCGTCTGCCCGGTAAACAATACCCGAGGAGGGTGTTTTATGGCTCGTGCTGCACCACGATTTCTTTTGTTCAGCATCTGAGCCCCGCAGCTGCTGCGCTCTCCCCGCAAAAGCGTGCGTCCCCCCGCAGCCCCCTCCCCTGAATTAAAAAAAAAAGAAGAAAAAAAGCCACGCACCACGCGCTTCTAGCCTCACCAGTGTCCACGAACAGGCTTCCCAATATCCCCTGCGGACACTTGTGGAACAAATCAATTTAAAAATCACGACGCGTGTGCATTAAAATTTGCTAATAAAGCTGTGTTAAAAAAAAACAACAACCCAAAAAACAAAACTTAACTGCTGGATAATTCCCTCATGATTTCACCTGCAGCTTAATCCCGATTAATCCCAGTGTGCTCATTTCCGTCCTGTGTGCACAGAGAAACTGTGCTGGGTAAAACATGTTTTGATCTATATATTTGTTTATGCATTCAACAGGTCTTAAATGCTCTCTACCCACCGAGGCATGCCTTAATGGAGGAAGATGTGAAGCCACCCCAAACGGAAATGGTGAATGCAAGTAAGTAACAGGGAGCCTAAGAGCAACACATGAAGATGCTGCTGCAGGCAGTGAGGAAACACCATAGCTATCTTTTTTGTGTGTTACTTGGAGCTTGTATGGTCGTAGTAGTGCACTGTGGGGCAATCGTGGTACTTCTTTACGGGTGGGGAAGAAAAAGAGGCCACATATTCCCCCTTTTAATTCCAGCCTTTGAGCGGTCTCTCTGCTCAGCAACCAGAGGCCCTTAAGTTTCCTCTGGGCTGCTGTGCTCCTGTACCCCTCCGAGAGCTGCATTGCTCTCTGCACACATTCCCTGAAAAGAAAAGACTTTAAAGGAGTGCAGAAATGAAAAGAGAGAGCAGCCTCAGAGTGCTGGGGAGATGAGAAAGGGGAGGCCGGACACACACACACACACACAAAGCCCCCCCCCCTTCATCAGCCCCTTAATGAATGCAAGTCCCCCTTCACCTGGCAAAGTGAGAGGACGCGTCCAGTCCTAAATCTTGTTTTTCTGCTCTTTCATGGGCGACAGCTGGGGCTCGCCCGCCGCCCGTCACCCATTGTCCTGCAGTCAGAATAATGCTGTGTGACTAATCTGAGTGGGGCTTCCCATCATGCCACAGCCACCCCAAACACCACAACACACACCAAACCCCTGCCATACCTCCCCCTCCTCCAAAAGGCTTCTCTCCGTCGTTTTGAATGGCTCTCTCCCCCAACCACCCCCACCTCACCCGCTTGTGATCTCCATTTGAAAGCCAGATGGCTGGGAAATGTAATTGGATTGGATGTCAAGAGAGTGAGATTAATTGGAATAAAGTGCAGAAATTTGAGGGCGAACAAGTGGGAATAGACAGGGAGGCAGCTTGTGGGGCTGTTTGTTTAGAGTGTGGATTGATGTTTTTGGGTGAGACGTTTTAATATGCAAACATATTCCCTTGAGCTGGCCTTCCTGTAAATTTTAATATAATGTAATGAGACACCAACTTTTATCTGGTCTGAGTTGGAAACTGATCCTTTCTGAAAGCATCTTTATGTGTGATTTTTACTTGTGGCGTCACTTTATTTTTTCTCCCCTCTTGAAAGAAACTCAGAGGTGGCCTGGTTTGCCCTGGGGCATGTGATCATGGCAGGCTCTCCTCTGGTCTGCGGGGACAAGGGAGAGCTATTGAAGGACCTACGCGAGTAGCCCAGGGGCACCAATTCACAATATGTGAATCTGCACGCTCTGCACACACACACAGTCACACACAGCGCCCTGCACGTGTGCGCACGCTCTCACACAGAAACTCTCTCCACCCTCCGATCCCACAAAGCTGTTATTGTGTTCTTCATCTCTGCTCAGTCCAATTAAAAACAGACAGGATAAGAGCATCACTTCACCCACCCGCGCTCTCTCTTCCTCCTGGCTTCCCGCTCATTCATCATTCATCCTTGCCAAGCTAAGCAGCTATCAGTCATGGGGACACTGTGAGATTCGGGGGGTCAGGGTAAAGTGTCTGTAGCAGAGAATCTTCCAGCAGTGGTCCATATTTTTGTGCCATGCTGTGTCACATCAAATTCGCTTTTAAATTTTGTGCTGCTGACACATAGGTGGAAAGTCGGCTGAGTTAGAAAGGAGGGGATGCCTGCACTGCGACAAGAAAAAGGAAAGCAGTGGTGGAGTTCAGCTGAGGGCATCTAAATTGTGCGGTCGCCCTCACGTGATGTTTAGGGGAAGGTCAGCAGGTTATAACACATCAAACCCACAGAACCAACTATCGGAGATACCACTGAATCATGTTCTGCTTTTGTGGTTATGCAGCATATGGTGGCACAGTTTTGAGTGGTTAAGACAGATCTGAATCCTCTTTTCGGCACAGTTCTCACGAGTGCGAGAGTCGAATCACATGTCGACAATGATGAACAACATTACACCCTTCCTCCCTCCCCCAATATTACTTCATACCTTTAGGAAATCAGGAAAAGGATTAGATTTGTCTTCTTTATTCATGTTGCATTCACTAGAATCTGCTTTTTCTCAAGCTGATATTCAAATGAAGGATTTTAAGGTGATTTTTAACCCCAACCAACTGTAAATTCAACAAGAGTCAAAACCTCTAAAGATGGTAGCTTTAATTCATTCTACAATCACAGCAGTCAGCTTGGTAGAGTAAGGTTAGATTTAGCTAAAAGAAATATAACAGCTAGCTGTGTGGTTGACTGATTGGCTGAGATAGTAAGGTTCCCATGCTGGTTTTAAAAATGGAACAAGAATATGGTCTTAATGTGTGTGACAGCATACACCTCCAGAGAAAATCGAAACACTCAAAAGGAACAAAGGGGGAACCAGCTTTAAAACCTTTAATGCTGTTTCCTCGATTGAAGACAAATCTCTTTACATTAAAAGACTGAGTAACTTTAGGGGAAGTCGGAGAGTTTATGTAAATTGTGACGATATTGGACACGGAAATAGCAACGAGTGTCTGCAGTGGGGAAGTACTCGGTTGCGATTCTGTGAATTAAGAGGTTATCTCAAGGTCTGGGGCTTCCTGTTTCCCACGAAGCTGCAGCAGTCTTTTTTAATGTAGGCAACTTTAAAGTTTGAGGGCACAAGCATAGTGTGAGTCAAATTTAGTTTCCATTTGTCAGACTGTAATGAGGGAAAAGTCAGGTTAAAAGGTTGTTGCCCTCGGTCTGGCCTTTACGTGACAGACTCACTGTTATTGCTGCTTTGCTGAAATGGGTGCCGTTTTGGTCAGAGATAAGTGTTAAGAATAAACATCTCAACTGTCGCCCCACATGTCTCGAATACTGCACTGACAGAAATAGACCAGACGAGAGAATTTCACTTAATGTGATGTAGCTAGTAAAGGGAGCTGTATGGTGTTGTTTATTGACGATAATGTGTCTCAGTCACAACCTGAAATGATTTTTACACTCTTCCTCTAAGAATGCTGCTCTTCTTTTGTCCTCCTATAGGATTACCAGGAAGGTCTCTATAAAAGCTCAGCTCCCTGAATCAGGGACATACAAGTGCTTAGTGGGTTTAAGGTGCCTGCTGGTGTTGCCTTTTTATTTGGGGTTTAAGCTCTAATGCTGCCACTCCCCTGGTTGGGCCCATTCCCCAGATGCCAGGGGCCACATGATATAGCACTGAAAGAGGCTGGTGGGGGAAAAAAAAGGTCCCATCTTCTTACAGTTGATGTGCAATTTTCAGATATAGAACTCCCAGAAGAGAACGCATTGCATATATAATGTAAAGGCATATTTTTTCACACCTACTTTGGAGACTGATCTGGAAACCTTCAAAGCAGGAGATGCTGATGCAATGCTGTCAGAGCAGAGCGATAAGGGCCTGTGTCACTCTAGTGGGTGTTGAAAGTTCATATCTAGCAGTAGAGGCTATCAAATGAAATAACTCTTCTAGCCAGAAAATGTGTGCATGTCTTGATATTTCTAGTAATTGCATGTGCATGCGGGGGAATGTTATCTGGTTGGAATGTGAGTCACCCTTTATAGCGACCAAACAAGTAATGATGAATGAATATGTTGTGGTAACACACTTGTGCCCACCTGACTTGATGGTAATCTGAAGTAATAGACTCCAGACTACTCCATCGGCTTTCACTGATAATCATCACAAGAGGTGGAATGGCAGGCAGGTGTTTTTCCTGGTTTTGATCGTGAGCTGGGATGTTTTTACAGCGTTGTTAAGTGAGTGCAGCAGAACAAGGTGCATGACACACACACACACACAGGGAATCAGAGTTATGCCGTCGGCTGTTTACCGTACTTTTATGAATGAAAGTGAGCTCACTGTCAGGCTGTGCTGTTATTCAGACAGGTGCCAAATTCTTCTCATTCTGACCGCCTCTACCAACTTCACTGATTTTAGAGAGTGGAACAGAAACCGCTTTATTATTGTCCAATGATTCTTCTAAGATCCCCTTTTTTGAAGATATATGTTACTTGTAGAGAGTAATTTTTTTGTTTAGGAAGGTGGTTTGATTTCCAAGCAATAATGCGCATTTTACCGAACCAAATGAGCATGATTCAATGTTTAGTAAACACTTTATGCAGTTTAGCCCTTTTTAGGTTCAACAGCCTGAGAGTGCACAATCTTTGTATGACTATTACACCCTTTTAATATAACAGTGTTTCTCTCTCATGGATTTTATTGCTGTAGTGGGATTTGAGAGGCTTCCAAATCCAGTGCATTTCTCATTTTCTCTAGCTGGGCTACATTGCTCCGCTCTTGGTCTTACTAACAGATGTGGACCCCAGGGGTCACATCTTGGCTAATGATGAGACACATTCAAGGGAACATCAACTAACCAGACAAAGCAAATGAGGAGGAAAGGGCAGAAACAAATATGTAATAAAGACAAAAGGACGAGTGAAAATCAAAAGAGAGAAGAAAAATAGTCGGTGATCTTGGAACGTTGTCAAGTATCATGAAAGGAAAAACCAAGACTGACAACATTATACATGCCTTTGATTACTGTACGCCACCCTCAGTCATTTCACATGACATTTTCCACAGCGGTGGCATTTCCAGCGCACAGTTGGGCACGTTTTGTGTCAGAGCATAAAGTCACCCCCAGAGTGACAGATGGTAGATCAGGCCCAGCAGGGAGAGTGGAGAGAGGGAAGAGAAGGCAAAGGGGCTGTCCCACAGTCACAAAAGTGTTTAGGGTCAGAGGTCGGGGAAGCATCTGCTCTGGCCTGAGGGGACATTGCAGCGCTGGGAGAGACCTGTTGCCGTGGTGTGTGCTGCTGGTCTTTTCAGCGTGTGGGTGGATCTTTATCTCTGACTTCAGGACAAACAAGGTCTATTACAGTCAGTTTGCGTGGGAGTTAACTACACACACACACACACACACACACACACACACACACACACACACACAGGATGGTACACACACACCATTATTAACACCTCGTTTTTATCATAGTGGGTGAGATTTTTGTACCTCAGCAGTGAATTACCTTTATAATTCACTCAGTGTGTTTTCCCGGTGACTTCAAAGTCACCTCAAATGCTTTTACAATCTTGTGCCAATTACAACTGTCTGGACTCCCTGTAGAGGCCCTGCTAAAAACTCCCTGTTGGTCTCACCTATCTAAGTCAACAATAGAGTTTTGAACAATCCGGTGCAACACAAGGGGAAATCTGCAAAAGGGAAACAGCTACGAGTTTAAAAGAAAAATGTCCCTTTAACAGGAAAAAATGATTCCCCATGGTAAGCTGAATGAGAGCTAAAGTAGAGAAAACTAGAAGGAAATATTTTATGTGAAAAGGGAAATAAACAAAAAAAAAGGGAACAGGTAAGTAAGAGAGGAATTAAGAATAAGTCGTGTGGTTTGGAGGCACAGAAGTTGCAACAGCTGACTTCACATGGGTTCTTTATGTCCCCGGAGGAGAGGTTGGCTTTGTCAGCACCCCTGTCTGAGAAGGGGACAGAAGGGAGGGGGAGGAGGAAGGGGAAAGGAGGAGGGGACACGAGGATGGGGGAGGAGAAGGAGTCCTGACCAACAGCTGCCTTCATTAACATGCACACCTGCTCCCTGTGGAGATACTAGGAGGCCAACAGATGCCCTCCTTTACACATAACCACTCACACACTCAGGTCACAGCTACACACAGTCACACAAGCCTCCCAATTCAAATGTAAACACTTTTCTGGTGACTTTAAATGCTCCCTCACGTGACAGATGGGACTGCAGTGTTATGTACGGGCTGCATATCAAATAATGTCTGTGCATTTCATTAGCACAATGCTAAAACAGTCAATTTCTTGTACTCTTTGGTCAAAATGTATTGATTTTTTCTTTTCTTTTTTTTTACAAACACCCTGTAACCACAGTGGGCAGAACCCATCTTTGTGAAATTTATGAGAGAATTTGTTCAACTAATCAGCCACTTTGAGCTGTGTGACTTAGCAGTAACAGTCCTTGGTCTGGATAGGAGGGAAGCAGGCTTAGGGCCTGAATGCAGAGCTTCATATCAGTCATCCATGAGCGGCACATTCCCCTTGATCTCTACGGTCATTGTGGATGAGTATGGACAGCATGGGGACGAAAGGTAGATGGGAACAGGCTGTTAGACTGCTAGACTATTTTGTGGCGTCTGTTGTCCCGGCAGAATGTATTTTCAAGGTTCTGAGGGAAGCTAATCCAGAGAGACGTATTAGAACAACATGTTATCCCTGTCACACTGCAGTGGGACTTTGTTGGGCGGGAAACTTTTAGTTCCCTTCTACACCTCCCCCTTACACGTCAAACCCCTCATTTTACTCCCCTTTTGTTTAGATAATTGTTCCCATGCTAAAAAAAAAGTCATGCTTTTCTAATCATTGCTGCTCCCTCTCTTCGCTGTCTGTTCCCAGGTGTCCCAGTGACTACATAGGCAGCCGGTGCCAGTATCCAAATCCCTGCAGTCCTTCGCCATGCCGCAACGGTGGCGAATGCCGCGCTGTTTCCCATAGCAACACGTTCGATTTCCGCTGCGTGTGCCGCCTGGGTTTCACTGACCGACTGTGCCTGACCCCCACCAACCACGCCTGTATGAGCTCCCCCTGTCGCAATGGAGGAACATGCCATCTCATTGCCCTCAATGCCTACCGCTGCGACTGTCCACCTGGATGGTCTGGTATGTATGGAAATGTTCAAAACTTGTTTTGTGACTACAAATCTTTTGCCCCTCTTTTAAGCCCTTTTTATGATTATTTCACTTTTACTATGTTACTTTCCAGGTAAAACCTGCCAGGCTGCCAACCCGTGTGCTTCCAATCCATGTGCAAATGGTGGCCTGTGCTCAGCCTTAGAATCCACCTACATCTGCAAATGCCCACGCGCTTTTACTGGTCAAACCTGCAAGCAGGATGTAAACGAGTGTGCCCAGACTCCCTCTCCCTGTCTCAATGGCGGCGTATGCGTGAATGAGGTGGGCTCGTATCACTGCCGTTGTCCTCAAGAGTACACAGGCCAGCACTGCGAGAACCCCTATCTGCCATGCAGCCCGTCACCATGCCAGAATGGAGGCACTTGCGTCCAGAAGGGGGACACCGCTTACGACTGTAGCTGTCTTCCAGGTATGGCACAAACATGAATTTACAGAGTAATGGTAGCTGCCACGTGGAGTTGTGGATGGTTAGTGTGGTAACAAAACACACAATTGTTTTTCCTGTTACATCAGTTGACCTACAAACCAGCCTGTTGTTGTAGTAAAATCTGATTGGGTGGAGTGGAGTAATCTGGAATCACCGCTCTTCCCCTCTCTCTCTGCCAGCCTGCACAGGCAGGATGCAGTTGCACAGACGTTTCCTTCTGATAATCGGTAGCGAGCCCCTACAATGGCAGAGAAACCCACATGCACACAAACCTATAGATTTACACACCCTATTCACGAGATCACAGACTCGCAAAAATAGCTTGTTTTTCACATCAACACTGCCAGCCTGTCTGCCACATTTATTGCTCAATGTTGTGGTAACTGCTGTTAAGAGTCAGGACACCAGATGTGTAGAAAGTGCACACACAATACATACGTGTAGATGTGGGGAAATAAAGAGGAGAAAAAACAATTAGGGATTTTGCATCAAACCTATACAGTACTTATGTTTAAATTATTCATACCATGCTTTCTAATTTTTATTAGAAAGTACTGTATAATTTTTCATAGAAGGTCACAGTTAGTTCCAAAGGTCACAATCTTACTTTGGAGTAGTAGCAGTGTACATTGCGGACTCTTAGGGAAAGTATTACCTCCTTATCCCTAGCACACCACATCAGTTAAAATAAAAGGGTGGTTGGATCAAGCTTTAACTTGCCTGTGTTTTTGTCTCATTATGTGGTCAGCACAGAGCCCGTTGTTTGGACATGCGGATGAATAACTGATGTTGTGTGTCGAAGTTTTAAGTCACGCTGCGTGCCAGTTGCGGGTGTCTTTGCTGGAATGCGTTTAGATGGCGCACCAGTACAGGCACCTGTGGAGCTGTGGGTTGATTGTTAAGCGGAGCTATTGTGCCTATAAAACACCCACACAAGCCTTTGATGTTAACAGAGGGGACAGGCTGTGCTCTGCCACGAGCTTGTATATCTATTTTTATGCAGGAAGGAAAGGTCTGATTATTACCCGCAATCAAGTGTCGCAAGAGCTTTTCTACATTTTGACTCGTTTGTTCTCACCCCACGCCAATCCAACAGGCTTCACAGGCCACAACTGTGAGATCAACATCGATGACTGTCCAGGCCACAGCTGCCAGAACGGTGGTGTTTGTGTGGACGGGGTGAACACCTACAACTGCCGATGCCCACCTCATTACACAGGTACCTTTCACTTAAAGGCTTTAAAAAAATCATCCAATAACATTTTAAGATAATAAATACCAACTTTTTTTTTCTCTTTTAGGTCAATACTGCACAGAAAATGTGGACGAGTGCGAGCTGATGCCCAATGCATGTCAGAATGGTGGGACATGCCATGACACGCATGGTGGCTATCACTGCGTCTGTGTAAATGGGTGGACCGGCGATGACTGCAGCGAGAACATTGATGACTGCGCCAGTGCAGCTTGTCACCACGGTGCCACCTGCCACGACCGCGTGGCCTCATTCTTCTGCGAGTGCCCTCATGGACGCACAGGTATGGCTCTTGTGACCCCTCTGTGAATGCTATGCAGACATATCATGATCTTAATGTTTAGAGAGTAAAATGTAATACATCCATGGCTACAGGTCTGTTGTGCCACCTTGATGATGCCTGCATCAGCAACCCATGCCAGAAGGGCTCCAACTGCGACACCAACCCAGTCAATGGCAAGGCAATATGCACCTGTCCCCCAGGTTACACTGGATCGGCCTGCAACCTGGATATCGATGAGTGCTCTCTGGGTATGTTATTAAGCTACCAGTTTGTCTCCTTTAGTTTGGATTACAACCCTCTGATGATTCTGATTCTTTGCAGTTAACACGCAGAACTGATTTATTACATTTATTTATTACAACTTGCATATTTAATGTTTTAGGTGCCAACCCCTGTGAGCATGGCGGTCGCTGCCTCAACACAAAGGGCTCCTTCCAGTGCAAGTGCCTCCAAGGGTATGAAGGGCCTCGTTGTGAGATGGATGTCAACGAATGCATGTCTAATCCTTGCCACAATGATGCCACCTGCCTGGACCAGATCGGAGGGTTCCACTGCATCTGCATGCCAGGTAAAGCATCGGTTTGTAATACAAGAAGACTACTTTTCTTTTGACATGTTTTTTTCCTTTACTTTGTGGTAAGAAAAGAAACGTGACCTGACCTATAACTCCCATTTCAGGATATGAGGGTGTGTTCTGCCACATCAACACAGATGAGTGTGCCAGCCAACCTTGTCTCAACAATGGCAAGTGCATTGACAAGATCAACTCCTTCCACTGCGAGTGCCCCAAAGGTGAGAAATAATCTGATTACTACAGTAAAAACAGCCACAAAAATAGCTTCCATGGTATCATTTTAACCCTCCCTTTTTTTGGCAAGACAATGGGAGCTAAGAAAAGAGGGTGGATCATTAACTATCTGTCAATGAGTGCCGTGCATGCAGTCCCCCGATTGAACGTAAATGATTTACTTCTTCTAATAGTGTCAGTGAAGCATTTACGAGTGTGCTGGACAGAACAGACAGGGCTGCAGAAACATTAGCATATTTGGCGGGCTGGAGAGTTTGTGTAAGAGCTTAGCGCCAGAATTGGGGGGGTAGGGTTTGGTTTTTAGCTGGTAAGCTGTGGACTATTGTGATGTGGTTTGAAAGAAAGATTTCACTGCACAGTAAGAGCCCGAAAAAGGAGGGGTGAAGGGAGTGTTGTGGAATGATTTGTTAGGACTTTCAGCACCACGTGGCCTTTTTTAGATGCAAATTTCAGCAATTTTCTGCATTTCTGCAAATATATTTCCTCTCAATATTGAAAGAAGTTTAATTCTCTGTTTTAAAAAAATGCATCTGCAGGCTTTTCAGGGAGTCTCTGTCAGGTGGACGTTGACGAGTGTGCCAGCACACCCTGCAAGAATGGAGCTAAATGCACCGATGGACCCAACAAGTACACCTGTGAATGTGCTGAAGGTACACCAGACTAATCCTTTCTTCTAATTTATTGCGTAATCTTGTTTGTCTTTCTTAGAAAAAAGTTGCGGGTGTTAAAGCTGTTCTCCTACATTACAGGATACACAGGGCAGCACTGTGAGATTGACATCAATGAGTGCTACTCCAATCCCTGCCACTATGGCACCTGCAGGGATGGCCTGGCTTCCTTCACCTGTCAGTGCCGCCCAGGCTACACTGGCCGCTTGTGTGAAACTAACATCAACGAGTGTCTAAGCCAGCCCTGTAAGAACGGCGGCATTTGCCAGGACAGGGAGAATACATACATCTGTTCCTGCCCACAAGGCACTGCGGGTGAGACTTTAATATTATACAACTTTGAAATTCTTCCAGTGAAATATGCCTGCACTTTCTTCACCTTTTTTCTGCCCCTTATGTATATTCTGATCTACAGGTTTCAATTGTGAAGTGAACCTGGATGACTGCAAGAGCAAGCCCTGTGACTACGGGAAGTGCATCGACAAAATAAATGGCTATGAATGTGCATGCGAGCCCGGTTACACAGGTGAGCGCTGGGTGGAGTTTACAGGTGCAGGGGGGTGGTCACCTGAGCTTTGGGAGGGGCAGGTAGAACAGGTGGCTGACGGACCCATTCCTGTGGAACAATGGTGTCATGTTGCCTATGTGGGACGAAGGAGAAGAGAAAGGGAACACAGCCTGATACATGCACACAGCACACACAAAGCACTGACTTTGTTTCCCGTCTGAAAAGATTGTGACGTTGAGCTTGCAAAGACTCTGTAAACTGATACTTTGAAAGGAAAAGAGAGGCTGTCCTTTAATCACATATCTGATGATTATTAGTGTGTCTGCACAACAAGCCAGTTAACACTTGATTTACTAAGCAAGCCAACCTGTAATGCACTAAAATACAGAACTTTGGTGACAGGCACTCTTTAAGAAATAGACCAGGCAGGTCACATGGATCCGGTTCTGACTGGTAGTGGTTATGTGATTGTGCTAAAACCAGGGATGGATGTGTGGTTAGGGGGAATGTGTGTGTGTGTGTGTGTGTGTGTGTGTGTGTGTGTGTGGATGTGAAGGCTGCCTCCCCCCCCCAAAAAAAAAAAAAAAAATCTTTTTGTGCTGAGTGTAGAGGGCACGGCAGGACTGAGACACAGAGGGACAGAGGGCTATTGTAACTGAAGATCAGGCAGTTGGGCCCTCCTCTCCTGACTGATGAAGAGCATAGGAGGAGGGAGCCGGGTACAAGATCAGAAAGGGGGGTGGGGTTAATTGTTACTCAGCCATGTGTGAAATAAGTCTGGCCTTCTGTCCCTGTAAACAGCCCTGGGTGAGGTTAGGTCTCCTGGATGGGGGTGGTGTGTGTGTGTGTGTGTGTGTGTGTGTGTGTGTGTGTGTGTGTGTGCTCCCCCCTCTCTGTGATTCAGCTGAAGGGCTCCTTCTGCCTATTCAACAGGGCCCTATTCAATCAATGTAGGAGAGGTAAAAGAGCCTCCAGGGGCCACCAGGCTTGGTACACATTGTATTTGTTGAATATTGAGGGAGTTTGTCTTTTTGTTTTTCATATGCAAAAAAAACCCCTGCACAGATTATCTCAGTGAGCAAACTGTAAGGCCTTAAATTATATCACATGGGAGTATCCAGCTGTTTGGCTTCGATAATGGCCAGCTTAGTTATTGATCACTTCAGTTCATCCAAAAGAAACGTTTGTGACACTGTTCTTAAAACCAGATTTACTGTCTTACAGGAGCAATGTGTAACATCAACATTGACGACTGTGCCATCAATCCCTGTCACAATGGAGGCACATGTGTGGATGGCATCAATAGCTTCACCTGCCTGTGCCCAGAGGGATACAATGATGCCACCTGTTTGTCCGAGGTTGACGAGTGTAGCAGCAACCCCTGCATACATGGCAGATGCCAGGACCTTCTTAATGGGTGAGTAGGGATCCAGGTTGTATGAGGAAAAAAAAGTACACACACACACACATATATATTTCTATATATATCAATTACTGAACAAGCCTTTCTACTAAAGATACAAATGTACCTGTGACTCTGGCTGGAGCGGCCAAAATTGCGACATCAATAACAATGAATGTGAGTCCAACCCATGCATGAACGGAGGAACCTGCAAGGATATGACCAGCGGATACCACTGCACGTGCCGAGTTGGCTTCACAGGTCAGTGTTTGGCCCTACCTGCACTTTTCTTTTTTATTCGCGCACAGATTGAATGAGGAGAGCCTTGTTGGCCAACATCTAACCAAAGTGTGTTCTCTAATTCCAACTGCTGTAGGTCCTAATTGCCAAACTAACATCAATGAGTGCGCCTCCAACCCCTGCCTCAACCAGGGCACTTGCATCGATGACGTGGCTGGATACAAGTGCAATTGTTTGCTTCCTTACACCGGTACGACATGTAACTGCTTATCTCCCACTGTGAGAATTACAGCTGCTAACTGGATTGTTCATTTAACTAGCACCTGCTTTTAGCTGTTTGCACACGTCTGATAGCATGAACACAATCTTCCAAGTTTCCACTGAAAAAGGATTAGATTGTTATATTCCGTGTTGTTTTTGAAAACATCACCCAGCGGCTACTGACAGGGATGTCTGGTTTTTGACGTCTCTGTGTGGAAAGATCTGCTCGTCTGTTTTGCTGGGATAATAGCGTGTGTGTGTGCTTTTTGGAATAACAGGCCGTTGTGGCTAATGTAACGCAGAGACCCGGACACTGCTCCGAGCACTAGTCCCACTTCCGCCATGTCCTGTTTCCTGTCTATGAACAAACAATAGCAGGAAACAGGAAGGCCTTTCCTGTTTGGCTAAGATGTCATGGAAATGAATAAGGAAGTGGAATGGAAACTGGAATTTAAAAAAAATTGTGTTGCTTTTAAAATTGTGTTTTGCAGTCACTGAAACTGTGGTGCTTATTTTATTACATGCAGTTAGGTACTCAAAGGAGCTCCTATGTAATGCCAGAGTGATTCAATCAATGTTGGTTTTTTTGGTCATACCAGGGGAAAATTGTGAGACTCTACTGGCCCCCTGCAGTTCCAGGCCATGTAAAAATGGTGGAATATGTAAGGAGTCGGAAGATTATCAAAGCTTCTCCTGCATCTGCCCTGAAGGATGGCAAGGTATACATTTTTCCAGCTAGTGTTTTTCTTTTTTTTTGATTGTTTGGCTGAATGTGTGTGTAGTCAGTTAGTATATAATTACCCAACAGTACAATACATTTTTTTTTGTTTTCCCCTTCAGGTCAAACATGTGAGATCGATATCAACGAATGTGTGAAGAGCCCATGCCGCAATGGCGCCCTTTGCCTCAACACCATGGGAGGTTACCAGTGCAAGTGCCAGCCGGGTTACTCTGGCCAGAAGTGTGAGACAGACATCGATGACTGCAAACCAAGTAAGAAGCAAATCTAAAGCCTTTTAAGTTCCCACTTTGTGTTTGACTTAAAACAAAAGTGGCAATCATACTTCCTTTTCTTGCATTTCAGATCCCTGCAGTAATGGTGGCCTGTGCCGCGATGGCATCAACAGTTTCACATGCACCTGTCCGCCCGGGTTTCGTGGTGGCAGATGCGAGCAGGACATAAATGAGTGCGAGAGCAACCCGTGCAGGAACGGGGCCAACTGCACCGATTGTGTGAACAGCTACACCTGCACCTGCCCACCTGGCTTCAGCGGTATCAACTGTGAGATCAACACAAACGACTGCACTGACAGGTAGCTCCCCTCACTACAATCTGTTATTATTAAACTGTTCTGATGAACTGACCCAGAGGAAAGTAAGGGATTTAACATTTCCTATTTTCTTGTTTCAATAGTTCTTGCTTTAATGGTGGCACCTGTGTGGATGGAATCAACACTTTCACCTGCCTGTGCTTACCCGGATTCACAGGGAGCTATTGTCAATATGATATCAATGAGTGTGACTCCAAGCCATGCCTCAATGGAGGCACTTGTCTTGACAGTTATGGGACCTACAAATGCACCTGTCCTCATGGCTACACAGGGATCAATTGTCAGGTAGGGAGAAATACTCTTATCTTTGTCTTATCACATGCCTAGGCTTCTTTACTACATCTAAGTACCTTCTCTCTTTTTTATCCTAAATTAGAATCTTGTGCGCTGGTGTGACTCTGCTCCCTGCAAAAATGGAGGTTCGTGTTGGCAGCAAGGTGCCTCCTACACCTGCCAGTGTCAGACTGGATGGACTGGCCTCTACTGTGACATCCCAAGTGTTTCCTGTGAGGTGGCAGCTAAACAGCAAGGTACGCTCATTTCGATTATAAGGTGAAGCTTTTGATAGTAAATTTGCTATAGTCTGGTGGGCAGTTTGTACATTCTGAAACTCCTCGTTTGTCTTTGATTGTAGGTGTTGACGTGGCTCACTTGTGCCGGAATTCAGGCCAGTGTCTGGATGCTGGAAACACGCATTATTGCCGCTGCCAAGCTGGCTACACTGGCAGTTACTGCCAGGAACAGGTGGACGAGTGCTCACCCAACCCTTGCCAAAATGGAGCCACCTGCACTGATTATCTAGGAGGCTACAGTTGTGAGGTAAAAGGATATATGAGTAATTTAAAGATGAATTGATTTATTTAAGTTATCTTAAATAAAGTCCTGGACAGGACTCTGTCAGCTAAGCCAGCTTGATAAACCATTGTCACCAGGACACTGATTTATATTTGGTGCTATGACTCTTTTCTGGGAACTTCCTATATATGTGGTACTCGTAAGGCACCTCCCAACCCCTTCATGAACATGCATGGAAAGCAGGGAGCAGTGAGAGCAGTAGCAGAGAATACAACCGTTATAACAGTGATTAAGTCAGTTAGAGCATTAAATGAGGAGCTGGGATAGAGGTGGGTTGCAAAGTGATTTGCAGATGCATATGGGAATCAGCTGAGCCACCAAGTGATTGGTTGGCATTAAGACAAACTGTTCTGAAGGGATTGCAGCTGATATGGATTTAATAGTCACTCTGAAATATGATATAATAGATACATCAAGAGGCTGTTTATTTCTGGTAACCCTCTAAACTTGTTTCTCATTTAAATAACAAAATATGCTTGAATATCTTTTATTGTCAGTGTGTCCCTGGCTACCATGGTGTGAACTGCTCAAAAGAGATCAATGAATGTCAGTCTCAGCCCTGCCAAAATGGAGGGACCTGCATCGACCTAATCAACACATACAAGTGCTCGTGTCCCAGAGGAACACAAGGTATCTTATAGTTTAGCATATGTGCATACACACATTCCAAAAAATATACTTGATAAATGAATACCTAGGTATCCATGGTGTGTAACCCAACTTATCTGTTTCCCGTAGGTGTCCACTGCGAGATTAACTTAGATGACTGCAACCCCTTCAGAGACCCACTCACTAATGAGCCCAAGTGCTTTAACAATGGCAAGTGTGTGGACCGCATTGGAGGCTACCAGTGTGTGTGCCCACCGGGTTATGTAGGTGAGCGCTGTGAAGGGGACGTCAATGAGTGTTTGTCAGATCCTTGTGACCCCAGAGGCTCCTACAACTGCATCCAACTCACCAACAGCTACCGGTGTGAATGCCGCACTGGGTATACAGGTACTGAATGTGGATCAGCAGCAAAAGTACAGCAAAAGTCTAAATGTTTTCTAAGAGTAGCTGACACATGCTTTTTGCTTCTGTGCCACAGGCCAGCGTTGTGACAAGGTATTTGATGGCTGCAAAGGGCGACCTTGCAGAAATGGGGGGACATGTGCTGTTGCCAGTAACACACCTCATGGTTTTGTCTGCAAATGTCCACCTGTGAGTAAAACATTATAGCGTCTACTTAAATGTTAGCACTTAAAAAGTCCTTTTAAACCAAAGCATAGCACACTAATCATAAAGTCTGTGTCATTTCTGCCCCTGTAGGGTTTCACTGGCTCCACCTGCGAGTATGACTCTCGTGCCTGTGGGAGTCTGAATTGCAGGAATGGTGGCACGTGTGTGTCAGGCCACCTAAGTCCACGCTGCCTGTGTCCTTCAGCCTTCACCGGGCCTGAGTGCCAAACTCCGACTGACAGCCTCTGCATCTCGAACCCCTGTTACAATGGTGGCACTTGTCAGATAACTCCAGACCCTCCGTTTTTCCAGTGTAGCTGCCCCAGCAACTTCAATGGTCTGCTCTGCCATATACTTGACTACTCGTTCGTTGGCGGGTTTGGCCGGGACATCACCCCACCTCCGGAGGTGGAGATGAGCTGCGAGATTCCACAGTGTGACGAGTTTGCAGGAAACCACATCTGCAACTCAGTGTGCAACAACCACGCCTGCGGCTGGGATGGAGGAGACTGTTCGCTTAATTTTGATGATCCGTGGCAAAACTGCTCCTCTGCTTTACAGTGTTGGCGATACTTCAATGATGGGAAGTGTGATGGGCAGTGTAATAGCCCTGGGTGTCTCTATGATGGTTTTGATTGCCAAGGACAAGAAGGACAATGCAAGTAAGTGTCACAGAAATGTCTTGGGTGTTTTTTTTAAAGATTTGTGGGGCGGTATCAGAATATTAACCCAGTCTTATTTTGTTTTTCAGCCCTCTATATGATCAGTATTGTAAAGACCACTATGCTGATGGTCACTGTGACCAGGGCTGCAACAACGCAGAATGTGAATGGGATGGACTGGACTGTGCCAACAACATGCCAGAGAAACTGGCTGATGGACATTTAGTTCTTGTGGTCCACATCCCACCAGATGAGCTTAAGAACCGCTCTTCAGCCTTCCTCAGAGAGCTCAGCAGTGTCCTTCACACTAATGTGGTGTTCCGCCGTGACGCCAAAGGAGAACCCATGATCTTCCCTTACTATGGCAATGAGCAAGACCTTGTTAAGCATAATGTGCTGAAGCGCTCTGCAGATGGGTGGCCTGACTGGGCTTCGATGCCAGCCAGTGTTTTGGATCAAGTTAAAGAGGGTGTGTCATCCATCGTCAGCTCCCGGAAACGCAGAGAGTTGGATCCTTTGCAAATCAAAGGGTAGGGCACAACATAGAGAGTTTTAGCTATGTTTAACATTTAATCACTAAATAATTACACTGATTTGTGTTCACATCACAAAAAGGCTAAAAAAGGTTAATGCTAATGTGACTATCTATCTCTGCTCATAGGTCTGTGGTGTACCTGGAGATTGACAACCGTCAGTGTTACCAGCAGTCTACTGAATGCTTCCAGAGTGCCACAGATGTAGCTGCATTCCTTGGAGCACTGGCCACCAGTGGGAATCTCAATGTTCCCTACATTGAAGCTGTCACAAGTACGTGTCTCAGTTTCAGCCATAAGATTTTCCATACATATACACATATATGCATACACAAACACAATGCATTTCAGTCATGTAAAATAATTTTATTTTAAACAATCATTCCAGGTGTGAGACCCACTCCCTCTGATTCAGAGCTCTACCCCATGTATATAATCTTCCTCGGTTTGGCTGCTCTGGGTTTCATCTGTCTGGGTGTTCTGGTGTCCCGTAAGCGGCGACGAGAGCACGGCCAGCTCTGGTTTCCTGAAGGATTCAAAGCATCGGAGCCAAGCAAAAAGAAACGCAGCGAGCCACTGGGAGAGGATTCTGTTGGCTTAAAGTAAGTGCACTCTGAAAGTGGAATGTGAAGGTTATTGGCACTGGCAGTGGGTCACTATATTTCCTTGACTTGTATTTGCTTTGCTGTAGGTGCTCTAATCTGCAACCTCTTTTCAATAGGCCAATGAAACACTCGGACATGAACCTCATGGATGACAATCAAAATGAATGGGAGGACGAGGATCCGGAGTGCAAACGCTTCAGGGTAAGAAGAGTTTTCCTTTGCACCAAAGCTGTCCATTCTAAATTTTATCATCTCTGATACTAACACTGACACTAACTGGTGTGTCTTTCAGTTTGAGGAACAGGCCATGTTGGATTTGGGTGATCATACAGATCATAGGAAATGGACACAGCAACATCTGGATGCAGCGGACCTGCGGATTGAATCCATTGCTCCTACACCTCCTCAGGGAGACATAGAGAATGGATGCATGGATGTCAATGTCAGAGGACCAGGTGTGTAACTGGAAAACTCACAATTTCTCTGTCAGGGTGTCACAAACGAATAAAACATAAATTATCTTTTGAATTACAACTGACTGAAGATGCCTATATACTCACTGATCCACTCCCCCTTCTTTTCAGATGGTTTTACTCCCTTGATGATCGCCTCCTGCAGCGGTGGAGGACTGGAGAATGGCAACAGTGAAGAGGAAGAGGATCCATCGGCAGAAATAATCTCTGACTTTATTTACCAGGGCGCCAACCTCCATAACCAGACTGACCGTACAGGCGAGACTGCCCTCCACCTGGCTGCCCGCTATGCCCGCTCAGATGCTGCCAAACGCCTCTTGGAATCCAGCGCAGATGCCAACGTTCAGGACAACATGGGTCGCACACCGCTTCATGCAGCCGTGGCAGCAGATGCACAGGGAGTGTTCCAGGTAAATGCCCTGGAAATCCCCTCAGGATTTTATTTTCAGGACAATGTTTGTCCCAGTTTGACCCAACAGTTTAAATTAATTTAACAGAAAACATCTTGTGTCCTTGCAGATTTTAATCCGAAACCGTGCTACTGATCTTGACGCCCGCATGCACGATGGAACAACACCATTGATTCTGGCGGCCCGTTTAGCAGTTGAGGGCATGGTTGAAGAACTTATCAACTGTCACGCCGATGCTAATGCCACTGATGAATCTGGTAGCTAAAGTTTTATCAAACTACAATCTCTACAGTTTTCACAAATGGCTTATTGTGCTAGGGGTCATGATAATAAACCCCGAATTTGCACTCTCTGCAGGTAAATCTGCTCTGCACTGGGCTGCAGCTGTAAACAATGTGGAGGCTGCTGTGGTACTGCTGAAAAATGGTGCCAACAAAGATATGCAAGATAATAAGGTATGTGAAATGATATGCATTTAATGGAGGTTTTCCACAAGCCTTTGTCCTTACATTTACAGTGATTATCTAGTGTATGAAGTGTTGTTTAATGAGAAGTGGGTATTTCCACCCAGGAGAGCATACCTCCCTGCTAGAACATGTACTTGTATATCCTTGATAAGAACAACAGGTATAATAAGTCATACACATAAAAAACATGAGATGCGGTGAAAAGCAGCTTAGAGATGCAGCAAAGGTAGGCAATCTTAAGCAGCTTAAACACTGTATAAAAGTCCTGTTTGAGATTTGTTAGTTAGATCAACAACAAAACAAAAAAAACTGTTATCAGCTGCTGTCTAGACGTCTACAGTCAATTGTTGTTGCAACCTACGTAAGTGGCCAACATCATTGGTGGTGGTGTGCCCAAAAAAAAAAAAAAAAATGCCTGTTTTGTTATAAATTTAATGTTATATTCGTTGTAATTTCTGCTGTCCTCTTGGCCAGATCTCTCATGAAAAACAATTTTTAAATGTCAATGGTTTTACCCAATTAAATGCAGGATATATAAAAGTCACATTGCTAAAAATCTGAGCATCTGTGATACATTAATATATCATTATTATTCCTTATACTTATTCAGTAATTGTTATTCTCACACTGATAAATTAAAAAAACAGAGGAAAAAAAGCAGCCGTAAATGCATAGTTGGAATCAACTGAACCGGCCAATCACAAAAGTTATGGGCTGCATCACTGCGATGTGTAGTTACATTTCTAGTGAGGTACAAATCAGATTATGCCGTGGGGCTTCAGAGAGGTTTGTAGTTACAGTGGTGTAGAATTCCTGCTGAAGCAGAAATCCCCATTTGCACTGACTTTGTGGCCTGCCTTAACTAATGATAATCTCAATATTTGGTTTCTTTATAGGAAGAAACGCCGCTCTTCTTGGCAGCCCGTGAAGGGAGCTATGAGACAGCGAAAGTTCTTCTGGAGCATTTTGCCAATCGCGAGATCACCGATCATCTTGACCAGCTGCCCAGAGATATTGCCCAGGAACGCATGCACCATGACATTGTGCGTCTTCTGGATGAATACAATGTGGTCCGGAGTCCTGGGCTTCATAGTGCACCCTTAAGCACCTCCACCCTCTCCCCACCTCTCTGTTCCCCCAATGACTATCTCAGCAACCTCAAGCCAAACGTTTCGGGCAAGAAGATTCGTAAGCCTAGCTCGGGTGGAAAAGGAGGAAAGGACAACGGCAAAGATAATAGGCTGAAGAAGAAAAAGTCAGTGGATGGGAAGAGTAACTTGCTAGACACATCAGGTGTCCTCTCACCAGTTGATTCCCTCGAGTCACCCCATGGCTACCTTTCCGATGTTGCCTCGCCTCCCATGGCTTCCCCCTTTCAGCAATCGCCCCCAATGTCTTTAAATCACCTGCAGGGGAATGGAGATTCCCATCCTGGCCAGATGAACATGGGTAAGGATCTGAGTTGCATGGCTTTTGATCCTAACCCACCCCGTCTCTCCCATTTGCCTGTGTCCAGCCCCAACAGTCAGGGCGCAGCATCTATAGGTGGTAGCAGAGGGGGGCAGTGTGATTGGGTCTCCAGGATGCACTCAAGCATAGGCCAGCAAGGAAGCTTCACCCAACCACCACAGATAACCCATAACATGATGGGTCCTCTGCATGGTGTCAGTACTGCCACTCTGTCTCAGATAATGGGCTACCAGAATCTGCAAACCAGCCATCTGGGCTCGTCCGCTCACATGATGCAACAGGCTCACTCGCGGCAGCTCCAGCACCAGAACTCTAACAACACCACAGCCACTCAGTCCCTCAACCAGAGTTTCCCAACTGTTGAGCTGAATGGATCTGACATGCAGCAAAACAACTGCTCAGGCCGCACCATGCCCATCCACACGGTGATGCCGCAGGAGACCCAGATTCTTGGCACCCAGTTTCTCACCCCTCCATCTCAGCACAGCTATTCAGGCCCAATGGACAACACACCTAGCCACCAGCTACAGGTGCCTGACCACCCATTTTTAACCCCCTCCCCTGGGTCCCCTGACCAATGGTCCAGCTCTTCCCCACATTCCAACATGTCTGATTGGTCAGAGGGCATCTCCAGCCCTCCCACAAGTATCCACTCGCAGATGAATCTAATCCCAGACCAGTTTAAGTAAAAACTTGTAAAATGGACTGAACTCTTGTGTGGACTACATAAAAAATATCCAATGTTCACCATGAAAGACACAGAAAAAACTTGTTTCAAGACTGAACATGTTCTTTTTTCTATTTTCAGTTTTTATACTAATGACAAGAACAATTTTAGTAATTTTGTATTTATTTATGTGCTTTTTTGACTGAAAGATAAAGATGTTTTTATATTTATGCTTTTAAATTTTTATTGTTTTGGGGGTTTTTTTTGTTCTGTTTTTTATGTATGGGAAGACTAGAACCCATAAAAGGGAGTGTATATCAGAAAACAGCTCCTGAGTGTGTACACTGGCTATTTATTTCTGTCTTCTGTTGGTATATTTACTCGATTTATTTTAATATTTGACGTATCGGTCTTGACAGATTTTATCCTTGGGTTGCTTTATGTTTGTACTTTTTAAAAAAAATTATAGATTATTTTAAAGTTTCAGTATTAATTATATTCTAACCTCGTTTGTCCTTTTAATTTCCACAATTTTTGTTACTAAACTACATTTCACTAAGTCTTATCAGAGTCTGCTTTGATCAGATTTGTACATAAAGCATCACCTTTCATGATGTTGCTTGCTACACTATTGTCTGTAAAAAATAATGGTGGAGACAGTAACTGAGCAAAGGTATCAAAGATATAATACTTTAAAAATGTTGGACCTTAAAGCACAGAACAACTATGTCCTGTCGGCTGAGAGCTGCTTTTGAGAATGAGTTTAAATCATCTCAGTAAATCTGAGCCTATTCTATTGAATAGCAGTCTTGGCTGGCAATGAGTAATAGATTTGTGGTTATTCGTGATGCAAGGACTGTTTCTTTATTGCATACTTATATCACAAATCAATGATTACATGTTTAACCTGTTTTGTGTTAAATGGCAAACCTGTAGTAGAACACTGAAATGTTACATTTGCCACAATTTCAAATAGTGCCAGTGCTTTTTGAAACGCAGTGTATGTGTGTGTGAATTTTCTTGTAAAAAATGTGGGGCAGAAATTGTGAAGGAAGCTGGGACCTTTGTATGTTTAATGGAATCACCTGCACTTTTAAAGGAGTGTGGTTTAAGGTGTTTAAATGTCACGTTTTATAAACTAATCCAGAGGTAAAGGTGTTTTTTTTTAAAGAAAAAATAATGAATTCAAAATCAAACTTCATGCAAAGTTGTAGTTTGCTAAGAAATATTTGCTGAATAAAAATGTTTTGTAAAAATGGTCTTGATTCAATAAAAGCTATTGTTAAACTTTAAAATGTGTGTCTTTCTGAATTTTACTTTATTTTCTGAAAAAGAAAATGCCTGCTAGGGTTGCTGATAAACATTTGTGTGAAACATGATGTTAACTGAACTAGATAAGAATAAATGTGTGTTTGCTACTATCGCTATTCATGCAGTGGGCTTGCTAGCTAATCTGCTGAAGATTATAGCTGATTTGAAAGTATGCCACAAAGGAATCATGTCATTATTTACATCTCTTCAAGTTTCAGTGGACTTATAACAATATGGTGCATGTACAGAGCTGACAGTTTTTCTTCCTGGTGCCTACCAGACAGGTTTAGGCCAGTACCAACAGTGCTGTCACATTATAATGCAATACTTTTTTTAAGTACATAATTTTGCTAACTGGCACTATGTTTGCTTAAGCTTAATTAAACTAAAGATAAACCTAAAGTACAATATTTCATTCCTTTGCTGTATGTGAACCATTCTGAGTCAGATAGAACATGTTTAATTTTTATCTGAGCCACTGAGTGTACACGTTTTGCACACTCACAGCCCGCTATTTGTAACACGGGCTCGTCCACTTTTTACTTTTATAATTGCATTAAATTTTCATGGCACAGATTCAAAAAGGTGCAAGAAGCATTCTACAGAGAGTTTGGTTCATATTGACATGATAGCATCACACAGCTGCAGTTGCCCTAAAGATGGTTTTGTGGAAAAATCTAACAAGATCAACAGATTCTGAAATACCAAGAAATACCTGTCCATTTTACACCCACAACCCAACCGAAGTATGTTCATAGCCACTCACATTCTGATTCTCAGTTTCAAGTTCAGTTGCCACTATGTAATAGACTGCTTAGATATCTGAATCAGCTGAACACGTATACGTAATAAAGTGTCTGAGCCCCCCGTCCCTTTTTTCACCTAAAACATCTTATAAAATGTGATATCCTAACATAAGTACTTACACTTAAAAATGCTTTATTTTTGATTGTTTGATTTATATCTTTGTCATTTTCACACCATTATCCAGCATTCGTCCAATGTAACCACATTTATGGCTACTTACTTTTTTTTGCCGTGAATTTACAATTAAATTGTTTTAGACATATAAATTGACCAATACCGCCCCCTCCTGGATGTATTCCTCAATGAAAAGCAGCACACTTGTGACAAAGCCACATTTAATCACTTTGATTATTGGAGGCTGGCTTCACTCGCTGACTGTGTGAAGTTTCAGACCCACTCCCCTGCGTGGAAAAATAAGAATATTACACCTTAATCTGGGTTCACCTAGGCAGAGGGTTCTTCTTTCACTGTTTTTACATGATGACGGTGAAAACTGATGTGTGAGCCACCAAATGCAGTGATTGTCGATTTTTCATATACCTCTTTGTACCATTTTAGGTAAAAACAGCAATTAAAGAAAAACATTTCGTTTCGTACAAAATATATTTTAGAATAAACAGCTTTTTATCCACAGCAAAAATAAATGTTTAAAATACAATGTTTTATGGACGAGAGAGATAAGCATCAATTTCATTCTGTGCATGGTGATCCTGCACAAGATCACATTCACTGCTTTCCCTGTTCTATGAGTTTGGGATGGCTGCCATCTCTACCGTTTTACTGTGCCTTATAAGTCACCGAGCTCTGTGTGCTGACTCTCACACGTGCTCATTTCTACAGTGGATATAATAAATAAATAAAACAATAAATAACATTACTTGTAGTTATGAACTTTTTTGTCTGTTTAAAACAAATATTACAACAATATCCAATAGGAAATTAAATCAAGCAAATAATTGCTTTATTAATTATATCCAGTCTTATTAGTTTTAACTTTTGGTATAAATTATTTAGTTCTAAATGATTGCCTAATGCAACAATCTTATGTTTTAGGCTTTACTTTTTTATTACGTTAATTTGTTCCTGATTTTTTTTTCTTATCTTTTATTAATCTTCACAGCTGTTTTTTTTTTTAAATAGCGCTGCAGCGCCCTCACCAGGTGGCTATATGTAACTGGCGGTAACACCCGTCCCCATAGAGACAGGCTCCTACAACAGGGTTGCTCGTGCACCGTTAGAATCGCCAGTCCTCCGTCAGAGACGATGACAGCCTCAGTATGAAAGAGCCAGCTATTTGAGATTAATGATTCCATCGAAAGCAGACTTCTGTGGTGGTTGCCAATCGGAATTTTTATTATTACTGTTATTATTATAATTATTGGATTAACGACCATCAGCCACCAGGCGAAGCTTTATCCTGAGAGGCCGGAGATTTGTGTCGCTGGGCAGGGAGGAGTCTGTTATTTCAACGTTAGCTGAAGCCAGGCCAGCATGTCGGCGTTTTAACAATACATCCATCTCAAATACAAAGCTTCGGAGAGGATCCTAATGTGCTCTTAGAGGTGAGTCTTTGCTACATGTTATGTTATTGCTGTTAAATGTTGCAACGCTAGCTAACCTGCCACTGATACAGTGGACATAGCGGTGCTAGGTTAATATTGGGTCGTTCTGTTCAACTGGACTCACAAGAACCAGCTGTCATTTACTAAAAAAAAATTCTTTTTGGTTTCATTTTTGAAGCTAATTCTAAAAGAACACAGAGCTATCATTTATGCCCGGAAGTGCCCTATAGTTACTTCAGTCTAAGACATTATTAGCTGATAATTAGATAAATAGCCAACAGCATACATATAGAAGGTGTTTTGGGCTCATATGAATGGTCGTGCTGACTGACAGCAGAGGCGACTACAGCACCTGCAGGTCAGACGAGGTGAGTCTTTGTGAATTTCATGTTAACGGAGCCGGTGCTGTCAGTGAGCAGGGCCCCGGTTGTTGTCCTGAAATCGATGATGTAATGGTGTTGGCTTCATGAGAAGAAGTAATACCCGTGTGTCTCTATGTTCAGGATGGATGTGGAGGTGAGTGCTGGCAGGGACAGCACTTGGAGGAGAGCAGCGGCAGCAACAGCAAATGATGATGGTGCTGGTGGTGGTGGAGGAGGAGGGGTCATGGAGGCTCAGGTTGTACCGCTGGAGCTGTACGACTGTGCAAGAGCCAAAATAGACGCAAATCTCCGCTGGTTGTTTGCCAAAGCCTATGGCACAGGTAAGACTTTCTCTTGTGCTGCTGAGACCTTCTTGGATGTCAAGAATGCAAGAGGATTCATATCTTTTTATATGGATGAATATTTTATTGTGCATTTTGTCCTAGTAGTAGAAAGAGAGAAAGGTATATACCCTACAAAAGGTCCATGTCTAGAATCACATCTGAGTTGTGTGTAGTTATACAGATGCTACTATGACACAAATGACAATTTTAATAAAATGAAATTTGTGACCTTTTCAGTTTAAACATTATTGATTTCTAACTGTGTTATTAAACAGTCAGAATAACTGAAAACATCAGGATATGTTGACGTTAGGTTTCAAGTTTCCAGTTACTAGTCCTTTGTTTATGCAGATTGAGACTTCAGTCTACTTGGAAATCCACTATCCTATTTTTTGAGTGTTGATTTTCGACCACAACAATTGCAAATGTATTTTATGAGAATTAACTTTTCATACCGCGACAACATAGCAGCACTCCAGAGCGTCATTCCTGCGAGTGAATCCTTGGGCTGACATCTCGTGATGAGTCTTTCATGCACAGGTCACTGGCTTTGTCAGCTCTGATGAGGTCTGTTAAAATATTAAAAATGATTGCTCTACATAGGCAGGCTGTAAGTACTGCAAATGTCTGGAAATCACTCTTTGAATGTGGGTTTTTATGCCACACACTAGCAGATCTATCAGGAATGTGATCAGGAGGTCAGCTGTGCTCTGCAAGTCTCAGTTTTTGTTTTATCAGTAACAATAATGTATTTGGAAGTTGATCCGGAGGCAGTCATTTAGGAACGGAAAACTCATTGTTCTCATATCCACTTTATGAGTCAAGCAGTTGGAGTGCCTGCAATTAAAGTGTATCCATTCCTGTAGATGACTCAGGGAATTGACGCTGACATGGGAACTAAAACTGAAAATGCAGGGCTTATAATACCATAGAAATGAAGCCGAATGCTAAATTCTGCTCCAATCTACACACTGGGAATTACTGTATCTTTCAGATGACAATATAACTGTCATCTTCCATCAGTCATGTCAGCATGAGCAATCTCACATAAACAGAAGGAGCATTTTAGTGTTTTACCATGAATGCGCAAAATATTGTATGCTTTCGTTGTGTAGACTAGAGCTTGGTGTTTGTTCGGGGCAGAGATAAGATGTCCATAATAAACACCAAACCATTACCATTATCTCAGAAAGCTTCCTGCTTCCCTTAATCTCATTGGCTCTTCCTGATGTGTGCCAGGGACTCTGGTGTCCTGTTTTATGCAGGCATTGATATAAAAGTCTATGAGGATTATACCAATACTATATGACATGGGACTCCTCAGTTTATTAAGCTATCACAACTATTTAGGTAGTAGGGAAATGATGAGCTAGATTGTCGCCGCCATTTATTCGCAGCTGTCATGTGGCGCTTATCATGACAGTCAGTTTTTGTTCCTGCTTAGCTTAATGTGGTGTGCAGCTAGCAATTATCACTTCGACAAAGAAGCAACTGAGACCATAATTAAGCAGGAAGTGGTAAATGTTTGGCACTTTTCCTTTAAAGAAATACTTAAATGATAAATTGAACACTTCAATAGATATACCTGATTGTTGTTGGACCTCGTTTTGCCTTCTGTCTTATTTCTTTATAGCATAGATTCAACAAACATTTCTCAGATTTTGGTTAATATTGGCATCATGCAATTGCTTTGCCAGCAGCACGTCCATGATGTGAATCTCCTGTTCCACCACATCCCAAAGGCGCTCTATTAGATTGAGATCTAGCGACTGCGGAGGCCATTTGAGTAAAGTGAGCTTATTGTTATGTTTAAGAACAAGTGTCTTCTGGAAGCAACCATCAGAAGATGGGTATGCTGTGGTCATAAACAGCTGGGCGCTTAGCAATACTCGGGTATCGTGCAGCTTTAAAAAAAATGTTCATCTGGAGAGAAGAGATAAGTGTGGAAGACAGAACCACACTATCAGAACTCCTATTAGAGTGCAAACTGACGAACACACCGACACAGCAGTGCCGGGAGGACCGTGTTGTCTGTTGTGAAAGTCAGCACAGCAGTCACATGATTAAGTGTTTAATGGGATTGGACCTGAAGGCCTGTGTCTCTGAACAACACAGCCCGTTTGTTTAGACTCATGACATGTTTATTAATGGCCTGTGGAGAAACACTGAACGTTCCTGCACTGGAAACAGTTTCAAAGAAGAAACAGATAAACGGATAGTAAAAGTGTGTCGCTTTCAAACTACATAATTACTTTTTATGTACAGTTTTAATAGCTTTTAACAGTTGGAGTCAACAGTCTTATGTTGTATAATTTGTACAATAGTGGGCTCTAAAGGTCAGGGATATTGCTTTTATATTTTCTCCCACATAATGCTTAAGTGCTCTGTCACCTACTGTACAGATCAGTACAGTCCATAGATTTTTTGTTCTGTGCTTTACTTGATAAAAAAAATAGTTTTGAAATGGAAACTGAATGCCGTTTGAATGAACCGATACTGGAATAGTTGGATATTTAGGTAGATGTGGAAGTGCTGAGATTCTCCTGGGGTGCAGTTAGTGCTATCACCTTTCAGCTTGAGGGTTTCAGGTTCGAACTTGCTGAGGTCTTGCTCTCAGTTTGTTTGCCCTCAGTAAGCCTACATGGGTTTTCTATAAGTGCTCTGTTTTCCAGAAGCAAAGTTTTGTTTTTGTTTGTGTTGTTGTTTGGTTACTTGGCATATCTGTATTGGCTTTATACTTGGATGGTAGCAAGAATGGTTGCCTGTGCTGTTCACTCTGGGATGGACTGGCCACCTGTTCAGGGTGTATCCTACCCTTTGCCCAGTGTCAGTTGGGATAGACTCCAGCTCCCCTGTGATTTCAGTTGGATAAGCAGTTAGAAAATGATACATGGATGGATGGCTGTATTAGTGATCTCTCATGCACAATAATAAATGCGTACAATTAGAATAAAGGATCTGGAAAATTGGTGCCCACCTTTTCAGTTCTGTCTGCTTTGCCATGCTTTCAGGTGGGATTGGCTTATTGACTTACAGGCTATGTTTGCCCAACATGCTGTCTTCAGGAGGACTGTTCATTGAGCCGTCTTATTGGAGAGAAATGTTGCATACCCCTGCAGAGCCCGGAGTCTGATAGCTCTGCCTTAACTGTCAGCAGGATTTCTGCTGGTCAGTCTGACCTTTGTGCTTGAAAGAATAAGAACAAAGACTCATACATGCACACTGGGCTGGGTTTAAGTCCTGGATCAGATAGACGATAAATATCTAAGCAGTATTAACTACTAGAATTATGGAGGAGAACCTCTCCTTTCAAATTTATTGCTGCACACACACATACACATGCACACATCTCCTGATGTCAAGGTCCGTGAATCAATTCACTGAGCAGGAGCCGGGACAGCATCCCAGCCCCCGCCTCCGGCCTCTCCATCACCACAGCAACCAGGGAGGAAGAGGAACCATTCTGGGACAGCTAAGAGTGAGGAAGTGGGGGTATTTGTAAGAGGAAAACAAAACAGAGGAGCTCAGACATGCAGGGGTGTGTTTTCTCACATGATCTAGAATTCTCATTCACATATGGCAGCGCTACATCAGCGAAGCGTGCAATAGATCCTGTATGTGGACCATGACAAGCAAGCAGTCTGTCGTAAAAGACACAGCTGAGGTCTTCGCAGTCAGATGTAGTACCGAGCCTGCTGTGTGTGCGTTTTCCACTGATGGATGTTTGTCTGTTACATCACAGTCAGCATCATCCCTAATGTGAAGCAAAACGAGAACACATGCTTTTGTTAACTGATGCAAGTATAGCTGCTTATCTTCTCTTCTCACACTTTTATTCATCACTGTCATCGCTCAGTTCTGGAGATGTTTGACTTAGAAACAAACAGTCCCTCAAGAAGCCTGGCAGGGTGTAACTGCTAGTCCAAACCAATCATTTGATAGAGAAACCATAGATAATGGCAGTTAAAAGCAGTGCATTTTAGGCATATCTGTGTATGCGGACATTACAATATTTTAACAAGACAAAGATGTGCAAGGAAGCTCTATCTGGCTACGAGGTTTGCTGTACTGTCAGAGAGATAATTTGACATTTTGGAGCGATACACTTGTTCATTTTCTGCTGAGTTAGATGCAAAGATCAATATTATTCTCTTGTATGCACACCATCTCTGAAGCTGGAGCCAGAAGCAGTTAGCTTATCCTTGCAAAAAGACTGTGCACAGAAGCAAACAAACAAACCTAGCTCTTCAAAGTTAAAAAAAAGAGCTAGAGTCTCCTAGAGACCTCATCATTTGCTTGCCAACATTCCTTCATTTCTGTGGTTATTCAAACAAGATGTAATGTAGTAATAGCTGAGCTAAGAGGTGCTGTAGACACAGATTTACTGCTTCCCCCTCCATCCACTTTTACGTTAACCTACACTAAGCACCTTCTGGTTTTTATTGTAAAATAGATACCACTGTGCCTGCTACCCATTTACTGATTTATCACAGAAATAAATTATACAGTTATACACTTTGTTTAGAGCAGTACACACCCACTCATACCCCTCTATGATGGACAGAACTACTAAAATACTAAATCCACTACAAGTTCAGGTCAGTTTTACATTAGCTTGCATGCTTATAATATTCATTATCAGATGGCTTTGAGGGTTTTTTTTGTTTTTGTTTTTTTTTGGGGGGGGGGGGGGGGGGTGACAAGAAACAACAGAGTTCCAACACACAGAAATTTCGTGAATGCTTCGGGCCTTAACTCCTGGATTAACATGTCCAAGACATAAAAATAGCTTTGGCATGTCCATGTGCATGAGCAGGAGCTGGAGAGTGCTAGGCTGGCTTGGACGACACCATTAGCTTAACTATCACCACTAAGTCCCCGTTGGCTAAGTGGCTTAGGGCTTCAGGCCCAAGTGCTGTTTAACCACTGACTTTGAGTGCTCTCCTCATGCACTGGTTTCTTCTTAGACGGTCTAATACCCTTTAAAGCCTGTGTACTAGGAGCTTCTCTGTTACATAACACAGCAAGGCATTGGTTGGACACGTGTTGTATAAAAATAGTTTGTGTGTGTGGTTGTAAAGTGTGATTTGTACCTTTATACAACTTTGATAGGTAAAAAAAACTTGCTGCTCACATTGTGGCTCTCATTTTGAAAGCATTTTGTTTGCCATCAATCCTTCCCCCAGATCATGTTCCTGCAGACCTGCGGGACCCCTTCTACACAGACCAGTATGAGCAGGAACACATCAAACCCCCCATCATCCGCATGCTGCAGTCTGGAGAGCTCTACTGTCGTGTGTGCGGGCTCATCCTTCACGCCGAGCAGGCCAGCTCACTCCAAAACCACCAGTCTGTCATCCAGGCTCTGTCGAGAAAAGGCATCTATGTCCTGGAGACCGACAACGCGCCAGTTTCAGATCTGGATCTCAGCGCTTCTCCCATCAAAATGGTAAAATGTGTCTTTCTAGATTGTCAGAAAAAGCAGACTCAGTTTTCTGAAAGATGAGTCACATTTCGGCAACGTCCCAAAGCCAGATTCTGTGATTCATGTGTAGCAGTTGTAACAGTGACAAAATAACAAATATTTAATTTGCTTTCATTTCACTGATTTACACACCTCCCCAAAAATCTCTTTGTTTTTTTTCCCATTGTGGTTAGTATTCCTCTGTAATAGTATAACCCAGTAACCTGGCAACCCACACTTACCATCTGTTAACAAGCTAATCTGACTTTCCAGAGCCAAATGTGAGCTAGTAGTGTTGGAATAAATAATGCACCAATGTAACAGAATTATTCATCAGGCAAAATGGATCAAAAAGTTTTTCATGAATTTTCAATTTTCTCTTGATGATTTCCATAATCCTGAAAATGTGCTCTAAATGCAAAAACAACACATAAAAGGGAATGATTATTATATAAAAACAATATTGTACCATTACCATTATACCATTACTACTATACTAAAGTGAATCTGTGATTCCCAAATATTTAATACATAGAAAGACTTCATGAATGTTGTCACAGTAGGGGGCAGGAAAAGTCATTTCCGCCTAAGGCTTCTCAAACGCTATGTATCTAATGATGGATTCAAAGATAGCTCTTTATCTGTTCTCCCAGAGCGCACACATCCACCTCATTGATTCCCTGATGACGGCCTATACGGTGGAGATGATCAGCATAGAGAAGGTGGTGTCCAGTGTCAAGCGCTTTTCAACCTTCAGTGCCTCAAAGGAGCTTCCTTATGACCTGGAAGATGCGATGCTGTTTTGGATCAACAAGGCAACAATTAAACAGTGTTATTGTTATGACAGTTGGATTTGTGTGTTCGTCTGTCTGTGCTAACCTGCTGTATTCTTTGGTGTTTTAGGTGAACATAAAGTTGAGGGAGATCACAGAAAAAGAGTGTAAAATGAAGCAACATCTTCTTGACTCACCGAGTCACCAGAAGGTAATGATAATATAATAACAACAATAATAACTTTATGTATATAGCACCCTTTAAAAACAAGTTTCAGAAAAATACACTCACTGGCTACTTTGTTTGGTGCACATGTTCTGTTGCTTGGGGAAAAGCCAGACTGCTTGCATTTGATATGATTGCAGCAGTAACTCCAATAACCACTCCTTACAACCAAAGTATGCAGATGAGTGTTTCTGAATGCAGAGAGTAGGGTGCAAACACCCTTGCAGATGAGCTACAGCAGCATAAGACCACACCGGGTGCCAGTCCTGTCAGCTAAGACCAGGAAATGGAAGTTATAATTCAAACAGGCACATCAGAATTGAACAATAGTAGATTGCCTGGTCTGATGAGCCTTATTTTTCTGCTATGACATTCAGAAGTAGTTTAAACGCCACCTCAGCATTATTGCTGATCTATTACATCATGGATGTGCAGCAGGCAGCAAGTGCATGATATTAACATGTAAATATGGACTAAAATCTCTGATGGATGTTTCCCTGTTCTACATAGAGTGAAGGGAGTGCTGAAGGCAAAAGGGAGTCTGAGTATGAGCAACGTGCACATAACAAAGTGTTCAGAGAATGTAGCTTCCCCTGTCTTGAAAAGAGTCTGTCTTAAGTGATGTTTTTTGCCTTTGTCTAATGTCCTACATGTGTGCATCTTGTCCTTAAAATACATATTAATTGTCAAGTAATCAGTTCTGTCTTCTACTGACATTGTCTTGCAAACCTGTGATCAGATATTCAAACATTTTTATTTGTGTGTGTTTGCACCTCATGCTTAAAGGATATATATATCATGCTTTATATTTTTAAACTACTGTCCCTATTATTTGAGGGCTTTAGGATAATTAAGCTGTGGGATTCTTTGTGGGGAACCAGTTTTTAATGTATTATATTTTTAACATAGGGATTTTTTTTTCAAATTGTGTCTGTCATCATTAAGTTTGTGCTGAGTAAGCTTTTGGTAGTTAGTGTTTTAACGTATCAACAGATGTGCAGACAGTTGCCGCTGGATTGACGCTTGCATTAACTAGCTGCATCATTAGTAGCACAGTGTGTCTTTTGAGCTATGTCTCATTTCAGTTGTTCCCCCCTGATTCCTGAATAAATAGATATTGCTGATGCTTTCATTCGAACCCTTTCCGGTTATCTTTAAGACCAGATCTGCCTCCTTCCAATCAGGAGAAGATTCGATTCCTTCTGGCTGTGTCTGACCCTTTACTTGTCTGTTGCTCTTCCTCTTTGTGTCTCCCTCCCAAATTAACTCCCTCGTGTGCCTCTTGGATACTAGTCTCCCTCCAAATGGTACTGGAAGCTTGTACCTGTAAGTGCCACTGCTTGCAATCACCTGTGTGAATGTCAATGTGTCAACTGGAGGTGTGTGAGGTTGTGTATGTGTGTGCATCAGATGTGGCAGCGTAATGGAAAGCTGGGAAAAAACTAGACTAACAGGATGAAGGAAAAAGGGAATATATTTATGGGTGTTATATAAATGCAGTAAATTGTATAAGGAAGATGACACAGTGGCCCTTACTGGCAAAGGAAGGAACATCACCATGCTCGTTTGCTTTTATTTTCAAATCCTTTTTTACATCCTTTAATATTCAGCTGAGCTCATTCAGTCCTCAACTTCCTCCTCCCAAACCATCCATTTATCCACCCAGTGTTAGAATGGCTCATGGCTTCTTTTATTTCACCATTAACTTCCTCCCAATATCATTTCTTTCTGACCTCACTAGCCTGATATATTGCATGCTCTGGCTCATTGCTTACTGGAACCTGTGGAGTTCTCTCGTGTGGTAAAGTATTCATCATTAACCCCTTTCGTTACTTCATTGTACGGTTTATGACTTTTTCTCTTGCATATCCACGCAATACTTATCTGTGTTATGCTTAGCTTAAATATTTTATATGAGAATCATTAGCACCCTTCCCGATTCGTATCAGCGAAGACACACATTATGCACCACATGACATGTCACAACCAAGAAGCCCTAGACCCCAGTTAGTGCTGAAGAGAAGCAGAGATTAGTTTACAGCATGTGAGATGTTATGTTTATCTGACAAGTGAGAGTGTGATTCAGTGATTCATTAGACAAATGTGTGCACACTGTGTAATCCTAGGCCTTCTCTTGGTGTGTAGGTGCGTTACCGCAGAGATCACCTATCAGGTCGAACGCTCCAGCACTTCCCCTTGTTGGACGACCTGTTGAAAGACATGTGTGATGGCACAGCTCTGCTGGCTGTGATCCACTTTTATTGCCCAGAACTCGTTAGACTGGAAGGTACTGTAACACAGCTCTATTCAAGCCAGAAGTGTAGCACATACTGTAGCTGTCAATTTATCCTAATGTTATATAAGTCAGGATAGTTTTACCAAGAGGTGAATTAAAAGATCAATACGACTGTGAAGCAAAAGGAGCAGTATCTATGAATTTAAAAGGTTTAAGAGTACAGAGTAAGCCTGATAGCGTTGTCCTGTTGTGTGCAGATATCTGTCTGAAGGAGGTTCCCTCTATCAGTGAAAGTGTTTACAATATCCAACTACTGATGGAGTTTTCAAACGAGTATTTGAACAAATGCTTCTATCTGAAGCCTGAAGACCTGCTGTACTCCCCACCGGTACTAAAGGTGAGCTTGGAAACATAAAACACTTTTATAGTTACAATAAAATCACTGTACATTTATTTTTGAGTAAAAGTAACGTTAAATTTAACTGCTTAACTATTATACCTCAACAAAAGACGTGTTTTATGGATTTGTCCTTGTGGTCCTGCTCCTCTTGCCCTCAGTCTCAACACCTGATAGTGAATTGCTTTAAGCGATGGATTAAATCTAAAGAATACATATAAAGCCCAGTGTGCCTTGATCCTGTGCTATGCTGCTTTTTTGTCATGTCTTGCTTTTCTTCCTGACAGCGTCAGTTTTTGATGTCTTACAGAATAATGTGATGGTCTTCATTGCCGAGCTGTTTTGGTGGTTTGAGATTGTGAAGCCAGACTTTGTTCAACCCCGGGATCTTCAGGATATCAGAGATGGTATGGCACACTTTCTGCCTTCATCCATCAGTTTTGATTGAATAACACAAAAAGCACAGTCGCTACATGTACACAGATTGATTTGATGACTATATATATATATATTTGTATTTACTGAAATGTTAGTGGCTGTTGTGAAAACATGCCATTCTTCTATTTCCACAGTGAGACTGCTGCTGCAGCCTAAAACTTCTCGATCCTATGTACCCATCTCCAACATCACTAAACGAAGTTTCCTGACATCATCGCACTCTGCTGACACCCTGGCCACGCCCACAAGCCCTGACCTCAGGTATCATTACAAAAAACATCTATTGAGTCACTAGTCCAGAAAAAAAGAGTTTGGCTGTCTTTTCCCTAAGATCAAAAACAAAACAAAACAAAATTAACTAATGTTTTAAAAGTTACACATATACAAAATTATACAACATTAGGGCTAAACTACTGACACGATTGAGGTCTTGGGTTTATTGCACCAGATCATTTAAGCAAAGTGATTGGCTTTTATATTTCCCAGTTTAGCTTTTGATTGGGTCTTTGGTCACAGGACCCAGACAAGCATCATCTTGGCTCTTCTCCTAAATGAAGATCTGTGGGATGATTCGGAGTGCGGTGTCTCTCTTTTGTGTCTCTGCGGTAGTGTTTTAAATGCCTCTGCACTAAATATTTAAGCAATGTAAACTTAGTAAATTAAGAGGTTATTAATTTATACAATGATATAGATATACAATAATAATTTACACAGCTAATATATCTCTCTCTCTATCTCTCTCATGCAGCACTAAATCAAGCTCCACAAGCCCATCTGTGCTGCCTCTGAGACAGAGACAACAGAAAGTGGTTGAGGAGACCACTCCAGGTAAAAAAAAAAATCATCTGTGTTCTGAGCTGAGGTTTCTGCCTGAAGTCAAGAAGTAAATATATTTTTTCCTAACATGGATCATGTATTCTTTGTGCAGATATAAGGCATAGGCCTAACTCTCTGATAGGCCCAGATGCGCAACATCAGGGCTCCAAAATGGCCTGGCCAGAGAGAAGGACGAGGTGAGTGGTATACAGTAATTGGTTTATTCAGTTTCATGTTGCAGAATCTATCAGTATGACAAATTCTTTTGTTCAGCTTACCTAACTCATTTTCCTCCTTCTGTACTATTATCTCATCCAGGCCTTTATCCCAGCCTGCATCCTATGCCCTGCATTTTGCCCCAGAGGATGATGCAGACAGTATCAGTCTTGCTCGCTCCATTAGCAAAGACAGCTTAGCCTCCAACATAATGAGCATTACTCCTAAACACATGCTGGGTGCGGGTCTGTCTCAGCATAGACTTAGTGGTCAAAGCCTGCTTAGTCACATGCGCATAGAGGATGAAGAAGAAGAAATAGAAGAGGAGGAACTGGTTGCCGTTATCCATCCTTCTGTATTTTCTAGACATCGAATCGGGAGCAACATGGAGCAGGACGAGCTGGAAATGCAGAGTGCAGCTCCTGCCTCAAAAGTATGTAATGCTTCTCGTCCTTCCTGTTTCGATGCGGGCCCTTTTACTCTGGACTGCCGAGGCGACAGCTATTATCTGGAGCCTTTGTTGCCTGCCATCCCTAAAATGGCCAAAGAGAAAAGCATCAGCCTGAACAAGCAGGAGGAGAGCGGTGAGAGTCGCTGCAGAGGCACGGGAAATGCAAGAAATGCAACGGCCGGTGTCCCGCGGACCTCACAGAGGAAATCCCCCAGCAGCTGTACACCCACGCAAGTGGTGGAATCAGTTCCTAGCTCTCTCAGGCAACTGATCGAGGATTCAGCAGTCGACTCTCAGCCTGGAAAGAAGCAATCTGAAGGCTTTTTCCTTCACTTGTCAGATGAGCCAGACCAGCACAGTTCTTTCTCCATAGATTGCATGCCAGAGGCAGGGCCCGATTCTGACTCTGACATCGCAGACCTGGAGGAGGATGAAGAGGAAGAAGATCAGATGGAGCTGATGAAAGAGGAGGTCAAGGGAGGGAGGGGAAAGTGCCCAGAAGAGGACGACACGGCTGAATTTGGAGAATTTGGAGAGGGAGAGTCAGCCAAACTCAGAGAAGACATGAAGGTAAGCGAGCGGGAGGATAAGGAAGATTGCAGTGGGCGCTCTAGCCCTTGCCCTAGTACCATATCATGGGCGAGCAGCTGCAGTGCTTCGGGCAGCGCCAGTGTCAAGATGACCAGCTTTGCAGAGAGAAAGCTCCTCAAACTTGGTCTCCGTGACGGATACTCAAGTACCAGCAGCTCCCAAAAGACAACACCTGATGGCTCTGATGTCACCCCCTGCCCTCCCTGGCAACTGAGGAATGACTCCACCTCGGGTTTGCTGGGGAAAGAACCGAGCACTGTGATGGGGAAGAATACGGCACTTAGTTCTCCAGTTGTGCCTTCAGAGCTACTGCAACTTCACATGCAACTGGAAGAGCAGAGACGCGCAATCGAATATCAGAAGAAAAAGATGGAGACGGTGTCAGCCAGGCAGAGATTAAAGCTTGGGAAAGCTGCTTTCTTGAACATTGTTAAGAAGGGTGGGGGGCGCAGCGACACTCTTCCTTTACCCCTCAAACACTCCAAGGAATCCTTGGCGCTAACATCTGCTGACAGGAGTAAATCAAAGAGCCAGACCAGCAGAGATGATTCTTGTCTTGATGCTCTAAAGGTTCGAACAAAGGGAGGTCAAAGAGAGGAAGGACCGATGAACACAGACAACAGATTAAACGCTCTCTCCCAGGATAACGGAGCTGAACCTGATATAAATGAGTGCTCCCGTTCCATAGAGCTGCTCAATGAAGCTATTAGTACTATTCAGCAGCAGATGATGCAACTCTCATTACAGCAAAACCTGCTCATGAAGCAGAGCGTGGCCTCCCCTCCAGACTTGGTGCCGTCAGGCCCAAGCACACCCCCTGACACAAACCCAACACAACAAACACCTTCTACCTCAGACTCCAGATCTTATGCAGTTCACTTTGTAGATATCAGTGCCGGCAGTGCTGCACCAACTCGTCGTCCTCCCAAGCTTAGCTCCAGCCAGCGCAGCAAAGCCCCAGAGCTGAAACAGAGTAAAGAAAACAGCAAGAGTGTCAAAAAATCAAACATCCAACTTCCAGAATGTGCTGAAGGGGAGGAGGTGGAGAGTACTGCTGAGAGCTCTAGGACTGAGAGAAGCCTTCAGAGGAACACCACCTTCAGGGTCCAAGACAGCACAGGAGAGGGAACAGGGCGCCTCTCAGACAAACTCAAATCACCAGACCCACCAGTTATCTCCAGTACGACTCAATTTCCATCACAGGATGGAGAGCAGGAGAAGGACGCAGCTGTCAGGTCAAGGATGGAGGTTGCCAGTGGGGAGGAGAGCACAAGAGTCAAGGGTCAGCTGATTGAAGTCGACTTGTCAGAGCTCAAAGATCAACTCGAGGATGGCACTGTAGACGCCCCAGACTGCGTGGCAGAAGGCGAGCAGAAGAACGTGTTGGGCTTCTTCTTCAAGGTGAGATGAAGATGTTTACACATTTTGTTGTACTGTGTTTTAATTTCAATGTGGTATATTGGAGGTTTTTCTTTAATCTTCCAGGATGATGAAAAGGCAGAGGACGAAATGGCGAAACGTCGCGCTGCCTTCCTCCTCAAACAGCAGCGCAAAGCCGAAGAGGCGAGACTACGCAAACTTCAGCAGGAGGCTGAGAGCGAGCTCAAGCGTGATGAGGCCCGGTGAGTTTGGACATGAAATCACATGTTAAGAAATGATAAGGAGTGGTCCAAGGCGTGGGTGGGCATCTGGCCGCTGTATTAACTTTCCTTCTGTTTGCTCAAGGCGAAAGGCTGAAGAGGATCGCATTCGTAAGGAGGAAGAGAAGGCACGGCGAGAGCTGATTAAGCAGGAATACTTACGGCGGAAGCAACAAGCCCTGATGGAGGAGCAGGGTCTGGTCAAACCTCGCCCACGGACCAAAGCCCGCAGGAACAGGCCTAAATCGCTGCACCGTGAAGAGTCCAGCGGTCTCTCCAAAGGATCCGCTACACGTAAGAGTGTCTCTAGTACTTAAGCAGTAAAAATGTGATCGTGTTGTCGTCCTCTGAGTATCTGTGTGTGTGCGTGTGTGTCGTGCAGGTAATTCTCTGAAGGTTTCCATGTTGATCAAAGCCCAGGACTCTGCAGCAGGCTGCAGGGGAGGTGAACCTTCTTAAGCTGCTCTGCATGATGTGGACACGACTGATAAAAATAGGAGTGGATTTCAGAATAGGAAGATCAGTCCGTCTTTTTTCAGAGCAGACACTTCTGATTGGCTTTGATACACTTGTTTTATTGTTTTATGTGCAGCTTATTGTGTCTCTTTGGTCTTACATGTGCTTTTTTTTAACTACATTGTTCTTTTTTTAATTATTGCTGTGAAAGTGCAGTAGTTCAGGCATAAAACTGGGCAAACAGCACTTGGCTAAGGAAAGTAGCTGATGCTAAATCCTTCTGTCTCCATTTTCAGCCGATCTGAGCTGCAGTCATCGAGGATCAACGCTCTCTTTGGCAACTGATGCAGACAGCGTTATCTCCGGAGGGGCAGAGTCAAACAGGTGAGAGTTTGGCTGTATAAAAGCAGAGAAAATTTGTGTCCATGTTGTTTGTCTTTGCACTAATTTGATTTTGGTGCATTTTTTTAGGGCTGGATCTGTGTGCTCTATGGAGTCATTCCCCCTAAGCAGGGCCTCCAGCAGGAACATGGAACGGGACTGGGAGAACGTCTCTATAGCCTCTTCCATTACTTCGAATGAGTATACTGGTGAATAGAAATGCTGAAAAAAAGATTTATTTCCATCATCACAAAACCAACATTTATTTTTAAAGATTGGTGCAAAACAAATTTTCTATTTTGTCACATTCTTAATGAAAGAGACATTTAGATAAATGTGTTTTTATGCTATTTGTCAATGAAACTGTGAAAAGGTTGATGGCTCTTCTGTATAACCAGGCCCAACAAAACAGTTAGCTTAGCCTTAAGCACAGATTGTAATATCCACTGGACCTCAAGCCATGACTTCACAAACTTTGCTACAAGCTTGAACAGCAGTTTGCCACTGCATCTACTCCCTCCTTCAGTTTTGATGCTAAGCTATGCTAATCGGCTCCTTATTCTAGCTTTATAATTGCTTTAAAAATATGAGAGAAGCATTGATATTCCCATGTAACTCAGCAAGAAAAGAGTTAGGCCTGTTTTCTATTATAACCTAAACCACTCCTTAAACGGTTAGAGACCTGTATGTCATTTACTGATCTTCTTGGTTTGGTTCATATGCTATAGGTCCCAAACTCTTCAAGGAGCCGAGCTCCAAGTCCAACAAGCCAATCATCATCAATGCCATCGCCCACTGCTGCCTGGCCGGAAAGGTTAATGAAGTGCAGAAGAGCGTTGTTCTTGAGGTCAGTGAACACACAGCAGTAATACCTATGAAACTGTCTGGGAACTTTGTGTATATCATAGTAAAACATTTTAACGTGTTATTGAAACAGTACTATGCAAAAGTCTTGAGCCACCCGTCCTTCCTTTCTATTTTCCTTTCAAGAAGCCAGACTTTCTAACATAAGAGACAACTTAGCTAAGGACCCGTTTTAAATTGCAAGCTCACAATTTTAGATTAGTTTAATGTTAATGTAATGTCAAAGATAACACAATTTGTTGGGCAAATAATTTCATTTTTCCAACAATAAGGTGATTCCCAAAGAGCTATCAGCTGGAAAGTTCTATCTCAGCATGGTGTGCAGTGGACAAGTGGAGGACAAAAGAAGAAGTAGTAGGCCTTAAAAACTATATACAACAGATGAACTTTATCTGAAAATCATCCCAATGTTTAAATGGTTGTTAATATATATGGAGGAGGTTAGGAAAGACATGCAACAATATGTGAAACACAGTGGAACAGGTGGTCATACCAAATATTGACTATATTACCATGTATGTTTGCACATTTCAATAAATCACTGCAGCTATTTTCAGCAGACTACAAAGAAATAAGTGGAAGCTGAAGACTTTTGCATAGTACTTTTAACTTTTTACCACATTCAAAAATTCAGTTTTAAATTCTCAGGAACTAGAAAAGTGCGAGTCCAATCACCTGATCATCCTCTTCCGTGACGGCGGGTGCCAGTTTCGCGCCATTTACTCGTACTCTCCGGACACTGAGGAGATCATCAAGTTTTCAGGCACAGGACCGCGCACCATCAACCGAAAGATGATCGAAAAGCTCTACAAGTACAGCTCAGACCGCAAGCAGTTCACTGTCATCCCCGCCAAGACTGTGTCGGTCAGCGTGGACGCTCTGACCATCCACAATCACCTGTGGCAGGTCAAGAGACCAGGGAGTGCACGAAGAAAATGAGAAAGGGGGACATTTGTAACCATTTCTGGTCCCATCTGCTACTGTTGGGCAGGCCCCAATAAGCGTGGAGACGACTGTCATGTCATTAGAGGGTTCAGATATTCAAAAGTATTGCATTCTGTTGTATTAGCTTTTTATTCTGTATGTCACACTGCAGGGTTTTAATTTGTGGGGATATCCTACATTTAATTAGGCACTTCTTTTTATGTAGCACCCCCACTACTGAATCTACTGGTACCAAGTGCAAGTGTAGACACGCAGGGATGAACCTGACAGTGTCTTGTAACATTTACTGTTCCAGCTTGGCAAAGAAGTACCCGACTGCTGTGATTAATCCAGGCTGCGCATACAGAGGACTCTTCTACTACTCGTATGTGTTTTTATGACGAGGGAGCTTCGAACAGACTTTTTTTATGTCCGTGTGGAATGGATGTTAGCAAGTGGTAGTCTTCTTTTCTATTTAGTGTGTTTGGAGAAGTGCGTCAGTCTTTGTGTTAGGGGGAGGGGAGAGCAGACTGCAGTTCTTCTGCATTTGGCCCTGAATGCGTTTACTCTTTTGATTATGCTTTAAATCTTCTGACAACCAAGCAAATGTTTTTCGGGGGGGGGGGGGGGGGGGGTATTTGTGCTGCTGTTACAGTGGAAAACAAAATAATGTTGTTTTTACCTTAAGGGAAATTGTACTGGTATTTATCTCAAACCTGAAGCAATTTAAACACTGCATTAAAGGGCAGCCTACGGAAATAATCGCACACATATATAAACATATATTCCGATGTGAGCCCTGTGAGATCACTGATTAGCTCACATCACTGAACTAAAATTGACTGGTCTATGCCACTGAGCTGTTTGCCTCTCACATATAACCGCTGGCTGGATGTTGGCGAGATGTTCGTTTTTAATGCCGCTTCTGGCGCTTCACACTAATAATTTCCTTGCAGTGACTGATGTCAGCAGCTGGTACAGTGTTTGGGAAAACTGCACAATACTTGATATTTGTTTGCTGCGTTTTGTACGTTTTTGAGCAGTATTTTTTGTACGTTGCGTACAAGTTATGTTTACAAAAAAAAAAAAAAAAACAGGCACTATTTCGAGGTTTGTTCTGTTACAGGCATACAGAGCTGAGTCTTGTCCGTGTTATATTGAATGTTTATTTATTTTGATTAAATATAATAAATGCAGCTAGGTACATTTTCTTGCTAAAGTTGCCTTAATGTGTCTTTTTTCTGCTCTCCGTTTCCACTCTGTATTTACTAAACGAGGGGGATGCACAAGTCCTTTTTATGGATTGCTAAGAACTACTAAATGCCACACAGTCAGCACCTGCAGCTGGCAGTTAAAGCTAGAAAATGAAGATCTGCGGAGGACATATGGTCAGGAGAGTGAGCAATAGTTATGGTTGCTGATCAGGAAGTACAATTAAGTCCAGTTAGAAAAACACTGCACAACTGTGACTTGTTTGCTATGGTTACCAGTAAGTACATCCCATGATTCAGTCATTTATAGGAGGACCTGAAATCACCCGCTAAACAACCATCACCCTCACATGGCCATGCTTAACAGTTAGTGTCCGGGTTTTTTTTTTGCTGATATGCTGTTTGGTTCTTGCCAAATCTGGTCCTCTGTATTATGGTCAACATCTCCCCTTTGGCACAAAAGCAAACGCAGCTTATCAACATTTATGGTCATGATTTGGATTTGTTTTGCAGCAGGTGATTTCAGGTGCTTCTATAAGCATGAAATATATCTGCAAAAAGTCCTGTGAAAAGTTTCTTTTTAACACAACTGTATATGCCAGTCTCTTGTACATTCAAACAGACTTTTTTGAGCAATTATTATTTAAAAATAATCAACATATTTTTCAGACTTAATAATTACCTTAATGAAACTATCAGGACTACTAATAGATGTAGCTAAGTAAAACATTGTACCACACTGCTACTCGGCAGTGGGCTATTTATGATTATTTGGTTTTAATCAAATTTGCATTTTAATTACAATATTACGATGATTTTGTTGCCTTAGAGCCACAGGGAGCCAGTGGAAATATGCAACCAATCCATAGCTCCGGTGGTTCCCTGCGACTTTAACAAAAAAAAACTATCCCAGTACAAATATGGAAATGTTTTAAATGATTATAATTGCTGTAAATGATCTTTTATATTGTCGTTTATTAAAGAAAATACACTTAATGATGTACATAGAATAAGCAAATATCAAATTAAAAACAAAAGTCCTGATAAATTAAAGTCACTAAAGAAAATGGAGAATTTTACTGTACATCAACCGACAAGTTTGCTCTCACCATCTAACACTGATGGCTCACCGTGTGCCTTGTTTTCCCAAAAAGTGATTATTTTTCACCTATAATCTGTCAGACCTATCTCTCATTAATGTTATCAAGTCATTTTGTATTTGAAAGAACAAGTAAAAATGTGAAATCCCTTTTTAGCGAGAAAATTCCATTAAAAATGCTTCAAAAATCACCAGCAGCATAATTACAGATTCCAGTTTAGTGACGCCAATCAGTGGAAGTGAAGCAAAGTATACACCAACTAGCTCCTGTCAATTAAGGTAACCATGGCAATAGCACCAGTGTTAGGTGCATGGGTTTACATATATGTATGTTTTTTTGCATCAGACATACTTTTTAATACTCTAAAGAATGGTCTTTTAAACAGGGTACTTTATGGGGATTTACTCACTCGTGCAGTCAGCCTCAGCGGCCACCAAAGAAAGTTGACGACTTTCAGCTGCAGTTTCCTCCTGCTCATCGGGGCAAACACATTTCTCATAAAATCAGGTCAGGTCTCAAAAGCCAGTTAGAAGGAAGCTGAAGTGTATAATCTTTCAAACAGAGATCAGAGGGAGCGTCTCACTGATCAAACCCACTTCATGCATACATTCAGACAATTTATAAAACAACATTTCTCTATCACAACCAAATCATAACTTCCTGTGATGGCAACAACAAAAATCAGATTTCACCTTGAACGTATCCCAATAACTTGTTTTATTAAATAATAGGACTTTAATAATCTATAAATAATGTATTAAATGTCCCATATTTTCATGCAGGTACATAAGTGATTTGTGTCTGTGCATTTAGAGGTGCAAGTTTGTTCTTCGGTTTATTCATTAACTAGCTCTGGGTTGTTGAGAGAAGAAGAAGAAGGAATAAACAGAGGCTTGTATAAACACAATAAACAATCCATAAATGATATTTTCACAATTCAAATAATTAAAAAGCCTAAATTAGATTTAACATGTTACTTAGCTCAGTCTGTTGCGGCCTCCGGGCAGGTTAGTTGCTCCCCCCATTTATGGTGCTTATCTTAAAGTAAGCTAACATTTTTATGAAATTATCTTAAAACAATTTAAGCAGTAGCATTCTTCTCAAAATTCTTGCAAAGTCTCTAAAGCATCAGACTATTCCTTTAATGTCATTGCTTACTAATAGACAGGTTTCTATAGTAAAAAAACAATATAGGCAACTTGAAATCATTTCAGTATGTTGTGTTCATAATACAGCACTTTAATGTGCGAATAAAATAAGACTCAAGTATAAATAAGTTCAACACTCAAATAAGTACGAAGTCAAAGAGTCAGAAAGACTCTTACATTAGGCCAAAGCAACCACAATTGTATATTATGAAGCAAAAGTGTTTCACTTAGCGGTGCTGAAAGAAAAATGGCGCTCTCTAATTACTAATATAGTGTTAATCAACTAAATACTTTATGGCACAATATTGAATACATGGCACAGCCTGTTTAAAGGGTTGAACTAAGCTCTTGTAGTAGTAAATACTTCATCCAGTCTAAGAAATGCACTGCAGCAAACATATAAGTAACCACCATTATTTGTACATGATACTAATCTACACCACTAAAAATCTACTTCTATTCTTCAGCTGCAAAAATTAAGCTTTGAGAGTTTAAAGCATATATTTTTATTTGAGTCATGTAGTGTTGCAAGTTACGCTTGAGTTTATGCGAGTGGTGATAAACAGAAAATGTGTATCCAGGGAAATTCAAAATATGATCACCTGATATTCTCAAAAAAAAAAAGCAAGGAAAGAGGATTAACTCCTGAACTTCAATGTCACAATTTTTCTAATAACGATACTTCAAACCAAACCACCAGAGTTCTGTAGCTTTCAGTGACAAATACATATTTCTGTGCTCATACTTGAATGGCTAAATGAATTGGATTCATTCTAACCAGGGCCGGCTCTTTAGCTCTGATGAAACTGACTGGCATTCCTTCAGTTAGCTCACTTCACTTCATAACAAGCATGTCCCTGACTGCTCATTTTTATTTTTATTCCTATTTTCACTTGTATTTTTATTTTTATTCCTATTTATTCTATTTATCCCCTTCGTATATTTTATTTATATTGTCTCTGTATTTATATATATGTGTGTGTGTGTGTGTGTGTGTGTGTGTGTGTGTGTGTGTGTGTGTGTGTGTGTGTGTGTATATATATATATATATATATATATATATATATATATATAATATTCTGTAAATCTGTAACTTCTGTCGGTGCTGTGCTTTTTTGGAAATCGAATTTCCCAGAGGAACCCACCCGAGGGATTAATAAAGTTAATAAAGTTCTATCTAAAAAGAGCTCTCACAAATATCAACACACTATTTTTACAGAGTTTGTGGCAAGAGGATGAAAATGTCACTGATGACATCAGCTGTCACCTGACAAACATTAGGCACTCGTATAATACAGTGGCAGACTGCAGGTGCTGAAACTTTGTAGCACAAATTGTCCTCTTTCAGACTGGACCCGCATGGATGCAACGAGACCCCCACAGAAGCTGAAGCTGGGTTAATGAGTGTAGCAATAAAGGTTGGCAGGGTATCAGAGCTGGGTGTCCTCTTTGGTGTCCATGCTGGACTCGTGTCTCTCTTTCAGGCTGCTGCTGTGGACAGGGGGCTCTTCGGGGACGTGAGCCAGAGGGTCCGAACGAATCAAGTAGCTGGGTGGGAGAAAGAGAGCAGAAAGCAATGAAATGCTGATGTATCTCGCTCATTATTAAAACTGCTCCATACTCACTCAGCTCACTGAAGAATGAAAGGACCAGGACATCTTAAAGGCCTCATTGTATCATATCAACCCATTAGAGTGCTTTGCTCTAATGCTCTAGGAGTTACTGGTGGTTCCTAAGATACTTAAAAGTAAAATGGGAGGCAGATCCTTCAGCTTTCAGGCCCCTAATCTGTGGAACCAGCTTCCAGTTTGGATTCAGGAGACAGACACGCTCTCTAAATTTAAGATTATGATTAAAACTTTCCTTTTGATAATGCATATAGTTAGGGCTGAATCAGGTGACCCTGAAACCTCCCTTAGTTACGCTGCAACAGATCTAGAGTGCCGGGTGCTTCCCATGAGTGTTTCTTCACCACCTTTTTTCACTGTCTAAGTGTTTATACACCACTCAGTATCTAATAATTAGATATTATTCATCTCTCGCTCTCTTCCACAGCATGTCTTTTGTCATGCCCCCCTACACCTTAGCCTTAATTGGTCATACCCTTCCCTGAGCCTGGTTCTGCCAGAGGTTTTTTCCTGTTAAAAGGGAATTTTTCCTTCCCACTGTCACCAAGTGCTTGCTCATAGGGGGTTGTCTGATTGTTGGAGTTTTTTCTCTATTATTGTAGCGTCTTTAATTTACAATTTAAAGGCAATTGAAGCAACTTACTGACATCACCTTTATTTACCCCTCTTTTATTTATATTCATAAGAGGTGTGCTTCTTGCCACCAGACAAAATTAAGTCCAGTACACTCAAAAAAATAACTCTTTGAATGAACATAAAAAAATCATGGAAAGAATTTCCACGTAATTATATTGCTTTATTTTAGCATTAAGCAATTCTGTTAATCCAACTTAATGTACTTGAGTTGGACTAACTTGATTAATTAATGATGAATCAACTGTTTTACTACAGTTGAGTCCAACTTAATTTAATTGAGTTGATCCAACCAATGCAAATTACGTTAGTACAACAAAAATGCTTAATTGTGATAGAAAGCCATTTATTAATGTGGAAATCCTTTCCATGATTATTTTACATTCATTTATAAAGTTATTTATTTTTGGAGTGTTCAACAAAGTGTAACAAAGTCTAGAGTCTTGTTAACATAAAATGTTAATGGATTTATAATAACTTGCACTCCTCTTATCTTTACCAGGGTTGCAGTGACACTGGGGCCTATCCCAGATGTGATAGGGTGGGAGTCAGAGTACTGGACAGGTCACCAGTCTATCGCAGAGAGACAGACAACCATTTGCACTCATGTTCACAGATATTTTAGAAACACCAATTAACCTAAACCTAATTTATGCATGACTTTAACTGTGGCAGGAAACCAGAGTACCCAGAAAGAACCCACTGCAAACTTGGCCAGATTGCAGATTTGAACCCAAGACCTTCTTGCTGCGAGGCAACAGTGCTAACCACTGTGCCACCGAGCTGTCAATATAGAGTTTAAAAAAATAGGGAAACTATGATTACAAGGCTTTATATAGAATTTTCTGTACGTTTTTGTCCTTTACAGGTTAAACCACAATAAATAGCTAATAGTGTGTGTATGGTTGTCTGTCTCTTCTAACCCCAGTGATTTTCCTGTGGTTTGAACTCTTGTCTGATCTTGTGAATTTTGTGAATCCAGGCAACTAACCACTCTTACTAGATTGTATCATGTCATCTCAACAAGAATAAATTAAGTTGCTGGATTTCATGCAGATCCTACATGATTTAATTACGTTCACCACAGAAACATGAAATTATTTTGTTCACATTGCAAGTTTGAATTTTGTAAACGTAACAACCACTCAATTTCATTTTTTTGAGTGTACTCTTTTCGATGTCTGCTCATTAATTGCAACATAATCTACTATAAAAACCAGCTAAGTCTTTATCTCTTTACAGCTTAGATGCCTAATAAACTGACAAAAATGTAAAGTTGTAGCATGTAAAATTAGTTAATATGCCATTTTTATGGATTTGCTCTACAAATTACATTCATTCATTAATAACATAAAAATATTGGCAATTCACTTTATTTTAATTATAGTGTGCACTAATATCTTACTGGCATTTTTTTTTCTTTTTCCCTCACCGTTGAATAATTTGATGTCATCAGACATGTAAATACATCGAAATACAACGATGTGGAGGAAGGGAAATACACAGCGCAGCAACATAAAGTAGTAAAACTTACACAACATCATTGAGCTCCAGCCTAGTGTCAGGAGATGGGTTAATAAGGACATAGGAGAGAGTATTTTGGTGATCGTTCTGTTCATCTGAAACACAAACATCACCACAGTCAAGCACAAAAGGCGATGCCATGATCAAACTGTATTTGCAGGATCATGAGTTGAATACCTTGTAGGTAACCCAGATTAACTCTGTTCATGACGTCACTGGCTGTCAGATTTGTCAGGTCATCTACAGGTACACAAACAGCAGTTAGATTAAAAACAATTAAATACCGAGCTGTCGGTTTTCTCGTGTCTATCATTACCATATCCAGATGTGGGGAGGCCCAGGTGCCTCATGCGGTTGCGGACCAGTTCTGACAGCTCTTCCCTCTCAGAGCGCCTGTAGAGGTTGAGGCGCTGCTGGGCAATGCGCTGGGCGTTTTCTTTGTTCGAATCCCGGCTCGCCCCCTGCCACCGCACACTTTTCTTACTCAGACGCCGAGCCCACTGCATGCTCTTCTTCCTCAACAGGGGGTGATCGGATGGGTCGTTGTTGCGAGACTCGTCCCCCTTATCCTTTGTGTCCTCGCAGTCATCAACGCTGACTGACACCTGCGACTAAGGTGGCGAGACAATAAGTTACATTTACACATCTTTAAAGAAGGGAGGCTGACCATAATTCATTGAGGTAAATCATTTTCTTCTGTTTTTAGTTTTTGCTCAAGCACCAAAATGAGATCTCAATGGAAATACATCACTGCATACATTCATTTGTTTTTTGTGTATTTAATAAATAAGTTCTTGGACTGGAGATTGATAGCCTGACATCTTGCTTAGATCTCACCTCAGAAGTGCAGAAAATGTGTGACTCAGTTCGATAGATCCCAATAGGAATTTCAGCACTAGAGGAGCAGAGCTTCTGGAACAGTCTCCCGTAAGTGCCAATCCACAGATCCTCCTCTTTTACTTTCATCTAGAACAGCACATGATAGCATATACTATTAGGGCATATGGGCTGCACTGTGCTTCTTTCTTTTCATTAATTCTGTTCTTCTGTCACACTCACAGCACACAGGTATCCTGATCCTGGGGTGGTATCCAGCCCCAGCAGCAGTCTTGCAATAAGGATCATGTAGTCCTTCACAAAAGACTAACAAAGAATAGCAGAAGATTACTTGTATCGCTTCATACATACACATACACATAGCCATGACAGCTATAAATGCAATAGAAAAAAAAAAAGGGAAACCTTTTAATCAGTCACTGAACACAAGAGGGCACTTGTGCTTTATGATGGTAACACTGCTCACCATCTTCAGGTGATGCTGTTTTTCTGCTGCTATGAGCCATCATTCAGACATTACTCATTTCTTTCACCTAGTGTTAAAAAAGAGTCACCTCAGACTACGCGTTTCGCTGCAAGTGTGTACCAACCTGGTAGAGCAGGGTGTCCAGCATGCTGATACTGAAGACTCTGCCCGCAGCGAAGGGTAGGCGAAACATGAAGGCCAAGTTGGAGCCTTTGTCACGCTCCTTCTGTGGGGGAGAGACAGGACACACATAAAGCAAAGCATCTGTAAAGGCCTACAGGGCAACTAACCGTAAGCTCCCTCATGCTGTTTTTACCTTTTCCAACTTAGAGAGAGAGTATGAGTAGCAGTCCTTCGCTCTGAACTGCATGAATCTCATGTTGGATGGGTGAGTAAGCTCTGTGATTATACTGAGACTGGGAAACAACCTTGAGTGGGAGAAAGTGATAGAAAAAAAAAGAGGAATTAGAAGCTCAGGCATCATTTCATAACAAACTGACTGCGGTTCATGAATAATATATGAACGACTGGAAAAAATGCTCACTTTACCTGAACATTGTCTGCACGTTGACAATAGTTTTGGCATCGGCCATGTAATCTTCCTCGGCGCTCATGGTGCTCTCTTTATCCACAACGACCAGGTTATCGGCGTAGATGATCCCACACTGGAGCAGGCTGTCCAGACTGAAATATACACACACAATAAAAAAGCAGAATATAACATAAAAAAGTAAATGTAATAAATATCAAAACTGAAAATGAAAGCAGAAAATTATGTGACATTCTCACTTGTCTATGGATCCAGCCATGTAGTAGACCATTGGGAAACAGCAGATGGCCTCCAAGAAGTGATTATCAGGCCTGAGGGAAGTATATATGGTGCATTTAGCTTCCATGAACCTTATTACATGAATATATAACAGATTTTAAAGAGATAAGTGTATCATTCAAACATAGAAAAGTTGTAGCCCAAGCTTCCTTTCTCTGAAAACATGTTGGCTTCCTCTTGTACTTTTTAAATATTTTGCTGTGTGTAGCCACACTTCTGATATTATGTAAATATAGTGTTACTAATGATGTTTATCTTTCTGTCTTATGTAAAGAGTGTTGAACTGCTGAACTGCTGCACAAAAAGTGAATAGTATTTCTTGTAGACATGCCATTTCTTGTCATTTTGTTTAATGTGCAGCGATGAATTATAACAACATGAGATGGGCCAAATTTGAAATATTGAGCATTTGATCATTCAAATCTCAGCTGGCAAAATGAAATAGCCCTGACGTCTCCTCAAAAAAAGAAGACAAACATAAAATAAAGTCTATTAAAGTAGAACGCATTAAGATTTTTGACTATAGTAGCTGCTATGCTCTTATAATATGTGCAACAGTGAGCACAAGTTCCCCAAAGCACTTAAATGGTAGCTTTAATTCCCTGTTAGTGGCTTCAGGCTGAGGGATGAGTCCACTCAGAGAGATTTAGCTGCTGACAGAACGTCACTGCATATGCATCTGCCCAGTCCTGCTGACTAGAGACCCAAGGCTGTCGTAAATGCGTGGGTGTTTGTATTTGTATGCGTGCGACACCAATAGGAAGAGAGAAAGAGAGAGCGCCGCATGAACGGAGAGTTATTGTTATCTGTCTGTTTCCATGAGAGTCCTGAGAGCTGGCATGTGGGGGCTGAAAGGGACACATCAGGGCTGTGGATGAAAGCCTGCGTAGTGCTCTCCAAAGAAATCATTTTCTCCATCTTTTCCTCCCCTTGTAGCAATCTAAATCATTCAGGTTCAAGGCAAAGCAAGTTACCATGGTGACCGTCTGGAGGTACAGAGAGCAGTGTTTTTATTTTCTTTGTCACTCAAAACACACCGTCACTGCAAGCGGTACAGCACTAACCTAACATCAGGGCTAACAATGGAGTCCCGCCTCCACAGCCGTGTCCTAAGTGCTCGGCTGACGCAGGCTTTTAACATACATAATGTTTCCCGGTGTGAAACGGTGAAGGATGGAGTGAAGGGAGAAGAAAGGGACAGTGTGCGTGTGGCAGGCGTGTGTGCGCGCCGCGAGGGCGAACTCACGGGTTATCCAACAGCAAGACAATAGGGTTGAGTTCTTTCCTGGGTCTGTAATAGGCTCTGAGAGGCACTATGAAGTTATAGAGACCGTTCCCTGCTGTTTCGGCTGAAACGATTATGAGCTTGTTTTTAAACCCGTACGCTTTGGCATCCTCGAAGCTGTTGTGCCTGCACCCCTGCAAAGACAGAAAAAACTCAGAAACATGGAGGTATTTCAGGATTGCTTTTATGAAGTGAACAACAGAGAGAGGAGAGAGGGAGTGATTGAGGCAGTAAGTAATTTGAGTGACTAAGTTGAAGGAACATCGACTGCCCACCTGGTCCAGACGTAGGCAGCAAAACGGGGCTTTTTCAGCCAACAGATGGCAAAGGGTGGGCGAGCTCCCAATGTACGGAGAGTTAGGGGGATAACCTTTCACATACCTGGCAACGAATCCAAAAAGCATGAACGACACATTTCATAAACCATACAGGACTTTCCTTTCCTTTATTTTTTAATAAAAACACCCAAACTGGCCTCTGTTACTTGGAGAGAAAAAAGGAAATATGAAGGAGTATCTTTATTATATGTACAGAACATTAGCACGGGCCACTACAGAAATCTAACAGGTAAGAAACATTGTTTGTTTGTTTGAGGGTTGTTGTTTTTTTGCATAATATATAGGCGGATACTACAAAACAGTGAAGAAAATAGTTGTATTAAACATTAAGTTTGTCTTAATTTGCACATGGATGTATGCCTGGTATTCAGAATGCTGGCATATATTAAATGTGTATTTTATGTCACCATGGCTGAAGTTCATGTTGTTCTTGTTCAAGTTGAACAAGAACAACATGAACCCATGCCAGCATGCTAAAGTTCATGTTGTGAACTTAAACAAGAATGCAAACTTAAAGCAAAAATACAAGATTACAAAAAATTATGTTCTATCTGAGAAAAATTTAAGCCTAATAAATAACGAGTAATCATACTCGCTAATAATACTCCCTGCTGTTTTTTTTTAAATCAGTTTCTTTAGGTGTGGTTTCTGCTCGGTCTCCTTGTAAATAGGTTTAAGAATAGACTGTATATAATAGATGGAAGTCGCTACCATCTAAAACTGTGTCATATTTTACAAAACAAACATCAGTGACAGTGACTAAGACCATAATATTACAAAGTTGTTAACTGAAGTTATAAATAAAATGAGCAATGGGCTCGTAGACTTCAATACCTTTTAATTGTGAAGCCAGATATTTTGAACCTTGCTGTTCAGTAAAAACAACGTAGATTCAAAAAAGATACATAAACACTATGAACACAGAGGCTATGTCCATCTTTTAGATACAGTTAATGGCTTTAACGTGCATTTTCACAGCAAGAGAGTCCTGGTTTTGAATCCAGTTACCATCTGCCACCTTTTTGTGTGTGTTTTTATGTCCTCCCTGTCAGCTGGTAATTCTCAAAGATGTGAGAGTGAATGGCTGGCTCTCTGAGAACAACATGAACTTCAGCCATGGTGACATAAAATACACATTTAATACCTGCCAGCATTCTGAATACAAGGCATACATCCATGTGCAAATTAAGACAATCTTAATGTTTAATACAACTATGTTTGTCTGGCAGGGTGTGACCTGCCTTTCCCTCTATGAGAGCTGGTTTAGACTCCAGTCTTCCCACTACCCCGGACTGGACAAGAAGTTAAGAAAATAGATTGGTGGTATTAAACTGTGTGTGTTTACACGTGCACAGAAAACCAGAATCCTTACTCTGTAGATGAGTGGCCTTTTTCATCTGTGAAGACCGAGTCATCTTCTGATTGGTCACTTAGCAGGTCACATGGCAAGATTGAGGCAGAGTCTGCTAATTCCTGAACCGGAGCAATGCTCGGCCTACGACTTCCAGTTCCATTTACTGTAGGTGGGACCAGTTTACCTACTGGGGCATCAGGAGGGGTTGTATTCTGAAGATCCATGGCAACCGTACCTGTAAATACATCCATTCTGGTTCATATGAATCTCAGTCCTAAGTTTGATCGAACGTGATCAGTTTGTTTTCTTTCTCACCCATGCTGGCAATGATGCTGTGGACAGGAAGCTGTGAAGGCCCATCAAAGAGTCCCCCAGCAGGACCACCCTTCTTCTCCTCCTGGTTGAAGATGAAGGCTGAGTTTTCCTCCTTGGTGATGTTGATGTAGTAGCATGTGTCTGTAGAAGCCATGATGTGGCGCGGCCCAGGGTTTAACAGGATGCTCTTGTTGTCTTCCCTCTTTATACCAATCAGACAAACACCATACCTGGGGATCACATACCTGCCGTTAGACTAAAGCGCCTGAACGACCTGCTTGATGGAAGACTGAGGACAAAAGAAAAAGAGCAGTTCTACTCGTAAGTTTAAAGACTAGATTTTCAGATTGGATGAGCACAGAAACTTCAAATTAAAACTGAAAATTCAGTAGTAAGTCTTTTAATTGCTTAAAAGCTATTAAGAGCTTTAATAAGATTTGCAATCTTAAAGCATATTTGTTGGTGTTTCTGCTCATTCTTTCTCATCTAAACAGATATATCTTATCAGAGATGTCATCAAAGAGGTATAAGTTTGAGGTATTATTAGCTAATTATATTTTACAGCATGAAAAAAAGAAAAACTTTAATTTGCATCTTAATGAGAGCTCCAAGATTAATAATTAACCTCCATGCATATTAAATGTACTTGTTATTCCTATATCAAATAAATTTTCATTATAGCACTTTGCTAAAATTATACAAAACAGGTGTTAAGAAATACTGAGCTTTCCTTGATAACTGATACAATCCCACAAAAGATCTTCTGACTGATATTGTTTTGCAGCTAGTTCAGTTGCTAATATGATATGCCGTTCTCTCTTAGAACCCGATGAATAGTAGATTTTAGTTTGAACACAACACTAATACCACTCCCTGATGGCAGGACTCTTCCAGCAGGACAAAGCGACTACTAGACTGTACATGAAAGACATGGGAACACAAGAAAACCCCCAAAGTGGAGCTTCTTACGTCCTATTTTGATGGAGCATCAGTATGATTCTTATGTCATGTCCAAACACAGCCACATGCTCCTTATCCAGGGGTTGAAGGAGGTTGGAACAATCCAGAATGGCATCTACAGTTAACGAGTTGTTACATCTGAGTGGTAGTTGCACAAAATACTGTCAAGCAACATCTGTTTTTACGAGCTGCATTGTGGTTCTCCTTTTAACTGATGCCACTGAGGGAGTTAAGTCAACAGATGACCCCGCCTGCATGTATCCTTTTTTTCATTTCATCCCTGCAATGCGCTCATGGTTCAGATAAGAAGTTGTGTTTGTGGTACTTGGTAAGTGGAGTAATTTTTTAAAAGTAGCACATAATTTCAAATTGAATGTTTCAGTCCATTTTACTAAAAAAGATAGTAAGAGCAGGTTAGACTGGGTAGTTTTTCAGTGATGTTGTTTAGTGTACAGTGATGAACTGTGTTAATTTAATTTAGTGTAATTTTACTTTATTTAGAAAGTGGGGCAATACACATTAATGAACATTTTAACAAATGTAAATATGAGAAGAGGAGTGGACAACAGAGGACAATACAGAGAACAATAACGGAAACACATCAATTATATTGCACAAACCCCAGTATTACACATGCCCTGACTGTCGGGTTATTGCACTGACCCATTACATTAATAGTTGTTTCCCTTTTTGTAATACACTAACTCTTTTTCACGTCTAATGTAAAGCATGATTAATTAAACATGATCACATGTTTGTGCGTCCCTCAGCCACCCTTTTAAGTGACTCTTAAAGATACAAAGACTTGTACTTTCCCTGACAGTGGAAGACTATTCCAGAAGCTCACTCCTTGATACGACAGAGCATTCTGTGAAAAGGTGGTCCGTCTAAATGCCCATTCACAATCACCTCTCACAGTGGCTCGAGTCAGTCGAGACCCGACAACACTGCTAGACTTTTGTTTAATAAGATCACTCATTGGTGGAGGTGCCAGACCATGTATAACTTTGTATATTAGACAGACAGGTGCTGAACTGGTGCAGGGCAGACTGTGGTATCTTTGGTCACTGCTAAATTAGGTTGTGTGTAGCACCAGAGACAGTGTAACAGAGAGACATGAGACACAATTCTAAATTGAAAATTATGGAACATTATTGGACGGAAAGAAGAAGCCCCTAAAGTCTTATGTGTGTGCAAAGCCAGCATAATTTTAGGCAGCCTTCATCAGATATAACTGAATATACTGGACATGAAGTTTTTAGGTCTCATTAACCTTTGAAATGAAATTAATTTAGATAAAGCTTCAAATTCATTCTAACTATTTAATCTTGAATAGTTTTTAAACTTTAAACTCTGCCCTATGCAGAACAGTTGTTTGATGGGTCTTAAAGCTGCTGATAGGTGGATTTAGATGGACAGAGACAAGCTAACGGCTCTACTTATTTCCGGTTTTCAAGCCATGATTAGCTAACTGATTGATGCTAGTAGCTTTATTTGCAAAGGACGGATATAAGGATGATATGAACTTCCTTTTATAATTCTAGGCAAGACAGTATTTGGCACAGCTTTTTCTTCAAACAAGAGCAGAAGTGTTATCTAAACATGCATGAAATTAAAACCAGTGTTTTTGTAGTCTGCGGCACACAGAATATGACTTTCACCAGAAAAGCACTGCTGAAGCACTTAATGCTGTGTAACACTAAGCTAAACAGACAAGCAAACATTTTAATCTCTGAGGGAGATGCGTTTGCTTACAAAGCTACTCACTTCTTGTGAGCATGAAAGGAGGCATATGTGAAGCTTTTGCCATTGTACTCTCCAAAGAACTTGCTGTCACACACTTTGATGTGGTAGACCTCGTTGCCGGAGCAACATCCATACATCCTCTGCCATTGCTCCGGGGATTGCTGTCCTTCTCTGGAATCATTCAGAGGAAATACAGACGGATGGGTAAATTTAACACGTAAACCTATTCAGTCTATTCAGCATCAGTGATAATCATCAGTTGTGAAAGAAAAACTCTCTTCTTTGCTGCACACCTACCTCTAGACCCTTGGGGTCTCAAAAGTCTCCTGACGAAAGCAGGCAGCTTAATTTATCTGTGTCAGTCAGGCAGTTTTGTGCTAATATGCCCTTTGTAATGACTTCCGGTTATTACTGTAATTGTTCAAGTGCTTTGATGGAGTTTAATGGGCTGTGAGAGATGCTCAGAACAACCCCAAGGTGGTGGTTTACATACTTGCTTCTTAGTAGTTATTAATATTTGCATAAGAAGACATGTAAATTGGATTTCTCACTCTAACTTTCATATTTCTGAGTAAAAGGAAAAATAACTTGCTCGTGACGATTGGTAACTCCTGATCCCCTTTTATTTCCCACTGCAGCGCCATGATGAGCTGCATGTCACTAAAACCTAGCGTTTCACACAAAACGCCCACACAAGCGAAGGAAACATGCAGAATGAAATACGGTACGTTCAGGTACATATTGTTACACTTGTGTGGAAAATGTCTGCAATTTTAAAAATTTAGAATAGAAAATACACAAGCTTTTTTTTTTCTGAAGGGTTGACAGGAACACAGCAAGCACTAACTAAAGCCTATTTATTCTTCATTAATGCTGTTTCCCTTGAGCACTGAAATCAGCTTTTAAGCGAGATCTGTTTGCATGCTGTGAAAAAATCATTTTCCACTGGAGTGCTTTTCATACGGCGCTACAAAGGAAACACATGCTAAAAAAATCAATCTCGGTGGCGGCTGTTCTCTCTTTTGGTGCACTCTCTCCTACATCCTGCTGAGCTTCACAATGAGCTGGGACTTTTGTCTTTGGCTTGGCTTTCTCACCTCTCTGTGGCAGCTCCATGGGCCCTATTTATGCATCAGCAGACATGAAAATGTGAAGAAATTTGAACTTTGCAGTCTCACTAAGGAGTAATCAAACAGCCTGAGGAGGTTTTGTAGAAGAACTGACCGTCCACGGGAAGTGTGTACAAGGAGTGTAACCAAAGTGGAGGTGGCAGGACAAACACAGTTGAGAGCCAGCATGGCGTACTTGAACTCTTCCTCGCAAACAACATGATCTGAAAATGAAGAAAATAGTTGATCAGCAGAGCTGGCCGAGAACTACTCACAGTACTCTACAACTTGCACTAATGTTATAATGGGGTGATTATATTATGTGTCACTGTACAAAGTTGTATCAGCCCCATCATCACTGCAAAGGCAAGTATATGATAAGGCTTAGCCAAGGTCATGTGTGCATTTACTTGTGTGCACAATCAGAGCTGTCTTACAGATTTGTATTTGTTAACAAATACACTTAACTCCCCAAATTCTTGCTAAATCACAATCTCATTAATTTTTACAGTACATGCTGGTGTTATGGGGAGTTACACATTTATGCCGAGCTAAGCTAATCAACTCTTGGCTTTCGCCTGACATTTAAACCTGAAATAGCTAACTGTATGGGCAGTTGTTAGGTGTAAAAGAACAAACTGGAAGGTTTATAAATGTCTGATTACCACAGACTGAACAAAAGCTACTGGTAAATAGACTCACTGGCCATTTCATTATGTACACCTAGCTAGTACTCGGTTGGACCTCTTTTTTCTGAAGTACTCAGAACACCCATCTGGCACTAGCAACCATGTCATGTTCAAAGTCACTTAAATCAGCTTTCTTCTCCATTCTGATGCTCACTTTGAACTTCAGCACGTCGCTTTAACCAAACATGCCCCCTGAGCCACGGTCGCCCTGGCTCAGGGGGTTGGGAATCGCATCTCTAACCGGAAGGTTGCCGGTTCGATCCCTGGGCTCTCTGTCCTGGTCGTTGTGTCCTTGGGCAAGACACTTTACCCTACTTGCCTACTGGTGTTGGCCAGAGGGGCCGATGGCGCGATATGGCAGCCTCGCTTCTGTCAGTCTGCCCCAGGGCAGCTGTGGCTACAATTGTAGCTTGCCTCCACCAGTGTATGAATGTAAGAGTGAATGAATAGTGGCATTGTAAAGTGCTTTGGGTGCCTTGAAAAGCGCTATATAAATCCAATCCATTATTATTATTATTATCCACTAAGTTGCTGCCATGTGATTGATTAGCTGCTTGTGCTAACGAGATGTTGAACAGCTATACCAAATAAAGTGACCAATGAGTGTATATGAAGGGAAAGAAGTGGGCTGTAAAATAATTCCCCATTTGCTTTTTTTATGGGCAAAAAAATAATTTCTGTTGTTTTGTCTGAGCACACCACCACCACAGTGCATTTTAAACCACACAATCAAGCTTTGATTTAAAGTTCAGACTTTAATTCAAGGGGTGAATAAAAGGGTTTAATAAAAGTGTTGCACTAGCTGTTTAGGAATTACAGCCATTTTTATATATAGTTCCTATTTAGCCAGATGTCCAAAGGTCATTGGACTGATAAACAGTTTCATGGTCAGGTGAGGCCTCTCCCCTCATTATTCCATATCAAATAAAGCGGATAAAAACTCTCAGCTTCAGTCGACCTTAACTGTTTACATTTAAATCCACCATGATGATGTACAGAGGCAAAATTACAAAACAACTGTGTCATTGTCCAAAAAGTTACTGACTTGACTGAACATGTATTTGCGTGATTGCTTCATTATTTCATTTAGAAACTCTCACCTGCAAATTTAACATGGAACTTATTTTCAGGTTTGAGTATCTGGACATATAGGGGACAATTTGGAGCAAAGTCTTTCACTGCCCAAGCTCTCAGGATGGTCTGATGGTCCTGAGGGGGGAAACAACAAAAATTATGCAGCTGTCTCTGTGACAGACAGCATTAATTTCTGAAAACTCATAAATCAGAATTACAGCACAGTTCATAATTTGTCATTTGTTATTTTTTGTCTTACTGCAGCCATGCGATCCACCTCGTTACGGCTGCTCAATATGAAACAAGCCTCTGCATCATCCATTCTGCAGAATTGTGACAAAATTGACAAATTATTAAATGTCATGTTACACAAAAAAACAAAACAGCGGCAGAGAAAATACAACCCACAAAAGACAAAGCTGAAATGATAATAGTGAGGCGAGACAACAACAATCTTTGATTGAATTTTCAGATTAGCATTGCTCGCTTGCAGGCAGACAAAACAAGCTGAAATAATATATACTGTATACTGAAGGTGCTGAGAATATGGAACTGATTTTGCATATGATTAACAGAGCCAAGAGAGTGCAGAATGCAAAACAAAGTGTGGGAGGATTTGAAACAGTACCAGATGCAGAATATAAGCTCTACACGCCCAGTCCTCGACTTCTAATTGCTCTGTCAGAAACCTGCCAAATGTATACAGTGAATTTACACAATCCATTACATCAATGTAATTTTGATTTGAATAAAGTTAGGACATGCCGTATGGTACAGCTGTACAGTCAGCACAGGACTGAGAAGTGCCAGGGTGTGTTTATGTTTACAGTTATTAATTATTATTATTAATTATTAATAAAATGTTTTCAAAGATGGCAGCTATGGTGGGGGATCCCCTGAAAATGCTCTCTAATTCTTATGTTTCTTTACTTTTAATGGAGGAAAACACATTACATAAAAGTTGCAGATTGATATGCATAATTTTAACTGAAATAAATAATTGAACCTATTCAACCTGTCTATAAAATCAGTTTTATCCATTCCCACTTCTCCACCACCACGCAAAACCAAATAGCTGCCGAAGAAGATCAAGCATAAGACTGTAGAACTGCACAAGGCTAGAATGGACTACAAGACGACAACAAGGTTGGTGAGAAGGTAACAACTGTTGATGTGATTTAGAAATGGAAAAAAAAAAATATATAACTTCTCTTCCTCCCCTCACAATAACAGGAGACCTGTTTTCCTTCCCTCATCCCCAACTGGTCGCGGCAGATGGCCCCGCCCCTCCTTCCAACTGTCAGCAAAGCGCTTGCTCATAGGGGATTATATGATTGTTAGGGTTTTCTCTGTTTTCCTGGTATTATTGCGGAGTCTTTAACTTATAATATAAAGTACCTTGAGGCAACTGTTGTTTAATTTGGCGCTATATAAATAAAACTGAACTGAAGTCACCACTGGTAACACACTATGCTGTGATAAACTGAAATCTTGCAGTGCCTGCAAGGTCCCCCTGCCAAAGAAGGCACACGTACAGACCTGTCTTAAGTTTGCCAGTGAACATCTAAATGATCCAGAGAGAGCGCTGTGGTCACATGAAACCAAAATCAAGCTCTTCAGCATCAACTCGGACTTTGAAGAAAGATTAATACTAAGTATGACCCAAAGTCATCCTCACAGTCAAGCACAGAGTTGGAAAAATAATTTGGGGCTGTTTTTCCATGACCTTGACCCAAAACATACTGCCAAGGTAACAGAGGCGTGGCTAAAGAAGAAGCACATTAAGTTCATATAGTGGCCTAGCCAGTCTCCAGACTTCAATCCTATAGAAAATCTGTGGAGGCAGCTGAAGCTTTGAGTTGCCAAGCAGCAGCCAACAAACATAAAGGAGAGAGTTTCTGGAAGGAGGAGCGGAACAAAATCCCTCCTGTCTGCAACTACAAGAAACATCTTGCTGTCGCTGTTGCAAACAAGGGTACCAAGTACTAAGTTATGTTTTGCTTGAGGATCGAATACTTATTTCACTCAGTCATATGCAAATCAGTTTCTAACTTCTATGTAATGTATTTTTTCTGGATTTTGTTTGATATTCTCTCTATTAAAATTCAAATGAAACTACCATAAAAATCAAAGACTTTTTTTGAGGTAAGCAAACTTACAAATTAAGCAAAGCACCAGATAATTATTCCTTTATATCCTTTACTTTACAGGGAGTGCAGAATTATTAGGCAAATGAGTATTTTGTCCACTTCATCCTCTTCATGCATGTTGTCTTACTCCAAGCTGTATAGGCTCGAAAGCCTACTACCAATTAAGCATATTAGGTGATGTGCATCTCTGTAATGAGAAGGGGTGTGGTCTAATGACATCAACACCCTATATCAGGTGTGCATAATTATTAGGCAACGTCCTTTCCTTTGGCAAAATGGGTCAAAAGAAGGACTTGACAGGCTCAGAAAAGTCAAAAATAGTGAGATATCTTGCAGAGGGATGCAGCAGTCTCAAAATTGCAAAGCTTCTGAAGCGTGATCATCGAACAATCAAGCGTTTCATTCAAAATAGTCGACAGGGTCGCAAGAAGCGTGTGGAAAAACCAAGGCACAAAATAACTGCCCATGAACTGAGAAAAGTCAAGCGTGCAGCTGCCAAGATGCCACTTGCCACCAGTTTGGCCATATTTCAGAGCTGCAACATCACTGGAGTGCCCAAAAGCACAAGGTGTGCAATACTCAGAGACATGGCCAAAGTAAGAAAGGCTGAAAGACGACCACCACTGAACAAGACGCACAAGCTGAAACGTCAAGACTGGGCCAAGAAATATCTCAAGACTGGTTTTTCTAAGGTTTTATGGACTGATGAAATGAGAGTGAGTCTTGATGGGCCAGATGGATGGGCCCGTGGCTGGATTGGTAAAGGGCAGAGAGCTCCAGTCCGACTCAGACGCCAGCAAGGTGGAGGTGGAGTACTGGTTTGGGCTGGTATCATCAAAGATGAGCTTGTGGGGCCTTTTCGGGTTGAGGATGGAGTCAAGCTCAACTCCCAGTCCTACTGCCAGTTTCTGGAAGACACCTTCTTCAAGCAGTGGTACAGGAAGAAGTCTGCATCCTTCAAGAAAAACATGATTTTCATGCAGGACAATGCTCCATCACACGCGTCCAAGTACTCCACAGCGTGGCTGGCAAGAAAGGGTATAAAAGAAGAAAAACTAATGACATGGCCACCTTGTTCACCTGATCTGAACCCCATTGAGAACCTGTGGTCCATCATCAAATGTGAGATTTACAAGGAGGAAAACAGTACACCTCTCTGAACAGTGTCTGGGAGGCTGTGGTTGCTGCTGCACGCAATGTTGATGGTGAACAGATCAAAACACTGACAGAATCCATGAATGTCAGAAATGTATATTTGTGAATGTGGAGATGTTATATTGGTTTCACTGGTGAAAATAAATAATTGAAATGGATATATATTTGTTTTTTGTTAAGTTGCCTAATAATTATGCACAGTAATAGTCACCTGCACACACAGATATCCCCCTAAAATAGCTAAAACTAAAAACAAACTAAAAACTACTTCCAAAAACATTCAGCTTTGATATTAATGAGTTTTTTGGGTTCATTGAGAACATGGTTGTTGTTCAATAATAAAATTATTCCTCAAAAATACAACTTGCCTAATAATTCTGCACTCCCTGTATATCTGGGCTGTTCCTGGTGTGGTTCTGTCTATTGAACACCTTCATCTTTATCACCTTTGTCACAACTTCACTGAAAGAATCCCTGTGAAGTTTTTCAAACAGCCGTACATAAATCAAGACTGTATACGATTACCACAAATATGCAAACTAACTGTAATGCGCTGTACAAAATTCCTGGATTTATCGCTTAAGCTTGGCTGCAGCTCTGCATACTGGATATTTGTCAAATTGGACTTGTATGAGAGGTACGACATAAATAAAATTCAACTGAGTCATAGATGTCATTATGGCTACAAAAATAAACCTGACTTGACATACAGATTGACAACAAGTTTTTATGCCTTTCATCATTGTTACAATGTTCCATAGTCTCCCTCATGAATCTTTCACAACTCCAAAGTATCAGAAGAATGTGAGACAGATTATGTTGCCTTTCTTCAGAAGAGCAGTCCCTCTATCGGTTCACTTTCAAAAGGAATGAGTATAGCTTGAATGAATAATTACAGTGTTGTCTGAGTATGAGGCCAAACAATGGCTCTGACAAGCCTATTTACTAAGAAAAGAAGAAGAGAATATCAGGGTAATATTAAGGATTGGTAGGACAATAGTCTTTTAAGTCCTACTGACAGTTTGCAAGAATTATCAGTACCTTTCCCAGAATGTGAAATATGAACTTTTGGGAGCCACTGTAGATGATTTAATTGGAAACAAATGAGGTGCAGATGTCAGATGATAAAAGGAATCCATAAAACTGTCTTTATGAATATGACACCAGTACATTATTATATTTTTAACATAACCAATCAACAGGAAACCAAGAAAGACAAACAAACTGAAAAAAACAGCACACAGAGCTATTTGACTGAGAAAAAAGGGGAAAAAGACAATTTCAACAAAGGTCAGTCTTGAAACCATTTCATTTTTCAACTTTCTCTTTCAATATCTATGTTATTCTTTGTAATGGGAAGTTTGACATTTATCTTAACATCTTAACTACGCATTTGATCCAAGCTGTATTTCCATTTGTTCATTTTCATTCTAGTAGCATTCTTTTGAAGTCAAGCACAAATACTTTGGGGCCCAATTGAATTTATTTAGAAATAAAATTCTCACATCACTCTGACCTCTTCTCAAAATGTTTTCTCCCTTGCCAAACACAGTGAAGCAAACACAATAAAACAGTATTTTATTATGACTATGTTTACACTTACACTTAACCACTTATAGTGGGTTTCTAAGGACTGCATTAACTAATAATATGGGCTTCAACAGCTCAACTCCCATCCTCTCCCCTCCCAATATTCATTCTGTGCTTTAATACTATTCTGCGAACTCAGTAAAGATTACACAATGATTGTAAAATTTTATATAATAAAGCAATTTTTAGTCTCCCACAAAATGAGCACCAACATGGCGCATTTCAGTAAATGATGGACAGTGTTCCAAACTTTTACCACGTCCCTAATCAATGTTATTGACTGCAATTTTCCTTCATTTCATTGATGTTTGTTGGCATTTGTGTCAGAAGCAGCTGTGTAGCAGGCAGAAGATGGATGCAAAAAGCAGGACTTGGAAGACAATGGGTAAACTTAAAAGCGGCTAAAATGCTAAATTTACATCAAGTACAAAATAATGCAAGTTAAAAACAAGAAAACCAAAACTTCTAGTATTCAAGGGAAATATAGAACTAGGAAAAATACAACAAAGGACAAAAAGGAGACTGAGGCTTTATATACAAACACAGGATAACATGGAAACAGGCAACAGGTGGGAAAACAGCTGAAACTAATTACAGATAATGAAAGAGGGGAAGCAGAATTGAATACAAAACACAAGAGACAAGAGGTTCCCAAAATAAAAGACCAGGACTAAGGAGACAATAAACTAACAGTGTGGGAAAACAAGAGGGACATGAAACCATAACACCAAAAGAAAGTGCACCAGGCGTAAGGAAATAATAAACAAGATTGTAGATTTGTCTGGAGATCTTGGTCCTGTTGCACGACCCAGTTTGAGCCCAAGTTTTAGCTGTTGGACAGATGGCCTCACATTTGGTCTCATCTGTGCAAAGGGCATTGTTTCAGAAGTCGTGTGGTTCAAATGCAACTTGGCAAACCCGCTGTGCTATGCTGTGCTGTTATGTCGCTTTCTCCCTTCCAAACAAGCCAGACTTGTTCAGTCTTTTTCTCATTGTACTGTCATAAACCTTTACATTTAACATACTAGCTGAAGCCTGTAAAGTCTGAGATGTAGCTCTGGGGTCCAGTTTCTCTGAGAATTGCACAGTGTGACTCCTGAGGCTGTTGCATTGTTTTAATTGTGTTAAGATTAGCAAACTGACAAAATTTTGTAGAGGTGTTCTAACTTGCTGATGATCAGTTAATCAAGTACATTTGATTAGCAGGGCTAAGTGTTACTTACCCTCTTAATTCCTATTGGAAGCGGGAAGGGTGTGATTAGTTTCTAACAGGACTGCAAACAGTCCTGTGAAGAGTCTCTTTTTTTCACAGGATTGTATATTGGAAAAAGTCACAGTTAAAGTATAATCTAGTTATAGGAACTGTAACTTACTTGGCTCTAAGCAGATCCTGATCTTTGAGGACAGACCCTTGCAGATAGATGACTCTTTGAGACCACAGAGGGATCTGCAGCACCCTTCGCACCTGGAGGTCCATTTCAGTTGGGCACAGGATCACCACATAGTAATCCTTGAAGATTATGTAAGAACCACATCAGTATCTCAAAAGAGGAATTTCTATGTAAATGGAGACACACCATGTCAGTCATTATCACTTGTAAGTAAACCTCGAGCACGTGTATGTAACGGTCGTTACCTGCAGTCGTGGATGAGCGTAGAATTCATTGAGAAAGTCCATGAGCAGGTCTATTTTGAGTGCGCTGACACACAGCACAACATGTTTCTCTGTCTGTGCTCTGTGGCGGCTGTAATTCCCCCCAGACTTCTGTCTCTCCATCCACAGGTAGATCAGCTCTTCAAACTGACAAGCAGCACGCGATGCAGAGGTCACACGAGGAAATGTAAACGGATCCAAAGATTATTTCAGTATCTTTGTACCTGAAGAGGCAGCACCACCAGGGCCACGCAGATCATGATGACTACCAGTAACTGGGAAGGCCATATGCGGGGAGTCACATCTCCGAAGCCCACAGTGGAGAAGGTGACAATGCAGAAGTAGAACGAAGTGAAGAGGGAGAGGTTTTTGCCTGCTCGTTCCAGGTGCTGAATCCCACACGTGCTGTATACAAACAAATACGAAGTCAGCATATACAGCTACAGCATGTAGGTTGGTTATGAACCTGGACATAGAGGCCACAAGGAATAGATAAATAAATATGCTGTATTAACAACTAAAAGGTTTGTTTAAATATTAATAAAAAATAAACATTAAGCTTTTGTTTGTCATTTTGACTTCATAACTGATATTTTAATTCATTTTGAGCATTTCTCAGCTAGCAAAAATGGTTTGGATCACTCTTCACCGTTACAATTATACTTTAACCAGTAGTATAGAGTAGAAGAAATCAAAGCACAAAGCTGGTGGGTGCTTTTCAAAGTTTTCACTGTAAATTCTCTTCTTTTAAAGCTGTTGCATCAACCTCCACTGTATAATCTGAAAATGTCTAAGTTCCTGTACGGCTATATCACTGAAATGTGATCTCATACGCTTGTTTTGCACTCGGCTGCGGCAACGGTGTCACATTTACCAGGTCACAAAAAGCAAGAGTATACAGCAAGCTGAAATAACACAAAAACACGGTGGATGCCAGGAGATGTGACGTCAGCTGTCTCACTGTGATGGCATCAGCCACACATGGATAAATCAGTGGATTTGTTTACTTTATTAGTTTGTTTTGCAGTTTTCTTCATTAATATAATTATGATTATGATCTCAATTGCTAGTTTTGAATCATCTGTATAACATGATTTTCATATTTTTAATTTTATGGCCCCATTCAGAGTTAAATAAAGCAGGGTATATTTTGGAGTCCGCCTGCCTTGTGATTGGCAGGTCGCTACCATATGAGCGCACAGAGTCACTCGATTTCTCAGTCAGAGCCAACCATTGCTTGTCACCTCTGGTTTCCAAAAACCAAGACGCTGATGGTGAAAATGCTCAGCTCCAGGCTTCAAAACAACAGTTTATAAACAGCTCACATAATCATGGTTACATCTGTGTTTTACGTACTGTCTATGAGTTTAACTACCCTGCAGTGAACTAAACAGCACTGTCAAAGTTATGCTCCCATAATATTTGGAATTATCTGGATCACCATTTTTAGTATCGCTTAGTAATTATTAAAAATATAAATAAAAATCTGCACAGTTCTTTCACATTTTAGCAAACACAGACAGAAGCACAATATGTCACCACTCTGAACAGAATGGTTTTACAGTCCCTGCAGAGGCAGGCTCACCCAGTGAAGACGAGGCAGAGCAGGGTGCAGATCAGAATGAGGACCTGGTTAAACATGGCCGAGTTGGTCCTCTGGATCGCTCGATGGACATCGTTCTACCATAAACAACATACAGCAGTTATAGTTAAAAACCTATTCATTTTCTTCTGCTTATCAAATTCAGAGTTATAGGGGGAGGCTGAAGCCTATCACAGCTGTCACAGGACGAGGGTACACTGTTGTAGGGTTAATACACAGAGACAGATAATAGGTCACATCTAGAGTCAATTTAGGATCTCTAATTAATCCAACCCCATGCATGTTTTTTGGATTGTGGGAGGAAGCTGGAATACCTGGAGCAAACCCAAGCAGACACAGTGAAGGCATGCAATAGGACCAGTCTGGATTTGAACTAAGCTCCTGCCTGTTGTGAGGTGACAGTGAGTACTACCACTGGACCACTGTGTTTCCCAAGGATACAACTGCTTATAATCAGTGACACTGCGTCTACCCCTGTTCCATTTAATTGTGAATTCGTTTAGCGGTTGCAGATGCTTCTACTCTTGTATGCTCCCCACTGCAGTCTGCAGAGCAACATGATAAAATGCACACAGCACTGAAAATAATCCCTAATGAGCTCCCTCCTGTGTGCAGCACAAACAGAGCAGAACCAAAGAAGGATTTTTTGTTGTTACAGTGTGGATGTCGGGGAGTACGAAGGCCTTTATAAATCAGTGCAGTTAAAATGTCTGAAGTAAATCAATAAGCTGTTGAAAACTGGTCATTAATAGACAAAATTCAGTTAACTGCTTTGACTTACGATCATATTCTCCAAAGCACATTTGGCCAACCAGCAGTTGAGAAACACAGGAATGAAAATGTTCCTTATCGAGGGCCAGAAAATCTGAGGAGAGGTAGAAAACACTTCATTTCAGAGTTTTCTCAAACAATAAAAATCTCACAGCAGTGGGTCATATGTCTGCAGCTTAAACGTGCTACCTGTGAAAATTAAAACTTTTAAGTATTATTGTGTAACGTTTTTATACCCAGAATCATTAAAGAGGAATACTCTGCACTGTCTTAGTCAGCTATGATGTTTGTAGTTCTATCTTCTCTGTCCATGTAGCTCAATCTGCACAAAATGTCAGTGTTACCTCTCTAGTACTTGTTGTAGTTGAGCATTTTCATATAAGAGCTAATCAAAGCAAGCATGCAGCATTAATTACAGCAAGGGCAATGATTTGAATGTTGATGACCCTCTTGTGACAGGCAGATGCACACTTGTCCTGCACATTGATGTAGTTTGGCACCAACAAACTAGTCCTTAATGAAACTTGTTTTATCTTTTAGAGTAGCAAGGCCAAGACTTCTTTAAAGAGACAATTCTGCTGAGCTTGAAATGATTATTTTTTTCTGGCCATCTGGCCACCACAAATCAAGGTGCCATCCATTAGAAAGTACACCCTCTTTAGATTCTATCTATCTTAATATAATCAAAAAACATTATCTTAAGAACAGATAAATACATTTGGAGTAACAACAACATGACAGTAAACCTAAGCAGAAGAGTGTGTAAAAAAATCCAGTACACCCTACCAATCGGACCTAAGAGGTTAAGTAGCAGCCAGGTGCTGATTAAGAGACCATCATTATGCGTGAGTACACCTAATGAGGGTATTACAGGAGCAGAAGTTTTTGCAGTTTGCTGGTCCAGAGCATTCAGTGTGCTTTAACACAATACGGAAGACGAAAGAACTCAGCAACCATCTTTGAGAAGCAACTGCTGCTGCTCATCAATCTGGGAGGGAGTATTACGTCCATCATTTATACAATGCATACAATCCTTCATACAATGAGAATGATTCTTCAAAAGTGGAAAACATTCAAGATAGTAACCAATCTTCCCAGAGGTGGACATAGCATAACACCTTATACCAACTATCAAATCGTCACAGTAGAGGGGTGACGATTTGTTTATTTTGCAGCAACAGGTGCTGGGGACCTTGCAGCCTTAGAATCAACCACAAACTCCTCTGTATAGCAATAATTCCAGAGGCCACATGTTTAATGAGCTCAAGTAAAGCATCAAATCTATAACAAAGTTAAAAGGGAGTTTTTCCTTTCCACTTTTGCCAAAGTGCTTGCTCATAGGGGTCATATGATTGTTGGCTTTTTCTCTGTATGTATTATTGTAGGATCTACCTTACAATATAAAGCGCCTTGAGGCGACTATTGTGTGATTTGGTGTTGTATAAATATATGGAATTGAACTGAATTGAATTAAAAGAGCTGTGCATAAATAAACTGCAAAACTCAGTGAACTGAAGCAATGTTGCAGAAGAGAGTGGGCTAAAATTCCTCCACATCAATGTGAGAGAGTGATATAATCATATAGAAAATGGTTGCTAACTATTAAAGTTATTGCTGCTAAAAGTGATTCCACAAGCTTCTGAATCATAGGATGTGCTTAATTTTTCATGGAGTGCTTCTGCATAATAAAGCACATTTCAGGGTTGTCATGGTAAAACTTTTACCGTAATGATGAAGGGAACTGTGTTGATCATCTCTAGAAGAAAGGACACCTGGAATATCTGCTCCCAAATGTTCCCCTAAAAGTAAAAACAGGCACAGACTTTTAACACTTTCATCTGTAAGCACACAAAAGACAGTGAGTCACTGCAGAGATTCATTGTTGTCTGTCACCCTGCAAAACCACTTATTCCTTCACCTCAGCCATATCCTGCAATTACTGTCTGTCTTTAATGTAGCCTTGACAAATGACTTGGTCTAATTGCACCACTTATGGATTGTCAATCTAGCACATTGTAAGTGATTAATTGTACAGAATGCATTAATCATGTTTGAAGCCAGAGTGCTTTTTTTTAGCACACTCTGTCTTACCTTGTAACTCAGATACATTAGTAACATAGTCTCCAGGAAACTAATGATGGCCACAATCACCTGTGCAAAAACAGGATATAAGACATACTTAATTATTTACAACAGCGTTGTCACAAATAATCTTCTAAGAATGACGCTCACCATGTTTTCACATGACGATCAGACATTTATGGTTTGCATTAGACAGTCAAATATTTGGTCAACAGCACAATTGAAAGCAGAGATGGGATCACTCCAGTTGCAACACCTGTCAATATGTTGATGTTCTGACACACGACCCATGTAGTCACTGCTACACTGTTACCTGATCGTGTGAGTACACATGGGTCGGAGAACCCCCGTCTTTAAAAATCGGCCATCATTTTCAACTACACACCTGTAAAGTATCTTGAATCTTGCACGGTTGTGACGCTATGCTGTTGAAATCTGTCCACAGACAGACAGACAGACAGACAGATATACAGAGAGACAGACAGACAGACAGATAAAGACCTGCCCGAGAACTCAAAATGGCTTTGTGGTAGTTCCACTTACAGAAGATGTTTCCAGGACAATTTGTCACAATGACACACACATGCACGCACACAGACACTCACAAGGTACAAACTGTACCAGCTGTGCCAATGAGGCCGGCAAACACACACACAAGTTTATGCAACTCAGTGAAAGTCATTGAAAGTTTTGCTTTATGTGCTCTTTCTTCTCTTGTGACTCACTTGAATGGCCCAGACAGGAAGCTTCCTATCCACCCAGAAGATCAACTCCCTGACAGAGAGAGCACACAACAGTGACAATTGTACTACATTTAACAACAAATTCCCTCCAAATCAAAGAAAAATTGTACATGATTGGTGTCTATACCATCAGTGACAACGTGAGATAAACAGAAGACCAAGCTGGCAGGGATCTCTTTACATAAATGTTGATAAAAAGGGAAAATCCGATAATGAAAACACCGATGGCCTGCCAGAATAACTAATAAGGTGAATGGAAGAAATGAGGTATCAGACCAAACAAAGAGCTGAAAGAAATCACACCTTTTGCTGCTTACCAGTTAATTTCTCTGTCCTGCACTGAACCGTTCCACTGACAGTCGACACTGTGGAGTAGTGATGATGGTAAGGGAGGAAGGCAGCAAAATAGCAGGAAGTGAAACATGAACATGGGAGGATTTCTGCAGCTGAACTAGATCGTAGACACGTCAGTTTATTAAAGCAAAGTATGAGTTCCTAAATCTTCATACTGAATTAAAATAGAATGCTAGATCTTTTCACACTTTTTAAAAATTTTAAAAACTTAAATATGAAACATACATTTATTTATTAATGATCATTTGATTTGTGTAAAAATTAAAGCACACAACAAGCCAATTAATCAAGTTAACCACCCAAAGGAGCTGGCCAGCTCCTCATAGATAACTGTATGGAAAAGAGAAAAGGCTTCCTGTTCTGTCCTATAAGCAAATCTTTGCTTTATCTATTGGTCCTATAAGACATATCTTCAGTCATCAAAGTTGAACCTTTGTTATATTTCTCATATAACAAAACGCTTTTATACTCACACCTACAGCCAATTTAGAATCACTGGAATTAGTATTAAACTGAAATGCCTGATGTTTGGACTGTGGGAGTAAGCCAAACTAATTCTGGGAGAAACCATGCAAGCACAAAGGGAACATGCAAAATCCACACAGAAAGGCCCCACACTGCTGGTGGAGTCAAGCCCAGGAGCTTCTTGTTCTGAGGTGACTATCTGTGGAATCAAACTCTGATTACCAGTTATTCATGGTCACAACAGCAGATAGATAAAGCACAGCAAAAAGTTGATGGGGCAGACACTGGAATGAGACATTACCTCTACAGATCACCACTGACTGGCCTAAAGTTATCTAGAGTCACTGAGAGGCGACTCTAGATGAACAGATGCAAACTGGGAGGTCTGCACTCGTTTGCGTGTAGCAGCTCTAGAATTGGCAGTTTTACACATAATATTTATTCAATTCATAATAATTTGGTTTTTAAAAAAATGAGAAAGGGACCACTTTCATGAGTAAATCATAGTATGTGACATTTAGGTCTTATGATGCGTACAATAGATACAGTATCCTATATATAGTATCGCACATGAGCATGCTGTGTCATCTAAATGACACCAAAGGAGGCTGCTGTTGCTGTGATTACGCAGACTCCAGGGCTTCTAAATAGATATTATGATCCCGACCTGTGGAACAGTCCTCCTACATATAATATGCAGAGCAACCTTAACCAGTAACCTTATATTCAGTACTCAGTACTCGGCATTTTATTTGCAGTTTAGCTTCTTTTTTCACCTTTTTTTGTTGCTTTCCTTTAAAGAATTAATCAACTGCAATGGATGAATAACAAATCTTAACATTATAATTGTTTTTTTCATTTTTTGAGAGTGTTGTGATAACATTGCGTTAGAATGTGCTTGATAAAAATCCTCGACTTGACCTGAAAACCTTTATTTTAAACAAACCATTTGTTGTTGCCACTGGGAGCGTTTTGCTGTGCAGCGCTGTGGCTGGCGCCTGCACTCTGAGCGGGGTTGTCTGTCATTACTCTGATGATGTACAGCAGACAGGTGAGCAGCTTCAGGGAAAAGTTGAACACACGAATCCTGAGGCCTGAAGGCAAAAGAAAATAAGATTTGTATAAATAAATCTTATTTGTAAGTAAGATTTATTGTGACAGTGTGTACATAGGCTTTCCTGTGTTTAAGTTTAAACTGTATTTAACACAGTGTCATTTCTTCAGAGTAAATCTCTGACAGGTAAGGAAAAAACATCTGGGATTCTCCACAGGTGTTCTGTTTGATCCCGGGCTGAATTTGTAAGTTTGTCTCTAATTTTTAAAATATTTTTATAATTTTTATAGTTTTTTGGAGAGAGACAAAACATCAACCAAAAATCCAGAAAAAACAAATTACATGAATTATATCATTGATTTTCATGTCAGTGATTCTTAAGCAAAGTCTAACTTAATACTTGGGGGAGAAACTTTTGTTGGAAAGCACAGCGGCAATATGTTTCTTGTAGCTGGTCACCATGTTTCACACATCTCAGGGGGAATTTTAGCCCACTCCTCTTTACAGAAACTCTCTAAATCCTTTAGGTTTCGTGGTTGCTGCTTGGCAACTCAAAGGTTCAGCTCCATCCACAGATTTTCTCCAGGACTGAGATTTGGAGACTTGCTAAGCCACTCCATCACCTTAATTTGCTTCTTCTTTAATCACTCCTTTGTTGGCTCTGTGGTTTCTTTTAAGTCACTGTCATGCTGGAAGACCCATCTTCAGTGTTCTGGCTGAGAGAAGAGATTTTATGGTACACTGCCCAGTCCATTGCCCCATTAATCCGATGAAGGATTGCCCCAAACAGCCCCAAAGCACAACGTTTCCACCTCTGTGCTTGACTGTGGGGATTGTGTTCTTTGGATCATATTATTATTAAATATTTCATTCAAAATAAGACACACAACTACAACGTCGGAAAAGACCCAGGGAAACCGAGTTGACGATAGAAACCCTGAAAACCACAAATTCCACACCAGAGTCTCAACTCTCGCGGCTTAAGATGGGCCTGTACATGTGCCCAATTGAGCAGGGGACATGGCCTGTATTTATATAGCGCTTTTACTAGTCCCTAAGGACCCCAAAGCGCTTTACATATCCAGTCATCCACCCATTCACACACTGGTGATGGCAAGCTACATTGTAGCCACAGCTGCCCTGGGGCGCACTGACAGAGGTGAGGCTGCCGGACACTGGCGCCACCGGGCCCTCTGACCACCACCAGTAGGCAACGGGTGAAGTGTCTTGCCCAAGGACACAACGACCAAGACTGTCCAAGCCGGGGCTCGAACCTGCAACCTTCCGATTACAAGGCGAACTCCCAACTCTTGAGCCACGATCGCCCTGCAGGGTGCAGCAACATATCAATCTATATCAATTCCTTACAGTGTAGTAGTATGTTACCAGTGGAGTTCTTGGTGACTGTGGCCTCAACTACCTTAAGATCATTATCAAGCTCCACCCATGTGGTTTTGGGTGATCCACCACCTTTCTCGTGATCATCCTATGAGGCAAGATCTTGCATGGAGCTCCAGACTGAAGGCGACTGATGGTCATTTTATATTTCTTCCATTTCTGAATAATCACACCAACAACTGTAGCCCATTCCAGCCTTGTGCAGGTCTACAATCTCATCCCTGATGTCCTTTGGCAGATCTTTGGTCTTGCCCATGGTGGTGGAGCAGTTGGAATGGATGAAACAGATTCTGTGGGCAGGTGTGCTTTATACACATAATGACTTGAGATCAGGACCATCTCTAATTGCTTGGCTGATTTTTTGATTGATTGCAATTGACACATACTACCAATCTGCAGGAATCAGAATAATTCTGGCTGGGTTGTAGAGGATCAAATACTTATTTCACTCAGTGACATACAAATCAATTCACAATTCTTCATATAATGAGTCTTTTCTGGATTTTTAATTGATATTAAAATTAATATATAACTACCATGAAAATTTAAAACTGTTCTTTAGAAGTCAGCAAATGTACATATTCAATCATTATTTCCCCTTCTTTACACATTTGGGTCTTATTATGCACAGCTTTCTGGGTTTGCTTTTGTCGCGTTGCCCTTTAATGTGCCCTTTCAATTAAGCAGCACTCATCGTAAGAACATGAGATGGTGGCCGGTACCATCCACCAGAGGTGGGACCAAGTCATTGTTTTGCAAGTCTCAAGTAAGTCTCAAGTCTTTATCCTCAAGTCTCAAGTCAAGTCTCAAGTAATGTCAGGCAAGTCAGAGTCGAGTCTCAAGTCACTGGTGTAAAAGTCCGAGTCAAGTCACAAGTCTGAAACTTTGAATTTCAAGTCCTTTCGAGTCTTTAAAAAAAAAAAACGAAAAAATAATGTTGCAGTTATATGCTAAATGTAAATATTAGACCATGTAATTTTTAAATCTGTGTTTTTCTCAACACATGACAAAATAGTGAACTTAGAAAATATACACAAATTGTGAAATTGCACCTCTTTAAAATGCAGCTCAATTAAACCTAGCTCCAAGAATAATTTTCACCGACAGTTCTGAGATAAGCTGCATGTTATTCTTGGATGCGGTTGTAGGACCAGCTTTAAAATCGCATGACAAAAATATCATACACATTAAAAAAAACTGTATCACCAACGTAGCCTGGACAACATTTGCTAGTTAGATGAAGTCAGCTATCTCATTGTAGCATATTTATATGCATATTTATAATCATACGGTTCTTGGAGTGAGTGCACACACTCATGAAGTTTAGTAACTTCAGGTCACTGCAACAAGCCCAGGTACAGTTTACCGCCGGATGGGTGCAGGACCTTGAAATGCACCGTGTAGAACGAAAGACCATCGTACGTATCATAAGTTTACCAGTCTCACAAATCGTCGTCATAAATACACATTCGTTAACCGTTTATTAATAGGACCTTTGAGCTCAACGGTAATTAATTAGTAGTGGAAATAATTTCTGGTTCATCACAGAAATGTAGCAGTGACAACAATATTGTATGCTGTAATCGTACTGGGCAATTAGTGATACAAAAAACCTGTTTTATCCTGTGAATAAAAGTATATGTTTTTGTCAATGTACCATAATAACAGAAGCGAAACGCAATATTGTGTCAGGACAATTTACTATTTATGCACAATAAATAAAGGACCATAGCGCGACAATTTCTGTTCAGCGCCAGACTTACTTGTAACCTATATCACCAATTATGTTATGAAAATGACGTATTAACTACTAAAAAACACTGACCTTCGTGTAAATGCTTGGAGCAGACTAACCTGTGAGCTGGAGTGTTCTGGGACGTTATATTTGATCTTTGAATGGCTGCAATCCAGGCCATCCGTCGCCTCTTTGTTACTTTGGAAACATGAACAATTTCTCTTCAACGAGGTAATCCGATAACAACCGATCTCTTTACCCGTCGGCTTCCCGTGGCTGTCATGCGACCGGCTATTGCAGTTAATAATACAACAGCTTCTTGACATTTTTGTGTTTCTTTTTATCGCTGTATAACTGATTTTAATTGAAAGCCTGCGTGCGCTAGTACCGCTTGCCACGGGTTCCCAGAATCCTTTGCGGTTCTACCCGTGAATGACGTCACATTTTCAATCTCTATATAATATGCATGTTAAATTTTATATTTGGGGTAAAATATCAAGTCTTTTCAAGTAAACCGGTTCAAGTCCAATTCAAGTCCCAAGTCATTGGTGTAAAAGTCCAAGTCAAGTCACAAGTCTTAGAACATTTTTTCAAGTCAAGTCTAAAGTCATAAAATTAATGACTCGAGTCTGACTCGAGTCCAAGTCATGTGACTCGAGTCCACACCTCTGCCATCCACTTACTTGATCTTTGGTTTTTGATGAAGAAAAGCTTCAGGCGCTCCTTGAAAGTGTTTTCGTTCACATAAAACTCTACCTGCACCCTAACAGGTAAGAGAGGGAGAGAGACAGTCACACAAGAATCAGCAGCATTAACAGAGATACGAAGATGTTTTTCAAACCGACGACCTTAATACAGCATGAATATTCATAATGCTGTTTTTGTAATTATCTGCCTGAGGAGAGTTATGTAATTATCTGTGTCTGATTTAGTTTCCAATTACATGACAGGACTCCTGTAGGCCACGCAGTTTCAACTGAAGAAACCAAAGAGCAGCTGCTAGAGTGGAGCATCATTTTAGCCAGGAGTGAAGTTAAAAGAGACGAAGGTAAATATTTTTGCACATTTTTTGTATGCAAGACAACAACATTCATATTTTAAAAGGAAAAGAGAAGAGAACAGAGCCTTTTTTTTTCTATTCCTCTGATATCATCATTAAAAAGGTCATATAGTAGATGGGAACAGTTTATGCAGATATCACTGTGTCAGTGACATCTATCAGTGGCATTGCTAGATTTCCATATCAGACCAAAGCATGTTTTATGATGAGAAATCCAACATCCAGAAATGGAATGAAAAGACGCGCTTGTGCATAAATGAATATTAGATTTGTTTCTGCACCATCCCACAGAAGGATTACACATGTTGTGCGAGACATTGTGCACACCCGTTTGTATTTGCTATTAAGAATGATATAATGAAGATGAAAATGTATATTCATCAGTGACTCCTTTAGTGTGACTCCTCACACTCAAGAAAATATCTTGAGTGTGAGGAGATTCATTTTTATTCTGGTATGCCTTAGTAACATTTTCAGTATCTCTCATCCTAATCCTGTTGCTGCTCATATTTATGCTAAATTAGAAATCACTGCATCTCCCCACACAGCTGCGTTTGTGCACTCTCAAAGCTGTCAAAGACTGATCCTCCTGCATCCCTGTGACAGCATCAGCCCATCCATCAGGTTTTGATGTGGAGGTCCAATCTAGTTTGAGTGCCTGTGACATTTTTTTCAAACTGTCGTGACTCCCAAGGAAAAACAACACGGGCACAATGAGAACATGAAAACTCCCAAAAAGACGACACTTCAAATGTAAGACCCTGTTGCCAACAACTGACTGCCTGTGCTGTTGCTACTGTATCGCTTGGCTTATTACTCGTGCCAGCTGGTGAGATGCTTGAGTCAATATAGTACTGTGCAAAAGTTCTGAGTCACTCCTATTTTCTTATATTTCTCTTTGAAGGAGGGAGACTTACAACTTCTTTAAGGTTGTCTTGAGGAAAGGTTCACCAGACTTTCTGAAGGTCTTTCAAAGTTTTTCTTGCTGTTTTTTCACTAATTCACATTGTGCCTACACATACCAGAAGCAACAAGGTGATTCCCAGAGAGCTCTTAGCTAAACACTTGGTATATATCTGAGGAAACGTGTTGCAGAGGAAACAAGGTTTGAAGAAACTGGACAGTCAAGTCCAGGATAGCTGAGGATAAAATCAGAAGTGGCAGGTCTAATGAAGTACCTATAACAGATGAATAGTATTTTAAAGTCATGTCATTAAGAAATAGGGAAGGTAAATCCAGCAAAGACCTGACAAAAGACCTGGGAGTTGCATCTAGCCCTTCCAATTATCCATCTTCCAATTATCCAATGAAACCTTATCAGAAATGGTCTCAGTACAAGGATGGCTGTCAAGAAGACATTCTTAAGGAAGCTGTTTGGCAATAGCTTCATTTTTCAGCGAGGTGATAATCCCAAACACAGTTCAGTAAAATCGTACCACACAGTGAAAACTAAAACACACCAGGATCTGCTGAGAATTGGCCTCGTCCTATCCTGGCCTCAACATTATTGAAGCAGTGTGGGATCATATTGACAGAGAAGGGAACAAAAGGTGGCCAATATCCATAAAAGAGCTTTGAATGTCCTCCAAGAAGCCTGGAGAACTATTTCTGAAGACTACATAAAGAAATGACAAGAAGGCTAGGCTAAGCGAGTTGAGGCTGTGCTGAAGTTAAAGGTGGTCAAACCAAATATTGACTTTTGTTAGAATTCTACCAACTCTGTTTTATCTCATTTACCTTATTTCCATCTATGTTTGCACAACTCAATAAATCACTGCATCTGTTTCTCATTTTCCTAGTAAAGTATTAGGAAATGAAGAGTGACTCAAGACTTTTGCACAGCGCTGTATACCTCATCAAATTATGCTAAATCCAAACTAGCTGGGATTAGGAGAGATTCCTTGGGAAAAAGAATCTCGCTTGTAAGGGGCTGGATCTTAGCTGAGCTGACACGGGCTGAAAGATGGGAAGAACCGAGGACAGCACAAACTATTACAGGGCTAACACAGAAAGAAAGGCAACCACCACACACTCTCACATCCACATGTCCATCCAATTTAAAACCACAAATTAACTTAACAAGCATGTTTTTGGACTGAAAGAGAAAACCAGAACACCAGGGGAAACCCACACAGGTAAAGAAAACAACAGTGAACCAGGAGGTTTAAAAACAAGCTTCTTGCTGTGTGGCAAAAAGAGAGAAAGTGCAAAAACTCCTTTGATCGCTATGAATGAAAGAGAATTTCAGTGCTGTCTTTGCAGTACTATTTTCTGATGCATGGGCATGGGAAGGTATGAAAAGGAAGGCATGAGAGAGATTAGCAGGATTTCAGAAAGGGTGAAAAACTGCAACGCTTCACTGATGCTCCATTAATCTCAAGTTTTGGCTTGTGGCTGAAAGGATCACAGTGGAAGGGAAAGGGCGGTGTGGGTTGTTGGATGCGGCACTAAAATGGCTATTACAGTTCTTCACGACACTAAAACTACATCACAGTGATGGAAACCCTTCAGTGAAAAAAACTGAGAGAACCGCTCTGCGATGAGAACTAAAAACATCTGTAACATGGGGCCAGCAGCGGGACAGAAATGGGCTCTGGAGGCAGAAACACTTCAAATGAGAGGCTGTGCTGTCGTATATGAGAGTCCTACAGATTGATCTCTGTCTGTGTCTGTCTGTCTGTCTATCGCGTCCTTATACCCTCCCACGCATACATAGGCCTAATGGGTACAAGTAATGGCCTTTAATCAGCTCCTGTTGAGCACACAATTACGAACTGAAGAGGTCTGATATTAGTCATACTGCAGTGTCACGTCGGAGTTTCAGGCAACAAGACGCACACTTCTGTGACCAATTAGATCTTTTTAAACGCTTGCTTGTGGCTCAGCGAGTGTGTGTGTGTGATCATTGCCTCGCTTTCATTAAATCAATGCAGCTCGAGGGGTTCATCAATAACAGCATAGACCTGTTGCTTCCAATCCAAAAGGCCCATTCATCAATTGACAGAAAATATATGGATTAATATATATGTAAAAAGTCCTCAAGCAAAAAGTCCCAAAAATCTTACAAACTTTCAGTTAATTTGTTTTTTCTTCTCATTTATGTGACACTAAGCTGACTTTTAAATTACCGCTAAAACAAATCAATTATTGGTACGACTGAAACAAAATGTACAAAGATTCAGTTCATGTGCGTCTCAGCAGTCAACATTTGCGCGTTTTCGTGACTGAAGACCTTTCCGTTTTCGACTACTTTAAATAGTCACCTTGCAAATTCGCGAGTGGGGGTTTTCACACTTGAACAAAAGAAGTACAGGAGTAACTGAGAACATAATAATCCACAATAGCGACCTTAAGATACCGTTTTACTTTCTATAATAGCAGAAGTGTCGATGCGTAAAGAAGAAATGACTTTCTGATCCTGGCCCCTATAAATAAATAAATAGGAAGGTTTTTTTTTTGTTTGTTTATTTTTCCACCTCTTATCAAACTCCTGCTTATCTCCTAATAACTCCTAATACGTAATAACTACGACTCTTCCCGCCTGAAAATAATAATTCACAGCAAAGAGAAGGGGAAAAAAAGCCGTGGACAGCATTATTCTCCCGCCTCTTTACCGGCGCATCCACTTCCATTAACATTTGGACATCGTGCGCACTTCGGAGGGTAAATTCTCCTCTCCGCGTGGCCCTACCTCTGCCCGGCGTCACCACTACCAAACGTGTCCGACCTCCAGGTTGGGATGAGGATCTCCGGATCCATCGTGCAGGACACCTGTAGCTGCGTCGTGCAACCAGTTTGAATTCCTACAGATGACCAACGTGCCTCACTGCAGCTCTAAAATACCAGCGCAGCACTGCCGGAGGATGAACTGATTTTAGCTTTAACTTATGAAACGACACGATAAAGATAAGAAGATAAAAATAAGAAATCATAGACGAAGCGGTTTTTTTTTTATATTTTATTTTCAGATGCTTGTTGGAGTATTTTTAGAAATATATTCCCGCAGCTCGTTTTTATTTTTTATTTTTTCCCTTCTTTGCGCGGGCCTGTTGCCACAGCAACGTTGCTTTGACAGGAATAACCCTAACTGCTGCTGCTGCAGCATGGTCCTCTCCAGCAGCACAAAGCTGTAAACATTCACTGTGCCATATCAGAGAGATTGTCAGATGAACTCGGATTTGTTTTAATTTGCTGTTGGCATCAGCAGCATGTCAGCAGACTACCCTCAGCCTGTTGGAAGGAAGTTTTCATGACTCGGAGCTCGTACAGTCTCAATGAATGTGCCGCCTTACCGTCTGTTCTTCTGTCTGATCATGCTAAACACAAGTTGGTGATGACGCTCGCTTTGCTCTGCAGGATGTGGTGGATTGAGACAAAAACAGAAAGATGATGCACTTTTACAAAAAGAAAAATGAACAGGCAGTGCAGATGAAAGGAAAATCAAGAGGACTGATCTGGCAGTCACCCTCCCTTCAGTCTCCCACCTCTTTGTCTCCTCTAAATTTGCGATGTCTGAAGTACTAATTTATAGATGACCTTGCCCCCAGCAGTCAGTGCTTTTGAAAATAGGAGGAAAGGCCATCCCTCTTGAACCCCCTTTCGCCCACACCAGTACAGCCACTCAGTGTGGCTTCTGAGTTGCACGTGAACACCCTTACATCACAGCCTCTGCCTGTAAGACACCTCATGGTGTTCAGGATCACAAAGTTTAGATAAAAATCAGGTAGGGGATAGTCAAGGCAGGGCAGTCAAACATAAGGCTCGGGGGCCAGAATTGGTCTGGCAAAGACTCCAATCCAGCTCAGTGGAAGGCTTTGGAAAATCTAAAGGGGGGCATAGATCATGAACGTTTAACAGTATTTTCATGTTTTACAGCTTTTTCTATTAATAAATAACTTTATCATAGCCATTTATACTACTTTAAAAGTTACATAATAGATAAACAATTAATATCTACTTTAGATATTTTCTACTACAGACAAAACAAGCTTTAATATAACACAAGACAGTCTGGGCAGTGGACCTTTTCTGTTGTTTTACACATTGATCATGTAGCAAACTGAGACATATTTTTGAAATTGGACTCAGTTGTGGCAAATTATGTTGCCACTACTGAGTGTTGATTCCTTTAGAAAGGAACCTTTGAGTGAGGGATGATTCCCCAGACAGATGTGACCGGTGACATTTGGGGTTTCAAGACACAGCTCTTGACTTGACCACTGGAACGCTAACCTGAAGCATCAGTCCCCTATAAACAACACTATCTCCTAAGGACAGAAGATGCGCTCATTTGCAGGGACAGAACAGAAAAAAAGACGGGAAACCATTTAAATAGGAGCTGGAAAGGTTTGGAGCTTTCTCGAAGAGAAAACGAGGATAGCTGTGAGGACAGCTGGAGAAAAGGTCATCTTTGACTAAAAGCATTGGCAGAGCTTGTTGTTATTCCTCATCAAACAAAACAGATATGACAAATATTACAAACAGCTCTACAGTCTGAAATGCTTGCTGCTGCTGTTATCACTTCTAAAATTACATCTGATCATACCTCTCCAGCGGTCCATCTGGAGAACACGCGATTATGCACTGAATAAACATCCCGAGGACGTTTTAGCTTTTTAGCTGACTTACCCAAATTATGAACGTCAATTCACTTCAAAACGTTATGCTGTAAGAGAAAAAAGAGTGCCTAATTCTTATTCTTTGAGTTTGTGCTTAAACTAATGAAGAAGGTCTCTAAATTCCCTAAAGTAGAATGTTTTTTATTCTCAGGATGGAAACCAGTGAAGCAGATCTCAGAAAAACAGAAGCATCACACACAGATGCTGCAGCTGAGTAGAGCGCTGAAGGCAGAAGATGAGGAAAGACAGATAGACCGACGGAGAGATCTCATTTTCAATTCTGACAGTGAAGTAGGTCGCAATGTTGTCGCAGAAAAGAAAAATGTGTTTCAAGTCAAACTTCTTCAATCTTCAAATACGTACACAGACACCTGCTCCACAGCTTCTCATGCACCTCCCTCTTACTCAGCACCACGGACAGCGCTGCAAATCCTGCTACGTTTCTGGCACCTTTTAAACACAAACGCCACTTAGACCGGAAAAAGAGAACACTTCAGACTGCGCTCCTACGTGCTAAAGTCTGGAGGGGGCAAACACTGGTAAACACTCCATGAACAAAGCCTTTTCAGCAACTACAAAGAGGTGAATCAAGTGGGATTAAACTCCAAATAACAGTATTTGTCAGGAATAAAAAAAAAAAAAGGTCTGGCAATCAGCACGCTTGATAAGTGAAAGCAACATGCGCGGACGACCAACAGAGCTGTGATGAGATTTAATTCAATTCAATTTACTTGTTTTTTTCACCCTGTATATGCCTTGGGGCTGTTGCAAATAAAACACTAATAACTTACATAAAATTCAAACAGTTGGAGTCAAAAATTAACAACAACAGCAGCCACTTAAAATAAAACAGGGGGAATAATGGATGTGTGCTCTTTTTTAGATGTCGTCATTTTACACTACTTCACTTAATGCTTTCATAACGTTTTATAGAGGCTGACCAACATCAATTAATCTGACAATTTATTACCACAGTTATTAGTAATAGTAGATTCATCTCCACAAAATGGTGCGAAAAGAAACCAAGGTCTTCTTTTCTTTATTATTAGATTTACCCCCAAATAGTCCACATTAAAGAGGATTAAGCAGCATTTGTTTAAAGATTACAGCTGCTTGCTTTGGGATACAAAACTAAGTAGGACAACTAACCGATTCTGACAAAAAAACATCCACCGTTTAACTCAACTGTTACACTTGCTTGCTGAGAGAGTGCTAGTTAGCAAATAATGTTAACTAACTAACATTAATCATTCACTAAAGTAAAGCAAAAATGAGATCAATAGCCAATCTTATTGGGCAAACAGCTGTTTGCTAAACGTAAAGAAATGGTGCATTGAAAGGATAAAAAGCCGGCATGTTAGCTATAATACTTATAATACTTAAAGTAACAACTAAATGTTGAAATAACTCAAATTAGTAAACTACAAATAGCAAAACAGCTAATTATATATGACCAAAACCTAAGAGTTACAAATAAATGTTGCAACAGCTCAACTTAGATGAGTAAAAAGCAATAAACAGCTAACACAGGTAGCTCAGCTAAGGGTCAATAGTCAAAATAATTTGTTAAAAGTAATAGGCAAACAGCAAAAGTGCTGAATTTAAGAGACAATTACCTGAAATACGAAGCTAAATTCAATGTTGAGAAATTGCTAAACTGGTGTATAGACAGCTGAAATATTAGGCTACCTATAACACCCATTATAAAGGTTATATGTCTATGAGCTGATGCGTCTGTCAGAATTGTACAAATTTTAAGTTTGACAGTTTCTTCTCAGCTTACTTCTTTCGGTTCCTGACCACCTCAAACACCACGTCTCAGCCAAGTTTGTGTGTTATAAGCAGAGCTTCCTGCCTACCTGTCATCATTCGGGAAGCTCTGGTCCCCAAGAAGAAGGTCTCTGAAGCGGAAACGGGGTGGCAGAGGAAGCACCTCGCTCTCTAGCTGCTCCATCTTGAGAGTAGAGATGTCTAAGATAACCCCAGTACTGCGGCTGCTGTTTTTGGTCTGGAGTGGGGCTGGGGATGAGCTGGGGGGAGGGACAGGAGAAAAGTAAAGAAACAGAAGGCAGAGAAAGTTGTGCAAAAGTGAAGGAAGCCAGTTGAGCCAATGTTGAAAGGAAACAAGAAGCACAAGGAGAAGGAAAGGAGGCAAGGAAGGTAAACATGGGATGGAAAAGTGCAGTTGACGGGGCCCGGGTATGGAGTTACAGAAAATCAGACCAAAAAGGATAATGCCCCTAATGAATACTTTATATTGTACTGTAAAGTTTATATTTTTGTATTTTTAGTAAAGATAATCCCAAACAATGACCTTTGCAGCTAAAATCTTTGTGTAATGAAGAACCAGCCAACATATGTTCACCTGAAGCACCATGCATTGTGGCTTCTTCACTATCCTGGGACAGAAGCAGGGACAGGCTAAAATGCTGCTGCTGTGTGATGATTCAGGCTTAAAAGCAGAAATTAGCATGCATTCAAGGTTATGTCGCTCCTGTGCTGCTTACAGACCATAGAAGACAGACCTGAGTACTTTCCACAACTTTATTAATAAGATTTAACTTTGTTAACAGAAGCGTTTGTTTCTTTAGATTAACAGAGTATACACATGCTTGCATGAAATGGAAAAAAATACCCTTTCTTTTTAGACACGGATCAAAGTGCCTTCTTTCAATTCAGGGCATGTTCATGTAGTGGTATATTTTTTACATTGTTGTACTATTACTTCACTTTTCCAAAATATCCAAGAGTATTTTGTCCACCACCAGGTTCAACATATGGCTCAGCTTCAAGTACACATCATTCATATTATGAATGATGATTATGAATCACTATAGATTCATAACTTGGATTAAAGTTGATCTCAACCAGTGGGAAAGAAAGTAAAAAATCTTCAGCTGCTGTGTTTTTCTGAATGGCTGCAGATGCTGAGACACATCTCTCTAATGTGCAGCCCGAAAGCCTGAGTAACATGCAAAGGTTAAGTACAGCATAGTGGGATTTTACCTTTACTGCTGGAGAAGATGATGTGGGAAGATGAACTGATTCTGTCGCTTGAAGAAATGAGATGAATTAGAAACTCCAGAGTGAAGTGAGCGGCGTTATTTATGCCTTAATATTTTTAACTGTGTGGCTGTCGCAGCATGGATGGATGCTTTTGTGAGATTACACTCTTGCTTTCAATATTTGTTAAATGATCAGCGCCGGTCAGCACATCACCTTTATAATTAAAATATTGCATCCTTTGATAAAATATGACTCATTGCAGGGTAGTTATTAATGCAAGTGAACCTGGTTTGGTGTGAAGACGAATAACGTTTTCAGGCTCTTAGAATTGCACAAAACAGAATCTCCATCACTGTGTCTGTCAGCTTTGGTCCTCCATTAACCTTGTCAAACTTAATGCATGATTGATGAAGGGGATGTTTTGATTTTGATACTGTGATTTTGTTTAACTCATCCATCTAAGCAAATACAACCCAGGAGTAAAGTTCACCATTCAGCTCTCATAAGATAAGTGAAGACATGAAAAATGTGTTATTACATTTAAATAGTTCAGCACGTATGGATGCATGTGATATATCTGTATGGCTTCAGTATCCATTTTTTAAGAGAAGATGGTTTTTGTTTTGGCCAAAAATCATCCCAAATGTTCTTAAGAAAGCATGTGCGTGCACGGGTCAAACCAGGCATCACCAGCCCTGGTAATGGATTCATATGAGCTGCAGATAATCTGTCATCTATAGGCCAACACTGAAAGCTGAGACAGCACACCGGTGAACAGCTGGACACAAAACAGGTGATGACGGATGAGCAGATTGTGTATGGATGAGAAAAACAATGCAACACGTTTACGTCACATCAGTCACATTATTCAACAGGCAAATTTCCTGATATTTTTTTTTAGAATCAAATCCCAAACTAACCCGCAAGTGAATATACTTTAAAAAAATAAATAAATAAATATATATATATATATATATATATATATATATATATATATATATATATATATATATATATATATGAATACAGGATCTAACTTCATCCTCGTCAATCACATAATGGATGAAGTTCGCCGGTTGAGGCTACTTGTTGGAGTCTCTGAGCTGTTGCTTGTCTTACCGTGGCTTGTGGTCGTTCACGCTCCCGTCATCGTTCACAAATGACTGATTCACGTAACATTCACTGCACATTTTGGCCGGAGATCCGGCGCTGCCGTCGGACTGGAGTGCTGCGGTGGTCGGCGTTGAGTCTCCCTTGGCGAAGTCGTCTTCCTGGATTAATTGCATCGGAGGGTGATCTGCCAAAAAGGAGTGTACTCCTGGAGATAAAACACGCGCTCCTTTAAAAGTGATTTTGACCGTGCGCGCGCGCGCGCCCCTCTCACCTATCCAGGTGCATTTCGAAGGTGAGTTTGTGTCAGCCTACGCACAGACAGAGGCTGCCAGCGATGTGACAACCGCCCGATGAACTCTTCAAACGGACACGCTGAGTGAAATCATTTGGCTGTCAGCGTGTAGAGTGGGAAACACTGTGGGACGCAGAGAGGACAGGTCTGCAGCAGCAGCGAACATCACAGCTCTGCTTATTGAGGTGCGGGGACATAACTGTCGAATTATCACCCAACTCTTGATGATGAGGGAGCCAGAGACGGAGAGAGAGCGAGAGAGAGAGAGTTTAGCACCATCTGTTGGAGGCTCTGAGTCTCCTCAGAGACTCCAACAGAGCTCAAGTTGAAACGGGAACATTAACATTTAGGCAAGGACACAAGAGATCAGCGCATTTCAGCCTTCAACATAAGCATGACCACGGAGTCTGAACAACGCTTGGACTTTTTATTTATTTATTTATTTAAAAAAGCTTATATTGTGCTGTACTGCTGTTTTTATTGGATGTTTGCCATCTTAAGCAATTGTGGTACAATCAAGCAAAAATACTGTTTAAGGGGGAAATGCATTCAGAGTGCAGAAGAAAAAGTGTCAGCAAAATCCACTTCAAGCATCACAAGTAAACATCTGCAGGGAAAATAGCCCAGCTGTGCTTGATATATAGATATTTTATGAGGGTTGTGAGACAATGAATATGTTAATTAATCAATCAATCTAATCTAATCCGCATTGAAACAAATGCACACAAAATCAGTGAAAGCCATTATATTCCCATGGATAAAAAACAATGTTGACCATTTCCCCTTTTAAAAGGAGTAGGAGGAAGCTAATGCGTATTATATCCTACCTCTGTTTAGCTCATCTTCTATATCTGCTTTGATCACACCTTACAAAATGTACATAGATGCTATAAATAAATATGGCTATGTAATACATGGTCCTTTGTTATATATATATATATGTATGTTATATATATATATGTATGTTATATATATATATGTATGTTATATATATATATATATATATATATATATATATATATATATATATATATATAACATACATATATATATATATATATATATATATAACATACATATATATATATATATATATATATATATATATATATATATATATATATATATATATATAACATACATATATATATATATAACATACATATATATATATAACATATATATATATATATATATATATATATATATATATACATATATTGTTAGATCTATGATTATATAACTACACCTGTCCAAAAGTACTGTTTTATCATATGTCATGAAATACAATTATCCATTTAATTATCCATTTTAATGTACAGTACAACCACATACATATTTAACACCCTACCTCATCCATATAGTGTATTATCTGCATGAACCCAGCCATACCACTTCATATACAGAATGCATTGCCATGATAAATTCAATAATTCTAACTTTCCTGCAACACACTGGTGATGGGTTTGTGTCTCTTGCTGCTCTGTTATTCCACAGCAAGTAATGCCAAGCGAGATGACAAATTATAATAACAAATTCATAAATGGAAAAAGACATATTTAAGAGTATTTATTTGCCCCCTTCCACAAGTCAAGTCATAGTATAAAAATGCACACACAGACACAGTTACATGATATGCATCTATAGACTAATGATGGTGACTGGACGATGCCCACTCAAATGAGCTCTCTCCTTTGTGCCTGCTGTCAGTTTTCTCTCAGGTGTAATGAGCTGAAGCAGAAAATCACCCTCCATGCAGAGGAAACCCCGCCATCTTTACCATCGCACAGCAGGGGAAAGATGAGAGCCCAGCAGCTTGGCAGGTATTAACGTGCAGCTTTTCAGATAAGACGTTTCAGATAAGCTTTATGTTTTAGCAATCATTGATACACATGATTAGTCTGGTCAAAATGCACGAAGACTCTGAATATGAAATCTTCAGACTAGCTGAGTCCAAAAACTGTTTCGAGATGTCTTTCAGTCCCTGTGTTATAATTTTATCCTTCAGGAGAAGGTCACTAATGATGAACACTAAACGATATGTGGGAAAAAAGAAAAAAAGAGCATAGCTGAATGATTTCAACAACACATCCAGAAGCGCCAGAAGAAATAATAAAAATAAATAAATCTAATGTACAGAGAAAAGATTGACTGACTGGATGTTTTTTATTATTTATTTCTTTGTTTATCTGATGACGCAAGCTGGAGCAAGTATGTACAAGACGTGGGTGAGGTGATATGATTCACTGGGACGGCAGTGACACGAGGTTGTTGAAGAGTTTGAAGCCGTTTGGGATTGAGTCAGTCATTCTCACTCCGGGGAAACATTTCTAATGCTGTAGATAAAGAGTGCATACATGAGATTAAGGGATTCCACCGGGAGAGATGTGTAAAGGTTTGATATCGAAAATACCACCAAGCGCTTGCTCACAGGGAATCGTTGGGTTTCTCTCTCGTATATTACCAGGTGTAAGTGTTGTTGTGAACTGGCACTTTATAAATATAACTGAAGTCAGATTAATTGATGTGGATTCATTTTATATTTATGCCAGGCAGTAAAGTCCAGCAAAATGTTTGTAGGCTTTTGCTTGTCAGCTTGTTTTTCAAATACTGATCACAGATTCTAGATCAGAATGAAAGAAGATGGTCTTTGAAGATCTTCGAGGGCTTTTGAGTGTGTTCAATCCTTGAAAAGAACGTATGCAATGTGTATGGACATTCTTCACAAAGCACATTAAACACAACATTTGCACTTCAACCAAAAACCTTTTGCATATGACTACAGTAACATCGTGCTAAAGCCGGGCTGATCTCTACAAATAATTACTGGATTGCAATATAGTCTTATTCCACTCATTCATTATCTCAGGTGAATCCAGCAGCTATGTATTTAGTATAGTGAAAGTAAGTGTTAAGTGTTTGTTATGTAGGTTGAAAAAACTCCTAATACTTTCTTATACTTGGATTTTGTACTCTGACCTAATGTCAGCAAGCAAACATGTTCAAAATAAGATTGTGAGAATGGAAAAAAAGCCAATAATATTTAAAAAAAAATGTCTACAGACATCTTATCTTGATTTTCTGTAATTTGTGTGTGTTGTTGGAGGAAAATATTAAGAACAACAGTGATTTTTTTTAGCAGGATTATAGATGTCACAAGTTTCACAGTCTAACTGTGGGAAAGATAAAGACGCTCTGCCATCCAGACAAAAATTTGATGAACTACAATATTATATTATAAAGTATAAATTAGAAAAAAACCCCAAACATATTTAAGTGGTTGCTGGTGGCTTGTGAAAACTCATAAATTCTTCTGCTAATCAGTCTTGGTGCAGTTTCGAAGCACTTCGTCTGTTCCCAAGTCACAGCATAGAGTTGAAAAGTGATTTTTGTAGAACATCATGTCATTAAAGTGACGTTAACCTTTGCACATTTGGATAAAAAAAATCTCCTCACTTTAGATGTTCTTGTTAAATGTGGTAAAATCAAATTAACTCTTGAGTCATGGCCATAAACCCTAAAACAAACAAACACAAAAATCACAGCAGCTTCTAATATTTAAATTATAATTTACTTTTTCCTACAGCCTGAGTGAAAATTTGTGCAAGATGTAGTGATAATCCCTCTCAGGTTTCCCAATAATTTTCCCAACTAGAAGCAAGGCCACGGCTACGTTGAGCTTTGACTTCAAAAAACAAATCCGTTCTTTCCTCTTTAAGTGTGTGTGAAAAATTTGGAAGTATTTCAAATATACTGCATTTAAGAAAATGGGACAAACACACAAACACAGCAAGCTTCAGCCTCAGTCACCGAGAACACATAACTGTGTTCCAGCTGTAGATGCTACAGCTACAGAGCTGCTTACTTCACGTTCTGCCAGCTCTGTATTTACAGTTGTAGTGACGTGACACACCGATAAGGATGAAAACGACCAGTGTCTGTAACATCTATCATTAGCACAAACTGCACTGGTTTTATCTTCCGTGTCTAAAAGCTTACATAAGGTGCGATACTATCTTCAGTGAGAAGTTGGACCTTTCCCCTGTGCCATCGCGGTCTCCATCTGGTGTGCGGAGCCACTGTACTGCCCTGAGCTCGAACTCTCCACTTCGCAGAGTTCAAATTCTAAAGGAAACCTAAAACAGTAACACGACTGTTGCATTTGGTTTAATTTTTCTATGTTAAAATCCTTGTACTTTCCGATTTATTGGGTTTTTAGTTTGTTTAAAATTTAAATTGATGGGTTATTGGCAGAGAGATGCACTATGTCATTTGGATACTGCATACAACATAAAACCACTTGTTTACTACTTTATTTGTACCTTAACTAACTGGTTACTTTTCAGTTTACCTTTTATTGTTTTAATTTAAATAGTGAGAGTCTAAAGAAAAAAGCAATATAAGACACTTATAGGTTAATGACTTAGACATGTAAGTGGACACAGTATTCAGTGAAAGCAGTACTTAAAACCTATTTGCTTATTTGTGATTTAACGTGATGGTTTCTAAAACACATTTAACAATATGTTTTCATATTAAAGTATATTTGTAGCTACTGCATAGCCCAGATTGAACTGAAAGTAATCTTGTAAAATTGCCACGATTTTCATTCAAACGGCCATCACGTTATAAATTTCACAGAGAAACAAAAGCAAAGATTGAAAAAGGTACAAAGAAATGAAAATAGCTGAAATGCTGCCCTCTGGTGGAGATGAGTAAAAAGTTTCCAGCTTCTGTCCTTTGCACTGAATATATACTTAGAATATCTACTAAGTATTATCAATTTTTAATGATTATTGTGGTTAAACCAGGGCGTTAAATCATTTCCCATGAAAGTTCCCTCAATTTTTATTCATTAATTTTTTTACACTGACAGGCACAGAAGAAATGCTATGGAGAAAAAAAAAACCTTTTCCTCTCAGTCTCACCCATGTTATATTAGTTGGTTCCAGAGCTTTTACTTAGGTTCCCATTATGTGCTACATGAGCAGCAGAACAACAAAGTTAATCAAGGACCATAACATGGGTATTAAGGCAACAATTACAGTATTTAAAAAATTACTAATCCCCCAATATTATTATACAGTATGCAATGATGGAATAAAATATGTTCATTAGGGGGATTAAAGTTTATGAAAAGTAAAGAAACACACAAGTTGCGAGACAGAAACTTTAATTACAAAAAAACGAAAAAATGGAAAGGAAAAAATGATGAAGATAAGTTTTTTTCCTTTTAAATCGTTTGGATCCAAATACACTGATGTGGAATTGTATAAGTGTGTGGATGTTTGGTTTTCTTTAATTATTACTTAAGTATTGGCAAAGACGCTTAAACTAAACACCTTAACATAACACGCTATGTGGGGACTTTATAGATAAGACGTGGGTATGCTGGTATAGTACTCATTCATTCATTAAGTTCATCTTGTTTGACCTCTACTGTGCGCAGATGCTTTATGGGAAAAATATAGACTGAATTCAAGCTATAAGATAAGATACTCAAGAATTTGCTGATGTCATTGCAATCAAAGGAGGAAAGGAAATCAAAGCTGAATCTTTCATTAGAAACCTCTTAACTTTTTTGGTTTTAAACGCAAGCTTTCTGAGTGTAATTAAAAAAAACTTCATAGCAACAAAGTGACACGTTTATTTGTTTAGTGGTTACCGATATGGTTCATGGAGAAACTTTTTGTTATTTTATAAACAATGATCTATGTACTGCAAACTGCAGTAACAGAATATGACTGAAGATAAGGATCAGGAGTTTAGTGTTCTGCCAAAAAAACTGATAATTATTGAATGTAGTGCAGCTGCAACCTAGCCGTGCAAGTACTGAAGATAAATTATTTGTTTCTAAGAACTTTTAATCAGCCTTTACATGGTAATTTTTTATCCAGATGCTGTAGGGTTTGCAGAGCATGTTATATTAATCCACAGGCAGATCACTCAGCCACTTATCCATTACTTAAGCATCAACTAGAAGCCCATGAAGTGCATTTGAATTGGTTTATTGTTAATTTGACTCAGTCCGCTCCCTCGGTGCTGACTGCGGCCACAGCTGAAACATAGTAAGGTCCTTCTCTGAGGTAAGACTTCACGCGGATGTAGTGCTGACTGCCCAGGATCTCAGCTGCTGTTGATGAACCTGCAAGTGCCCCAATCAGTTCAAACTTGGCATCTTTGGCCTCCTTCGTCTGGCCCGTTGAACGATCCAAAACGAACTCCATGAATCCAGGAGTGTTAATCATCAGCTTCTGGCCCCATGGCTGAGTGGCAATGGCCTGGCAGACACATATGCACAGACATCCAGTGATATTATATAAGACAGTGATATTATATATCAGAGCAATATACGCTTGTGCCCCCCTCCAAATATCACTATCAGATAGAGACCTTTATTTCTACAGGTAACCAGGTGGTCAGAGCCACAAAGAGGAAATATTAGAAGGTGAAAAACAAAAACAGTGCTTACAGTGAATATCCGCAGTGCTCCACAGTGCAGCTCTGGAAAGGGCTGAGTGCTGATGTTGCGAATCATGTCCATGGGCTGGCTGGACAAAAGGTGGAACCATGACTCTGTCAGGGCCAAAAGGTCTTCTGTCTGCTGCTCTGGCTGCGATGCATAAATTGACCAACTTGCACTTTTGTATCGTTGTTAAGAATTATTTTATTAAAAATGATTTTTCTTTACATGTCAGAAAAATACCTGTAGGGAGAGAAGTTGTGATATCGCGTCCAAGCTTCGAACTCTGAGCTCTGTAGGTCCAGAACTGGCAAGCTGGCTCATTTTTGACAACACAGCCTTGAACTTTTCTCCTGAACAAAAAGAAAACAGTCAAACCATAAGAATGGTCAAAAAATACAAGACAGTCTTGTTAGACCAAGACCTTTCAAAGTCATGTCAGAAAAAAGAGAATAACTTTTAAACTAAAATTCACTCAGATTCAATTTTTTTTCTTTTATAAGAAAATGTTATGTAGAAAATTTCTTTCATAAAGCCAAGGATACCGAGCTAACCTGTTTTCTGCAGGACCTGCTTCCCCTCCACATTAGATCCCAGTAATCCCAAAGTGTCCAGAGCCACGCCGATCATCACAGGGTCCGGATCAAGCGCCATCTCAAACACTTTGTTCTGAAAAGCTGGATAGGTTTCACAAACCTGCTGTGGACTGTCCATGATGGCCAAGTTCCCAAAGAACTTCACCAAACCTGCAGCAGTAATACTCACATCATAAAGTGCAGAATAATGCTGAACTGTATGGATAAGACTGTAAAAGGCATTGCATTATACTGTTGTGTATTAGACAGATAAATATATATTTGGGTGGGGATGATACAGACACTCACCTGGAAGGTAGAGGGAAGAGAAGGGGTCAGTCTCGGCTCCTCTGATCATGTTTGAGATCTTATCCATGATACCTTGCTGGGCCAAATACTGCCGACCATGCTGACTGTGTGCAAGAGTTGTAACCATCTCTACAGCTGTGACCCTGGTAAAAAAGTAAAACAACAAATTAACAGCATAAACGAAGACGAAATGCATATGAAAGAAGGAGAAAAGCAGTCAAACTTAGTTTGTACTACCTGACCAATACGTCGTCTCCTGTTAATTCGCTGAGCAGCTGAGAAATGAGGCCGCTGTTGGCACAGTAACCGAGAGAAATGGGAGATACAGATGAGATCTCCACCACCAGCTGCAAGCAGAAAGGACAAAAAACTTCATAAGATCATTTATATGAAAGTGTCGAACTCTGTACATGACATGTATACAATATATAAAATGACCTAAGTCAGTATGTGTAAGTAATGTCATACTGTCGACCGATTCCAACTAAGTAAATCGAATTTAAAATCATTGGGTTGCTGATCCTATGTTATAACCCAGTTTGAACATACCTCATATATTCTGTATCTAATAATGTCACTTGTGGCCATCACATCCTTCATGACTTGCAGCAGGTCAGTCTGGAATAATTTGTCTAATCCAGGCTTGGAATGACTGAGCTTAGACAAGGACTGAATCGCCTGAGATAAAACAAAAGAAAAGCAGATACTCCAGGCACTGACACTTTATAAAACGTGAGGAGTGTAATTATAATGCTTTATTCATCACCTGCTTTGCCACAGCTATCTTCTCCTCTCCGATGCAGCGGATTGCTGCTCGGAGGACGTCGTGGTTGTTGAGGATTTCAGTAACAGCATCAGGGTCCTCCACCACTCTCCCAATCTGACACAAGAAGGTGGGATTAACTAATATTTTCAGTGTTTTACAAGATACTTTCTGTGCGTGTATGTGTGCGAGCAGCCTACCTGTGCCAAGGCCAGTATCTTAACAGTGTCATTTGGGTGAGTCAACCCCCCCTGCAGCTCCGCTCTGTAGTTCTGGACCACATGCACAGGGCTCATGGCCATTAAGATGCGTTCAAGGATGTCTACGCATAGCTCCACCTGCGTCCTGTGAGTATTTATTTATTTAACAATCAATATAGCTCCTTCTTATTTTTTATTTTAACTACGGTTATTCTGTACAGTGTTAGACAATGGTAAAATGGAAAAGTGAATGGTATATACCATTCACAGCTGTCAGTGTAGAAATATTTGATGTATCAAAGCACCTTTAAGGCCAAATTCAGTTAACCTTGAAGCTAAGGAAACCAGTAACAAGTCATTTGAAGGAAAGCATAAACCCTTGTATAGCGTAGAATAGTTCCTGCTATTACAGGTTAAAAATTACAACACTAAAAATGTCTTCTAAAAACTAGATGGGACCGGGAATGGCGATTATACATAACAGTAATCAAATCAATCTAAAAACAGTGCTTGGATGAACTCGTTCAGCTGCATGTTTACAATTCAAAAAAAAAACTTAAACAACACATGTAGTTTAAATGCTAACTTTGAGCATGTTTGTAATCATAGTTCACCAAAAACCGTAGCAATTTCATTGTCCAAAAAGGGCACAGTGGTTAAAAACATGCTCTAAACATGAAGGTTGGTGTTTTAAATGTCAAACAGTGTCCTGCTGGGGCTGTGTTATTAGTAACACTGTAACCAGTTAGCTTGCTAACAATTAGCTCAGTTTCAAGCAGCTCTTTTAGGCTAACTAATAAACCCTTCTTGTACGTTAACCTAGTGTCAATATAGCTAACTGTTAGCAATACATATATTATACCCACTGACTGACTCAGCAGTTATTCGCCAACGTTTAGCTGATGCACAGAGCCAAACGCACCTGTCACTGGAGTTGAGCAGAGAGAAAATGACATCTAAACGCTGTCCTCTAATTGAGTCCTTCAAGACACTGACAGGAATCGCTAACAGAGCAGTTTTTAAACTCTGAAGTTCTTCAACTGGGTCTTCAACTCCAGCGATTTCCTCCAGTAAGCTGTCAATGGAAGCAGCCATATCTTCCAGTGTTTGGGGAGACTTCAGCCAAACGTATCCGCCAAAATGATTTCTTCTTCATCCGGTTCCGGATACGGTGGCTATCTAACATTATGGCACATTACCGCCACCTGCTGGACTGAGAAGGATGCTCCACTTATTTCGGTCCTTGTTTTCTTTTTCTTTTCTTTTTCTTTTTTAAAAATTATTTTTATTTCTTGCCAAATTCTTGCTAATAACCAAATTATCTAATAGTTATATATGTTTACTTGTTGTACGTCAGTATGGTTTGGTACTTTTAGACAATTCAAGGGTAATTTCAACATTTCTGACCAATGTTATATAATTTTTTTAATCAAAATTTTCTCCCCGTCATTCATTAAGCCATGAACATCATACTAGTTCAAAGAATGAGAAGTCACTTTCCCAGTCTGTCGAAAACTGCTCTGCTGACACACAGTTCATAGCAGTTCAAAGACTTAAATGTGCTCCCTGCACCTTGGCCAAGTTCCACTGTGTTTGACTGTCTTTCCACATCAGGTACAAACTCTGACAATAAAGACTTTATATTTGACTGATCATAGGGACACAGCAGTGGCGTACATGTTGGTTGGTCCTCAGGTTTAATCTGGCTCAACAGCCTTCATTTCTGCTCTACATGATCCCTGCCCTATCACCTCCTCCCTCTCCATGTGTCCCCCTTAATTTAAACAACTTGCAAAGTGTAACTTCAATAATAAAATTACGCTGTATTATAACTTTCAGGTTGACACCAACAACTGACATTATTACTGGTAATGGAAAGATCATGCATCTAATAGTGTTGCATTTTCTTTTTCTTTCCTTTTTTTTTGGGGGGGGGGGGGTGCATTTCTTTTTGTTTTTATTGTTATTTTTCTAAAGCATTTTATTTATCCATCCATTCGCTTCCGCTTATCCTTTACAGGGTCGCGGGGGGCGCTGGAGCCAGCTGTCATACTTAAGTTTATGACAATATACATTTATTTGTTATGGTTAATTTGTTGCTAAAACCTCATAAGCCTGTAGACCCTAAACCTTAGAGGAGCAGCCAGTGTCTCCATATCAGATTCAGAGTCTGTAATGTGAGTCTGTAATTGTAATCATGGCACAATATGAGCATTTAGGATCCGCAACTAGTGCTGAGTATGTACTAGTGAAAAGGGGCTAGAAATGGCAGATGTAAAGTTAAAGAGTGAGGTTGCCTAGTGTAGAGCATGTGTGAGAGGGCAGCACTCTGGTTACTCTTACTCTGGTTACTTCACTTAAATTTTCCCTTAAAGGCCACATAAACCATAAAATTGCATCTCTTTTAAAATAAGAACAATATAGCCTTCTTGCTAATAGACTATAGGCCCATTCTAAATACAAGTAATTACAGATTACAGCAGAAATTTTACAATGTTGGACTTATTTGACATTAATGCTACATTTGACTGCTACATTTGATGCTAGATACAGAGTTAGGCACTATATATATCATGTATACCAGCAGTCCCCAACCTTTTTTGCACCACGGACCGGTTTATATCTAACAATATTTTCACGGACTGACCTTTAAGGTGTTGCGGATAAATACAACGAAATAAAACCAGTACCGGCACCAAAAAAAGAAGATTTATTCATAACACATGGGAAAATACCAGAGAAACCGAGTTAACAATAAAAACACAAAAATAAATACATTAAAAACTGATAAAAAACCTGAAAACCATAAATTTCACACCTGAGGCTCAACTCTCGCAGCCCGGTACCAAACGACTCAAAGACCGTACCGGTAAAAGTGTGTGGGGAAGCGCTAACTGATTAAAGGACGGGGACTACTTTGTGTGACTTGTATAGTGCACAGTTAGACATTGTACAAGGATATATGATGAGGAGTTCTTCAAGGATCCATTCTGGGGCCACTTTTGTCAAACATCTGCTTTTTCTTGTGTAACCCAGATTAATACATCATACATAATTAAGATGTATAATAATTCTTTTAAATTAAATGAAAACAAAATGCAGAGTAATGTTTTAAACACAAAGATTAAAGTTATTGCTTAGTGCATCAGATGCTGACATCTTGGCATGTTGGTGTATTTTTGGACCTAAAGCAAAATTTCAGCAGCTACATTTGGCATTTACAAAATTAATTGATTATAAAGAACTGAAAAGCTTGTGTCTTGGCATGATTTTGGATAAACCTTTGCAAGGATTTGTGTTCAGTAGGGTTGTGCACTGTAATTATGTCTTTAGTTAGATTCTTTAAAAAGTAGCAGTTGAAGATATCCCAGATATTTACACTGGCTTCCTGTGTGGCGAAGCATTGATGTTAAAATACTACTATTGGTATACAAAGCACTTAATGGTTAGAGACCAAAAACACATTTGTGATCCACTGATGTCTAAAGTCTAAGATTATCTGAGACATCTGGTTTTCTTTCTATTCCCAAAGTCAAAACTAAACATTGGGGAAGCAGCATTTAGATTTTATGACCCGCATAACTTGAGCAAGCTCCCAGAAAACTTGAGGTCAGCTCTCGCGCTTAGTTTTTTTAATCAGACCTTAAATTTAAATGTGCCTGAGGCCTGATAAGACAGCATCTAGTTGTTGATCTTGCCAAACAATATACAACATATCACCATTTTAATAAGTTCTGTATGCTTCTAGAAGGAGGAGGAGTTTTAGTGTTTTGGTACTTTTTTTTAAAAACATTTATAACATGCAGAATAACTGTTCTGTTCCTTCTAGGTGTCATTAATGTTGTATGGAGGACGCAAGGTACACTCCTCTTAATGAGGTATTGACTCCGGGCTTCGGTGCAAGGTTACATGCTGCTAGAGTTTCATGAAAATGAAAACACTGTCTGTCAGCTAGTATTGTCCTAAAGCCGACCAGTGCAGGAGGTCCTCTGGTCATTTGTTACTAACAAAAAGAACAATAACAAGTTGATGGAAGAGGGTGTCATGCAGGTACAGAGTGAACTCTTTGCAGTTTTCAATTTAATCTAAGTTCTATTAACTAATTTTTGTTCTAATTGACTATGCTTCATCTTTTTATCTGCTGATCCAGTTCTGTCTGTGCAAGCTACGTACCCACCAGTGGTGCTTCCTCTTCTTCAATGTGCTGCTCTTCCACTGCTTGTTATTTGGGGCCGATTTCATCGAGGAGTACCTGCTGCAGCCTACGCCTGGGGTTTATGCTGATGGCACGGTTGTAGGCGTGAGAGAGAAAGCAAGGAAACTGGACCTGAGCAATGCCAAGGAAAATGTGTCACAGGCTTATCCTATCGCTAACCCTGATGTCTGCAAAACCTCTGACCTTTTCCTCCTCACTCTTGTCTTCAGCTCTCCAGATAATATCACCCAAAGAGATGCAGTTAGGAGGACATGGGCCAATCAAACACTCATCCAAGGCTTTCCAGTGCAGATACTGTTTATCATCGGATCAACTCAGACTTCTGCTGCACAGGAAGCCCTCGTGAGCGAGTCTGAACGTTATGGAGATGTGGTCCAAGGTCATGCTACAGCTGACTCATCCCTCCATGGCCCAACAGAGAAGACAGTGCTGGCTATCCGCTGGGTGATCACCTTCTGCCCTCTGGCACGCTTTGTCCTGCTGACCAAAGAGTCTGTGTTTGTCAACCTTCCTGCCATTGTAGGCTATCTGCTTGGCTTACACAGGCACCCTGAGGACTTCTATCTGGGCAGAGTGATCCAGAGAGACTCTCCTGACAGGGATCCCAATAGTCCTGGCTACCTGCCCCCATCTCTCTACCCAAGCAAATACCTTCCTGAATACTGTGAAGGGGCAGCTTACATTCTGTCCCAGGACGTGGTCCGAAAAGTGTATGTAGCATCCGCAGAGGTCCGCGCACCTGTGCCAGCTGATGTTTTTGTGGGACTTTGTGCTAAGAAGGCCGGTGTTGCACCAACACACAGTGCCAGGTTCTCAGGAGGAAAACACATCCGCTACAATGCCTGCTGTTACCACTATATGTTCAGCTCAGCAGGAATGGGGAGCCATGAACTAGACAGAGTGTGGACTGACCTGAGACAGAGGGATAGAAAATGTTCGCTGTTGCAGACCTATTACGGACTGGTGGCCTGCAAAACCCTCACCTATCTGGATAAACTGTCCTTCTTCAACTCACAGGAAGGCAATTAATTTATATATGGTACAGACAACATGTAGAATGCATGTAAAGAAAAACGCAGGGTAAATCTAATAGGAAAGTGCATGACTTTTTGTTCTATTCACCATTAGAATTGCGCACATAATTGTTGGGGCTTTTTTCTTAAAGGCTGGATGATAGGTAACGGTGACAGGCGGTTTAAACTATAATGAGTTTTGTTATCCCTGACCTTTTAAAGTTATTGTGCCTGTTTAGATGTGTATCTGGTCATTATAAAAGCATGGTTGTAAATAATAAAAGACATACATACGATTCCTTAAGTGGCTTTGGTTCATTTCCTGGGACTCGACATGCTGGTGCCTGCTGGCTGACTCAGTCTGTCACGAGTCACTGGAACATTTGCATATAATGAAGTCTTGTTATTAGCAGCATTTGTGTGTTTGTGCTTTGAATGAAATGTAAAATAGGCTCCCAGGGTGTCTTTCCTTTGGTACACATAAAGAAAAGCAGGCAAGTTAGGGGGCTGTTAGTGAAGAACAAACCGTATATGCCCACACAGTCCTAAGAAGAGGTTTAATCAGGCAAAAATAATTGAGAACCCCTGTGTGGGTGGACATGTGGCATGGCAAAAGAGGGACCAAAAAAAAAACCTCTGGTACAATATGACAAAAGTGGTCCTTTTTGTGGTTAAAATCCACTCTAAACGTATGAATAATAACAAGTGGTAACACAAATAACTGATAACTGATCTGAGCCAATAAAATCTAACAAGTGTGTGTAGTTGACATAAGGCGGGTTTCCCAACTTTAGGGAACTAGTTGCCTGCAGTTCACTGAAAACACCAAGGAGGATAGTAAGTGTCCCGCATAATGCATAACAGAATAAGGTGACATTCAGGTTTTGACTATCTTTTAAGGAAAAGTCAAAGAAATGCTTTTCTTGGTCTTAGTATGTGTTATTAGCTCTTTATTTGCTATTTAAAAAAATAAAATAAAATCTGTGAATCTCTCCTCATTATTACTGGTTTTAACTCACTATTTATAGAGCAAAATGAACAGAATCAGCATTTAAAATACAATCAGGGTAAACAAAAAAATCCAGTTTACTCATTTATTTATTTAGTTTCTGCTGCACTTCCTTTCTAGAGCTTTCTATATTGGTTTTGGCATTATGAGCTAGTTTAGCGTGAACACACAGCAATTAGTATTACAGGAAATTAATCAGTTCCAGCTCTATTTTAGATTTCCCTGCAATTTTATGTCCTTCAAATGTTGCTTACGCTGCTGCTTCTCTCTCTAAATTCCACAAAAGGAAGGTTTGGCCTCTGTCCCAGGCCACAGGCTGACCAAACTAAATGTTTGGGTGTTCTACAACCTTCTCCTCTTCAGTGGCTCGCGCTGCAATTCTTAAATCTGCCTTGGCCAGGTTCCATTGTGTCTGCAAAGTTCACCTTGGCTGTCTGTCTCCGTGCATCAAGCCAAAGTATTCAAAGAATAACATCTCAGCACGTCTACGATAATTCTGGCTGCTGACCAGCCATAGCAACAGTTTGATTGGCGTACCATCATCTTGAACCCAGATCGCTCTCCGGGATTAATCAGGATGAATTAGCATCAACACATTCAATCCACGGCCTGAACACCACATGATTTCTGGCTTCTCTGTCAGTCTGTTCCCTAACAACTGACCCCATGATGCTTTAGTTTTAGATCTGATGTCATGTTATGGTCGCTACCATTCCAGTTATGTCATGGCTTTCTTTGAAGTATAACAGAAGGTCACAAAAGTATCAAGGATATTCTCTGTTAGGGAGAATAAGGTTTTTATATTCCTATATTAATCAGGCTTTTCTTTTAGTATTGGATTGGTATTAATAGAAAAAAAAAATGGAGAAAATGTGCTCAGCTCCAGTAAAACTTTTACTCTTGCACTATAACAGAGCTGCTTTACACAATTTCAACAGTTCAAAAATCCCCTTTTATCTTATACTGCGCCTCAGTGAAGCCCACTAAATTCATTAAATGGTCCATTTTAATTCCCTTCCACCTCCCTTTAAGCCAACCTTTCTTCTAATTGGCTGCACCCTGCAAACAAAACATTTGAAAGGCAGGTGGGTGGCGTTTCTGATCTGTTGACATCAAACAGATCTGAATACAAAATATCTAAAACGGAAGCTTAGAACAGTTAGATTTACAGGGGTTACTTGTACCTATGTGTTTAATGCGAGCTTCTGACAGTGTAACACTGAATGTATGATATAAAATCATGAAAACCTTCACAGTAATGCTTAATTCATTCTTTTGTAGCAAACCTGCTTGCTTTCAGTGCAGGCTGACGCTTTCTCTCTTTTTCTCTTGTGCTTCTTTTCCTTTCTTTTCTTTCTCCCTCTCTCCTCACTGTGTCTCTGTGTGGAGTTAATTGCTTTCCATGCTGTTTCGAGGCTCTCTCAGGTCTGTGGCTAGAGCTGGTTATACAGTTGAACACTTGTACTCAATCAACTATTCACTCACCTGCTGTATTTAAGAGAGGCTCATCCACCCACTTGCTGTTGCAGCAGTACAACGTGCTAAGCAGCACTACGCCAGGCTCCCTCAATTTTCTTGCTCAGCATTTGGTTCCTTGTGCTTATTCGTGATTCCCGCCTCAAAGTTCCTGCCAGTTTGGCCTTGGAAAACTCTCCTCTGCGGACCTCCCCTCTTGCCACACTCACACCTGGGGAAACTATTTGCCACCTCAGGCTTTGCATTTATCTCTCCACCCTTGCTCTGTATTTTTGAGTTCATCGATTTCTTTGTTCTTAGTAAGATTTATACCACTGAGACCACTCATGGAATAATCCACATGATCCCCCATAAAAATCACTTTTTTCAATTTTAGTTGAACTGCTATGACAGGGAAAATTGAATTTAAGTTGCCGCTTTACCACAGTAGCCAGCGAACAGTAGGAAATCTGTCCTATAAACCCCATCAAAAATTGTGTAAAACACATCCCTGAACTCCATGCAAAAACCCAGATGTTCCTTTGCTTCACCAAGACTTGTTCCTCATTTGCTCCACACCTCACACTTTATTTGTGGCCTATTGACTTTCCAGGACTACACAACTGCATTTCCTTTCTACTTAAAAACTATAATCCTGCAGTTTTCATTGACTTTTCCACTGAAACCTTCATTGAAGGTTTAGTAGTAAATTGGTTTTCTTCTTTCAAAACTATCCCTATAGCCACACTTAAGAAATAAATAAATAAAGACCATAAGCGCAGATGTGTGTGTTTCCTTGCTACTGTAGAACTTAAAAAATAGTTGCCAAAAGCACTTGTCAGTACAGTTATTCTACACAAAGTCCTCAACACAAACTGCTGGATCAAAAAATTCTGTTGAGGTCTGGTAGGATTTTCCAAGGGAAAGTGGAAACATGGTCAGCAGAGTGGGAAAGCTAACAGACCCCCCAAAACCACACGTAGACTTGAGCGCATGCAAGCACACACATATGTAGATGCACACTGATTACACAGCCTGCAGAGATTGGTAATGTGAGGTTAAGGGCTCGGTAAACTGCATGTGGGTGGTGTGCTCTAATGAATGCTTCTCAGAGAGGCGCATCTCTGCAGGGACAGACTCATCAAACCAGAGAAGACTGTTTTATTTGGAGTGTTTACACCGTCCCTGGGTTTTTAAGCCACGGCCACTAATTTTAAAGGGCGTTAATGTCACAGCTGATGAAAGAAATAATTGTCAATTTTGCATGTGCATATAACTCCTTCAACAGGACATGTAGCGTGCGTTTTAGTACATAAGTGTAGAATCCCCATAGGCTGCTGTAAGTTTTATGTTTAGCGCTGAAGCCCGGTATTCATGTGGCCCTCCCGCCCACGTTCATTTACGTAGAAGCAGTAACCTCAAGGATAAACTCTTTTTTGACGACATCTGTGGTTTCTGTTGCTTTCCCTTTTTGTAAACTCCATAATCTTTCCTTTGAGGTTTCGGTCACTTTGCCAAGCCAGGAGTATGTGCCTCTCTGTGGAGCTGCTTTTGACTTTTTGTGTTTTAATTATGCATTCTATAGCTTTCGCCTGACTATTTTTTTCTCCAAACTGCTCCATCTGGTTGAAATTAGGTGCATTAAACATGAACGATTGACTCCACTCCTCTGCCTGAAAGTTCTGGGAGGGAAGGATACACAGATGAAAAGTATCATAGTGTTAACATCTTTTTTCGAATAGTGAAGTGAAAACTCAAAATATTAATGAAATATTAATGAAATATGACATATTACTCATTAAGCTGAATGTCTGCACTTTTATGGCTATTAATTCATAATAACTGACAGCTGAGGCATACAAGCGGGTATGACCATTGGATGCGCACCATTATAGATGTATACATGACTTATGGTGATGACTGATAATTTAGTTGAGTGTTAACAGCATACTATTGAGCCAACTCTCGATCTCAGTGTGAAAAAGAGCATTCTTTAAATCACAACCTTTAGGATAAAAGAACAAATAAAATGACTTAGTACTAAACACAGCTTGATAGAGAATGGCTTCAATTTTGAAGGTATTTGACAACAAAAAGTCTAGGTCTGATATAATCTTCAGCCTAATGACAGCAATAGACAAAAGTTTAAAGTCATGTGATAGCTAGTGTCTCTTTATCATCTGCTTCTTATCATTAAATCAGTCAGTGTAGATCAAGTTAAATAAAAACTTTTGTTTATAACTTTTGTGAGACGGTGATTTAAATCATGTGAGATGTGTTAAGATAAGCTCAAAGTGAGTGCAGCTCTGTTCAGTCCGGTGAGGTCTTTTTTTGACTGACGCTTGCATGTGCTTATGTATTGTACACCGCCCACGTGTCTCTAACATTACATAAATATCATAAAATAGTCTAGATACATTTTATTCTTGCAAGTCTGAACATTCAGCTCAGCTCTGCGTTAGCCGTTCTAATCATCATTCAAACACATGGCAGCAATTCAGTACATTCAGGCAGTTTAAAACCCAAATCCAAAATAAGCCAATATTTAAAAACAAGAATAATACAACTTCTCATTTCCAATATTTAAAGTGTTCTTTTACTGTTCCTTGCAGTCCTTCATTTTCTCTTAAACTTGTGGGAAATTAGAGTGAGCTGGCTTCTTTTCCCACAGACATGCCAAGGTTTGAACATTTTTAGGCTGTCAATGCAAAAATAAATCTTTGGGTAATTGCTACTGGTACTGGTGTGAGCTCCAATGGGTTGGGCTCGTCAGCCCTGTCAGTGTCCCGAGGCACTGACTGATTTATCAAAGGATCCTCAGTCACTGCTGTCACGATCAGTGCTGGGTGGAGACTCAGTCTGCAATGAAGCATCACTTTATTAGAGGCTTGTACTTTATTTGTTTATGAGTCCTGTCTTGGCAGTGCAGTATTTTCCCTTTAGTTTCAAACGCTCTATGCCAGACGATAAATACATCTGTTAACATTGTAACACTTTTTATTATTTTTATGCCTTTTATTTCTGGCACTTACATTCAAGATACATTGTTTAATCAATTGACACTCTGTATAACTAGAGGCACTTTAAAAGTACATTTCCAGTTTACAGTTTAATTAAAACCCAGTCATTAGTTATCTTGGCAGGAGACACTCTTCCTGGGTTCCATAATAGCTTAAATAAGAACCATAAAACACTTTATTAATGCCATATAACACACTGTAAGACAGTTCTAAATACATATAAGAAATCTGTAGAAGACTGTGTTCATTAACCATTATAAATTTTCCTTATGAATGCTCTGTTACTGATATACAGCTGTTTCAATACTGAGTGATCTTTCTTTTCTTTTTCTTTTGGCTGCTCCCCTTAGGGGTCACCACAACAGTTCTTCCTCTGGATGTTCTCCTCCACCACGTCCATGAATCTTTTCTGTGGTCTTCCCCTTTTCCTCCTTCCTGGCAGCTTCATATTAAAATCCTTTGTCCGGTATATCCACTAGCCCTCCTCTATATATATCCAAACCATTTCAACCTTGCTTCTATAACTTTTTCTCCAAACCTGAGCTGTCCTTCTGATGTACTCATTTCCCGTCCTGTCCATGTTTGTCCTTCCCAGTGAAAACCTTAACATCTTCAACTCTGTCACCTCCAACTCTCCTTCCTGTCTTTTTTTTTTATCAGTGCCAAACCATACATCACAGGAGATCATTCTTGCTGCTATCCTTCTGTCGCAAATAACTCCTGACACTTCACTCCACCCACTCCACCTGTCTGCACTCTCTCCTTCACCTCTCTTGTTATCTCTCAGGTGCTTTGGTGTTAACTCCAGGTACTTAAACTCATCTGCCTGGATTATCTCTACTCCTTGCAGCGTTGCTGTAACACTTACCTCTCTTTCATTCACACACATGTATTGTGCCTTGCTTCCACTGGCTTTCATTCCTCTTCTCTCGAGTATATACTACCACTTCTCCTTGCTCCTTCCAGCTGCCCCCTACTTTCAATACTGATAACAATTTCGTCTGCAAACATCATACCTTATGACCTCATTAGTCAACCTGTCCATCATCACTGCTAACAAGAAGGGCCCCAGAATTGATGTAATTCTACCACCACCTTGAACCCATCTGCTATTCCAACCACACACCTCACCACTGTCTTTGTCCTCATACATGTCAGTGATTTCCATCTCACTTCAACTTTATTTATATAGCTTCAGTTCACTATAACAGTTAGCTCAAGGTGGTATATTGCAAGATAAAGACCCCAGCAGTCAGACAATCCCCTGTGAGGAAGCATTTGGTGGTGGTGGAAAGGAAGAATTCCCTTTTAACAGGAAAAGAGTTTTGATCTATGCTCAGAGAGGGACAGCCATCAGCCTTGAACTGTTAGGGGATGAGAGTGAGAGCAAAGAAAGATTGCATACAAGAACAAATGATGTATTATAATAGAAATGAAATGTTTTAATCATTAACAGGAAGTTTAAGAACAGCTTGTAAAAGTGTTCATAACTCACCAAAGATGTATAAAATTTTTTATATCCATCTGTGTTGTAAGCATGCTAAAGTGTTCATGTCCTTCTCATGAATGGTAAAAAAATTAAAGTAGGGGGTTTCCAGTTCTAAATGAAGTCTTTTCTTTTCTGCGTTGGTTAATGGTTGGGGTAGCAGTGTGGCATCGCTTTACCTGAAAGAAAAGAAAAGAAAAAATCCCAGGGCTGGACAGGAAAGGGTGAAAAAGCGATAGAGAGAGAGAGAGAGAACGAGAGCGTGTAAGTATTTTACAGGGTGGTTTGACTTGTAATAACAGTCATTATAAAATCTGGGTTTCCCAATAAAACCAACACATCTTATTACAGGTTCCTCCTCAGAAGCTCACAGGAACTGATGGGTTATCAGTGTCAAAATCTACGATGGGGTCAGGGATAGTTGTCTTTGAGCCCACGTGTAGAATCTCCATATCAAACCTAACACTTGTGGTGATGGTTGAGGTTTAACGCTCCAATACGCTGACCATAGATCTGTGCTTTTTTATGCTTGGAGCTACAAATCCCACAGCTTGATCCCGGGTCAGTTTTACTTCTCAATGCTACAAGTTGCAGATGAGCGTCAGTGTGGACACCACCTCGCTTTAATAGACGGGAAATGTGAAACCATGCCTGACATACAATTCACTGTTGCATCTCACTGTTGAGCTGTTGCTCTCAGCCCTCGTGGCAACAACATTTAATTGTATCTTCAAAAAAAGAGCAGGGAAAATGAAAGGAAATGAGACAGTAAAAGCAAAGGGCTGGCATATATTTGCTTGTTTGTGGAGAGTCATGGCATGCACACAAAGAAACATTTCAGCCAGGTTTTTAACCGCCCATCTCAGGCACATCTGGATTGGATGTGAAAGAAACAGTCGGAAAATAGTAACAAACTTTAAAATGTTAGCTGCTGAGCTTTTCAGGTGCTTAGCAGGTGCTCTTACTCTTGAAAAACTTCCTAAGGGGTAGCAGAACTGTTGTATTAAATCAAACTCTTGCAATTATTTTCAAAAACTGATTCTTTTTAAAAGTTGGAAATTCAGCAGTGCAAATAGCTATGCTGTGATTAATTGTGCTGTATCTTCTTTTACATGTAGATCTATTGTGCCAGCACGGCGGATGATCAGACAAGGAATGACGAAAATACACAGACTAAATACACACAGGACGTGATCAGGGGAAGTGGAAACACTTGGGGAAACAGCTAATGAACATAATGACAAAGGGGAAGTGAAACTGGACACACTGAACATGTAAACAGACTCTCCACAATAAAACAGGAAACATAATGAGATGCAGACATGACAACATGAGCTTGAAAACATAAGACGTGCACACATGAAACGCGACAGATTTAAACAAGCAGACTTAACATGACGAACTGACAAAGGAGACTTAAACACAGGGGGTGATAACACGAAGGGGGTCTAAGAAACAATGAACTATAATGGCAAACTAGGCATAATAGAAATGGGCTTAGATAATGTAATGAACTTAAATATAAACCATAAACATCAAAAAATGTTAAAACTCAAAACGCTGGGTCAAATGACCCATGACAAAAACAAACAACACTTTGGTCAACTTTGTTATATTATTATGTGCTATAGAAATACATTTTGATTTGACTTGATTTGAAAAATGTTCAGATTTAGGACAGTCTGGGCAATTAGCTGTCAGAACTTCTCCATAATTTTACACATTCTTTGTTTATTGCATCAGCCTTTCTCTTTCATGTAAAAAAAACCCAACATCGTGTTTTTGTTTGTTTATTTGTTTTCTTGTTTTTGTTAGACTTTCATACAATAATATATTATATATATTTAGATGTCTCTGGGATTAAAAGTACAGTTAAACTTTATAGTGACAGAAAGTGACGTTTCACTGGTCTCACCTGCTGAAAGTAAGACTGGTCTGTATGTGGCCCATTGTGTAAAGTGAGTTTGTCGTCCCTGCTCTAAATGTTTGAAATGTGTCACAGTTTGCAGTTCAATCTTGAAAACGTTTAGATATGTCCTACTGGCTTTAGCTGCCCTCATCCCAAAGTCAATGCAATCCTCTCTATTCGGCCCTCAGAACTTGATCTTACCCTGACCTGAATGAGTTTTCGTTTCAGAGAGGTCTTTGAACCAGTCATATGTGAGGTAATCTGCACTAGGATGCTTTTCCACTGTGAGCGCTGCAGGCAGAGATTTCATAGCAGAAAGATTTGTAGCTTCAGCTAGTCAGCGGATTTTACTGGAGACTTTTATCTGCGCATAATATAGGCGCTCTTATAATACTTTTTTATTTGTCTCCCTGCTTGAAGCTTGAAGTTTACTTCGCATTTGTAATTTTCTTTTACTGAGTTTTTTTTTAAACCTCATTTTTATTCGAAGGATCTTCCAGTGGATGCTTATTGCTTAGGGATAAAAACATGCCTGTGCTAAAATGGACACAGCGTATTGTCTCTTTCTGAGGAAGAGAAACAACTATTCTGTAATGATAGCTCTGACTTGGTGCGGCTGTGAAGCACAAAATTATTCTGTCTGTTGGATCAGGTGCCAGTGAACTGGCTTTTGGATTCTTGTATGTCACTAACCCTCTTATTTCATCCTTTTTTTTTCCTCTTTCTTTTAAATTTTGAAAGACACTTCCTCACTTTCACTGCTCTCTCACAGCATTTTGCATGTCTGCATCCGCATACTCAGACATGCAATGACGCAAGTGAAACACAAACAGAGCAGATGAGTGACTGGACCAGTTAACAGTCACCAGTGTGATTCTAGCACCATGAACAGTGCCTGATTCCTATGGCCTCAGGACTGTCACAGAGTTAGCCTGCTCTGCTCTGTGTAAATCAGCCACAGTGTGAAGAATGCTAAAAGTGTTTCGCTGCTGTCTTGTCATTTCCTGAGGGTGTTCACTCTGTTCATCTGTCTCTCATCTCCCTGCGGGAAGAAGGGTTAAAGAGACACTCCACAGATAAGATTTAAGAAAGCACCGAAAACCTGAGCGCAAGCATTATGAAAAATGGGGCCAATCACCAATGAGTGTCTAGAAAGATTATAAGAAGTGTAGGATGCAATGTTTTTGGCCACACTGGGGACTAAAAGGCTAAATATATTAGGATATCCCAGGGTATGCCAATTTTAAAGACTTGTGATAAATAACAGCAGGAGTATGTATTTAATTCTGTAAATTGCGTTCTCTATTTCAGAGTTGTTCTGTGTGTGTGTTTTGAGGCACTGTCATCCCATTAGGTTAAAATGGTTCATTTCATTAACGATAATATTGTTCACTTAGTACTACTTTCTGCTAATTTTATGATTTTTTTTTTTACTGAACTTCCTGTACATCTAATATACATATTACCAGAATGTTCCCATGTAAGAGCCTCCTGAACAATATCAGACGCTGCAGCTTCAGCAGGGTGTGTGTGTGTGTGTGTGTGTGTGTGTGTGTGTGTGTGTGTGTGTGTGTGTGTGTGTGTGTGTGTGTGCACACAAAAAGAGGCATACCCACATTCTCTTAAATGCATGAATAAATCCTACTAAATATACAGGGATCAGGCATAACATTGACATGATAACACTGATCATCTCTTCATCATGGCACCTGTTAGTGAGTGGGGGCAAGTGGACATTTTGTCCTCAAATCTGATGTTAGAAGCAGGAAAAATGGACAAGCTTAAGGATTTGAGTGAGTATGGCAAGGACCCAATTGTGAAGGACCGATGACTGGGTCAGAGCATGTTCAAAACTGCAGCTCTTGTTCCTGGTCTTGGGTGAGCAATGTCTGTCAAATGTGAAAGTCCAATTAAGGAACAGTGTTGAATCAGCGACAGGGTAATGGGCAACCAAGGCCCCTTCTAATGGATAATACTAATAATTAAATTAATTGTGGAGGGTGCATCACAGTTGGTTGTGCATGGGCCTACATGGTAGCAGACCAGTCAGGATGCCCATGCTGATCCCTCTCCATTGCTGGATGTGCCAACAATGTGCATCAAAACTGGACCACAGAGCAATGGAAGGCCTGCTCTGATAGATCACATGTTCTTTTATATCACATGGATGGCTGGTTGCAGCATTTAGCTGGGGAACACCTGGCAAAGTTTTGGCATTTTGGAAGAATAATCCAGGTTTATCTACTGTGATTCATAGATATAGACATAATATAGTGGTCCATGTGTGGCCCTTTGCTCACTGTATTAAGTCAGTATAGCCCTCTAGAGAAAAATGTTGCCTACCCTGCTCTTAAAGGACAAGAGAGAGCAAGAGTCAACAACGTACGCAAACTAACCCACACTTAAAGGTCAAGTCATCTTTTTTCCCTTTAATTTATCACCTGCCTTTTTCTTAGCTCCACCTCCTACCACCTGGGTTAAAGCTTAGTCAAGCTTAGTCAAGACTGTGTAAGGCACATGTTTTATGTTTCAATCATAGCCTAGTGTTGCCTATATATTATTCTAAAGATACTAAACAGAAACCTTTGCAGCTTCATAAATATTTAAATGTTAAAGCATAGTTATGCCATTTTGCTGGCTGCATATGGACACTGTTGTATCTTCTATGGCAGGGGTGCAATTTCCTTTGATGCTCTGTGTGGTTCTACATACAGCGTGTATGCTTGAAATGCACCCACACACATTCCTTCTAACCCTGAGGCAGGCTGAATATAGTCTTTTAATGGCAGGAAGAACGCTGCCTCTTTATGTAAGTTAACGAGCTTTCATTTCATTTTTCATGTCTTCATTGTAAAATTTTCGACCATCTTAAGGTCTAAGTAAAACCCTTCTTTTGTAAAATGTTGCTTTCTGTAACATTTTGCATAAACCCCCAGTTTATGCCTTTATTTCTTAGCAACAGTGATGATACATACAGAAAACATTGGGAGAGAAAGGAGTATGTGGTTATGCGGTAATGGACCCTAACCATTAAAAGGGATGCCATCAGTTTCCTCATAATCTGGAAAATAGGGCGGTTATAACAAATGTTTCAAGTAATAGCTATTGAGAGGGCAAATGTACTCCTACTCCCAAGACCGCTGTGAGATTCTGGATTAACCTCATATATCTGATTGACACTTTGTGGACACTTAGTGCACCTAAATAGCAATGAACAACATTATGGTGAGCCACAAAACTACCAGACATGTAGACATAATAATAGTGGTTGCATGGTTTATCATCCCCTGTGCAGGTGCGTGAGACACATTATTACCAAGTAGAACTTGAACGCAGGCTGAGGCCTTTCTGTGAGGAGTCTGCTTGTATCTGCGAGAGTCCTCTCTCGATACTCCGGCTTCCTCCAGTCCAAAGACTTGCACGTTTTGGTGGCCTGTCCAGCATCTACCCTGCCTTTTGCCCATATGACTGTTCAGATAGCCTTCAACCTAACCATGACCCTGAATTAACTTGATGGATGAATAGATGGTTGGATGGTTGGATGGATGGAAGTACAAAGATATTCTTAGTTCATTTTCATTGTGTTGAAATAAAGCTATAAGTGCAGTTACACTGACCTGGTTTGAGTGGCAAACTATATAAGAACTCTTTGCAGTGCAAGCTGCTGGCCTGGCCACGGGGAGTCATTGGGACCCAGTGTTTTGCTTTGACAGGTGGAAAAGAGAAGCAAGCAACTTGGGAATTAATTTGTGCTTGAAATCAAATGTGCAATTTACAGCCAGAATTCAGAAAATCATAATAGGTTATCTGTATTGTTAGGTAATAGCTGGTGTTTATTTACCATGGGCACCAAAAGTATTTTTATATCTCACCATAACAGAAAGCCTAGTAGTGATTTAACCCCCACATAAACCTCCGCCTTCACTGACAAGCTGAAGAAAGTGGCTCAGAGCTATTTCTATAGCTAGTTCCTGGCAGTGGCCAGTTGAGGCTGGCTCCAAAAGCAAGTCAATTACCATAAATGCCATGTGAAAATCCCCAACTCTTTAACTCGTTTCAGGTTGAATTTTGCTTTGTTGTTATTTGTTCTACTAGACAATGTAACGGGAAGAGGACCCAAATTTGGGACATTCAGAGTGAAAAACGGAGGTCCAACTTAAAAAAGGAAAAAGTTCTTGCTCGTAGGGGGTCATCTGATTGTTGGGGTTTTCGCTCTACTACTGTAGGGTCTTTACCATACTGCTGTTGTGATTTGGCACTATATAAACACGATTTTATTGAATTGAATTGAAGACCCGATTTCAGTGACTGAAATGATAGTGTTTTATTAGTATGTTACTAAACACTTATAGGGGGCATTCAAATATGAAAACTGAGATGGTGGTAGCTATACCTAAACTTCAAAACAGCAGTCATAAACCAATAGGGGATCACTGTCCATCTTTTACATACAGTCTAGTTTACTTAGCGAGGACACAGATGCATAAGAAGAAGCTTATTATTTTTATTGTAATTTATTTTTCACCTAGAGGACTTTTTATGGTTGATGTAAAACTGTACAAGCTTACAAACATGCACGTTGTCACAGCTGGGAGTACCCATGCAGCACAGACCAAGTATTTGATTTGCTGAGGTGAACATAAACTTACTTTTCCATCACGTAGCAAGTATGAGGACTTCATGAGGACTAGCATTAAGCATGAGAAACAAGGAGCCGTATGCAGGCATTGCTTTCGATGTTTATGCACTGAAACATAAACAGATGAGAGAGTCAACAGGCCAGGCTTAGGGCAGAGGAAGGAGTTAAAAAGCTCAGCTTTCATCTCTGGTTAAATGAAGCCTTTTGATGGATGCTTTCACTGAAACAAGTCACAGTGATGCCTAAGTGAGTCCCCTTCATAAAGCTCGGCTCTGGTTCTACACAGACCTGCTGTTCTAGCGGGAGGCAAACATGGGAAATTCTCAAAAGTCCATCTGTCTCTTCTGACCTGTTTGGTTTTCTGCAGGAAGTTCAGCCAGCGAATATAGGTGTGACTGTACTATGATATTAATGAGTTTTGTAGAAAGGCCCTATTCAAAAATAGCCCCAGAAAAAAGAAGAAAAAATACACTGCCCCACTGGAATTTCACTGGAGCTTGGGTCCTGCCTGCTTCAGAGAGATCCAAGAAGTGGAATCAATTATAAACTGCACACTTATATTCAGTTTGAGTTGCTGAAACCCGAAACATCAAATGACAAATATTTCAGTACCCCAACCCACCCCTCTTTTCTTTTCTTCATTTTATTCCACAGCTGAAATAACACTTTCTCCCATACCCGGAAGCAAAAAACCTGAACAACAAATGAAAGTCAGAACAGAAGATATAGAAAATAGACATAGACAAATAGAAGTGCCCAGAGGCACTTTTACAGACTCCAGCTTTAGACAAGCCTATCATTAAGGTTTGGTTTACTGGGACAAGTGTGGCTTTTTCAGCCAGGAGGCTTCATATGACACAGGACTGCAGAAGACTGAATCCTTGTTGGGAAATGACAGTGGCCTCAGCCTGATTGCTGCCACTAAAAATATACTGCTGGGGATGGTTAAGGACTGGCTTTGAGACATATATATATAAAGTTAATTATCGTATATGCTCAAAAAAAAATATAGTAGGCTATAGCTTGCTACTAATTTTCTCTGTGTCTTGACTATTAGACTTTCAGTAACAAGCCCTCTTCATGTAAAATGCTGATTATATGGTTGTATTTGTGTAGTTGTTCCATATTGAGGAAATATTACTATTTTCCTGTTTATTGTAAATGGACAGTTTAACCCAAAATGAAACACTCGTTTTTAACCTCTGCCCTGTAACCATCAGGATGTATACCTTCTCTCAAATAAAGACATGGAACTTGCCTTGCGGTGCTCAAATAAATTTTTAAACCCAACAAGAATGTATCTTTTCAGAAATGTTGTCCTGATTATACAGAAAAAAAATCCCCACAGTTGTGAACAGTTGGGACACCAAAAGTAAAGTGATGACTGGTTAAATTATTTTAGAGAGCAGACAAACATATTTACAGTGAAGATCTTAACAATTGGGCAACACACACCAGAGTAATCCAGATGGACAAATAGCCCCACATGTAAAAGGAAAATGAACTAGTTTGCAGGGTTAGGCAAACAGTAATTTGCCTAACCCTTAAGAATTGGTTCTGCAGCATGCATTGTGCACATGCAACCACCAGAGGTAGCATTGTTCCTCCACAGGGGTCTGTTCCTCCACAGACCCCTCGCTGCTCAGCTTTGCATGAACATTTGCAGTCTGGTGTGTGTGTTGAGGAATATCAAAGAAATACTCTGGAATACTCTGATACATCTTTGCTTCTCACTGATCCGAATTGTTGTAACTTTACTGAGTAGAGCATTCTGAAAACATTCAGGAATATTTCTAAATTTGAGAATGGTTTTGGTCATGCTGCTGGTTTAATGGTCAAGAAAAGACATGCTTCCACCTCTGCCTAAGACGTTGTGCCTTTTTTACATTGTGGTGTGCACAGCCGGTGGCCACAGTCACCAAAGTGACTCTGAGAGCCTTCATTTACCTGGATCCAGGAAAAATGAAAGACAGCAAGGGGCAGTGGGAGGTTGTTTGTTGTACTAAAAATGAGAAGACAGGAAAGGAGGGTTGTAACAACACTGACAAGATTAGTATGCATGAAATAAGGGAGCAAAATGAAATGGAAGGAAATGTATTTAATTAGAACTGTAGGGATGGAGGGATTAAAAGGACAAGAAGGTAGCTAGATAAGAAGCACAAAAGTGATAAAGACCACACGACAAGCATGACTGTGGCCTTCTTCTTCTCCTCTACACCTTGAAGAAACTACCCATGAATCCGGGTTTTGTGATGTAACAGTGTATTGACCCTTGGAGGCGCCCCTACCAAAAGAGAGTGTTTTCTCGAACACGCAAGGACCTCTGAGCGCATCACAGCCTCCTGTGCTCTGAGAGGACCAGCATTTGTTGACGGCCACTGAAAATGGCACTGGAATGGCCCGTCTCCCTCCCTCCTGCAGAAATAACAGAGGCACATAGAGACTGCATTCAGCATAAGTATAAGTCAGTCCGGCTACAGTCGGTCACGTGTTGCCTGAGGTGCAGATTAACATGGCTCCTCATGCAGTGGGAGTCCAGTTAAGCACAGGCGAGCTACGGCCTCTGACAGACTGTTTGTTTGGAAGAGTATCACACCGTCTGTCATTAGCGTGGACACTGTTATCACATAAAGGCCAATTCACTCCTTAACTTAGATAGGGTATCATCACCACATGAAGGATCCCACTGAGAGCTGATGTCATGTCTTGAAATATCCCAGAGGTTAGACAGGCTTGCCTCATGAGATCAGGAGCTTTAACATCCCTACAAGAAAAGCTGTGAAAGTGTGTCAAAAAAAACAAAACTGCAGACTAAATGTCAAATGTTTTGCGTCTTATCACTTTTATTTCAGTGGTTTAACCTTGTATTGAACCAGAAGCATTTAGAGTGAGGCCAGCAAGGATGTTGCTTTGGCATGTAGCTTCAGTGCAGGGTGCAGCATTAAATTGTTGGCATTAAATATCCAGCTCAGTGGCAAACCACATTTTCATCCAAAGGCCAGAAGTGACAGTTTCAAGAATTGGACATAAAACTGGAGGAGCTGTACCAGAGATGATGAGGATATACACCAGTTAACCTTATCTGTTTGTTTGAAAATTAAGAGAATCTGGAAAAGGTGACTCACTTGAAGGATGTGCTTGGCCTTATTGTAATGTCTCAGTTTAGTGTGACATTAACCAAACTTTAAGTGCGTGAACGTTTTGAGTTTATGAGATTTCTGTTATCTAAAAATGGGGTCACATCCCATAAATGTTTGTGAGGCCCATCACTAGTATTAACCATTAAAAGACCAAGAGGAAATCAATAAAACAACAACAACAAAATAAAGTAATCAATGAGCAGGAAGATCAGAAATGTGCTGCATTACATCACAATGCACAAACTAAAAGACACATCATCACCGTGCATAAAAACGATCCTCGCCCATTTTCTTTTTGAGCAGAAATCTTCACACTTCTCTTATTCACTCGATGAGAGAGTGGAAACCAACAGAAACTGACAATAAAGACAATATGAGGCAAGATGGTGGGAATGTGCAATAAACGCGCTTACTGTTACAGTGATGCTATGGAACAAGCGCCTTCTTTGTGTGCAAGAAAGGCAGTTATTCATACGGTGTTGTAATTATTTCCGAAATTATTTGCCTTCAACCTTGGATCTGTTTTAATGCGACAATTTTGCAAATGTTCATTTTAACAGTTTAACGCTTGCAAAGTCATAAAACGATTCGACAAGGTACGGGAGGGTGAAATCTCTGGAATATGTGGCTGCTGTGAGTTTATTGCTGCTTTATTATAAAGCTTCATTCCTTCTGTCCTTTTCCTGCTCTTATCATTGTCGCTTTGCTTTACCGGTGCCCTTTCAACCCACTCTCTGATGTCTGTCTTTAGTTTGTGTCACCCTTTGTTTGATCAATGTTACTTCTTCCTGTTCCTGAGTCTCTTCACTTGTCTGTCAGCCCATTTTCAGTTTGGGTTCCTTTGAAATCTGTTTGGACTTTTTGGTTTTGATGCTTTGGACTATAACCTTCCTGCATTATATCTGTAATTCCTTCTGTTCACTGCATAAGTATTTAAGTTTTGCATCTGCCATTCAGTTTGCAACTGCGTCCACACTTGGGCAAATCATGCTACTACGTTACGTCAAAACCTCAATGAGTTCCTTTAATCCTAAGGATTCTTCCATTCCTGCTCATGCTTTTACAACGCTGTTGCTCAAATAACAATAATCAAATAACTCTATTCAGTTAAGTTTTACTTATATAGTATCACATTACAACAACAGTTAATCAATGCGCTTTATATTGTAATGTAATGACCCTACAAGCATACAGAGTCAACACCAACAGTCTGATGATCCTCCCCATGAGCAAGCACTTGGTGAAAGTGGGAAGGAAAAATTTCCTTTTAACAGGAAAAAAAGACGTGTGTCAGAACCAGGCTCAGAAATTAGGTCAGACAGTAATTACAACCAAGAGCTACTGTGCTAATGTGTTTAGTTTGGTGTGTTGAAATTTAATGTTGAAGGACGCCAAAGTAAACTAGCGATGAATAAATGTGTTGTTCCTACTATCAGCTTGGAGGATACGTAAAAAGTTAAAGTGAATTCACCGAAATCTGAGGAGAATAATAAGGAGACTTGTTACAGATGACCCGAGTTTCGACCTGAGGTGTCGGACTGGTCGGTTGTTTACTAGTATGTCAGAGAAACACTGAGATTGCAGAGCACAAAGGGCCTTAAAAACAAGGATTACATTTTTAAAATAAACTAGTGGCACCTGGAAGCCAGAGTATTGACCTCAATATATTGTGTTTTCTTTTATAATAAAACTCTGGAGTAGCTCAGGTTGATTAAGGAACTTTTTTGAGATTCCTGTGAACAAGGCATTGATACAGTTCATAAAAAAAACACAGATATATTTTCCAGTATCCACTTGGGTTTAAAAAATCCTATGATTTACAGTATTCCCTAGGTTTGCATACATTTCTGGACTCTAGGAAAGTATGTGAAATTTCATGCCTGTCCATCTGGCAGATGTCAAGCTCTTTCTTCCCTTTACTCAAGTGAATATTTTGACCCACTGGATTCAGCACTGCTGTTCCAAATTTCAAAACAAGCTACAGTAAATCAATGCATCCTTTGCATCTTATTGCAAACCATTCAGTAGTTGTTCTGATATTCTGCATTGACCTGAACCAGGTCAACCTGATCAGCCATCAGTGTGGCTAAAATAACAAAATAAGCTAGGAACTACATTCAAAATCAGACCATGGGGAAATCACCAAGGCCAAAGTTTAACTCTCTACTTAGGAAAAATACATGAATTAAGGGAAGAGAGTCAGGGGCGCCTCCAGACATTTTATAGGTGTGGCCATATGGGGACCACTAAAAGTATTTGGGTGGCACACCAAAAAAGAAAGAAATCATGAAGGATATACAAAGTGACACAATATGATTGACAAAAATTGTATGTGCAGGAATAAATTACAAGTAAATTTTTTTTTAACTCATTTTAAGGTGTCTTCTTCTCTTTTGTGCTCATGGTTATTAAAATTATTACTAATACAGAACAGTCTTGCCAGGGGTGCCCCCCCCCCCCCCAGCCCCCCTTTGCCAGGGGTGTCCCAATTTTGGGGGGATGGCCAGTGCCCACACTTGGTGATGCCCCTGACAAGAGCAACAATGTTGCTCATTTGTCCTGAAATAAATTAAGCATATAGACTGATGGGAACATTCTGTCTTGCAGCCTTCTCACAGCAGTATTTTTTTTATATTTAAATACAATACAGGTACACACACCATAGCTCAAGTATTATCATTACTAGTATTTATTTTGGCTTTGGAGGAAATGGTAATGTGTACTGGGTGTAACAGTCTGTTGGAATAATAGGCAGTTTGGCACTTTGGGCGTAAAGGGTCCCTGCGTTAGTCTGGCAAGATTGGAGGCAAAATATTCATAGATGATCGCTTACAAATATCTGCTTTATTAAAGCATTTCTAACTATTCACTTAATGACATTAACACAAGCAAGCACATGGTTCAAATGACGTCTGTGCAGTGTCAGGTTTCATGGTACCATGGACTATACAATTTACGTAGATTTCCCTTTTTGTTGTGTCACTTTGGGCACTACAGCCACTTTACAGGGAACAGAAAAAGCCAAATAAGCAGGCAAAGGCTGACAAATGACCATATAAAAGTCTAGAAAATTCCAGCTTGTTGTAAAACTGCAGGTGAGCAGAACCCACCAAGGCCAACAAGGATGCTTTCCTCTACGTTTTTTCAGTACTTTCCTGGCATTTGATCAAATCTCTGCCGTTCACATGGCTCTGATTTTGATGGGAAACATCCTTCTTTTTAGTTTTAAATATACAGTGCACAGTCACAATTAAAGGTCATTAAGTTCAAGCAGAGCCATGTTTATGGGCTGGGGAGGCTCCCTTAATATTTCCTACATGGAGGGTGGAACTTGTGTCAAGATGATGGAAAGCAAATTTGGGGGGGTTGAAAAGCAGAAGGCAAAGTTTCTCTTACCAAAATGCCCCCTCTAAAAGCATATTCTCAAAAATCTCTGTGGTCTTTATCCCACCATTATGGGATATGTGGCTTGGCTTTCTTCACTACAGATCCAAATGTAAAAACATACATACATCTAAAAAGTGCATCTATTGAATCAACCAAACTCTGTAATAATATTTAATAATAGCTGAAGAATATTTAAAAGCTTTTTGAAGTTGACTTTTAAGAACAACATTGCTTTACTGTCATCTCTTTGCTCAAACCCCCAAAACTCCTGCAGCAGATGGCCGGCACGCCTGGAGTCTGGAAGTCTCTTCCTGTTAAAAGGGAGCTTTTTCTCCCCACTGTCGCCAATAGAATACACACAGAGGGTTGTCACATCATTGGGGTTTACTTTCTAATATTGTGAGGTTATTGCAGGGATGTATAATATATATATAACTGAACTAAAAATATGTTAATACAGATTAAATGTTATTATCATTTAGCTAAGCTTTTTGATGTCTCCGGAAAAGTGACGAGAAAAACGGTGAAGGAATCTGATAAAACTGACACTGTAAAGTTATCAAGTATAATAGACTGCTAGCTTTTTCACACGAGCTGTGCAGCACCAAACATTGCAAAACATTCCCCAACAGAGGCAGATTTGAGAATGCAGATGACCAGGTCGCCTGTAACAGACATTAAACAGTCTTTGCCCTCCCAGCTCCCTAAGTGCAAACTCTGTGTAATGGGCTGATGTAAGAACAGAGGTAATAGGGTGAGCATCATGTGTGCTACCTCCTGCACACTCTATCCAGGCAGCAACTTCACTTAAACCAAACAAAATATTCCCAGTGATGACAGCTGACAGAATCAGGATCTTCTGCTGTGTGAGAAAAAGCAACAAAATCCTGTACATGTGTGAAAGTAGCTAAGAAGAAATTATCATGAACTGACATGCGCCTTGCTGAATAAAACATGTCTTCCTTTATATTCTTTGTTTAAAATAAAGCAGTTCAATCCTTCCCCAATAAGAACTACTCATACAAAGACCTTCAAATACCGGAATAAAATGAAGCCCAAGAAACACAGAATAACAAGCATTTTTTAGTGGCTATCTCTACTCTTTTACATCATATAAGCCTTCTCATTGCTCGCCAGAGGAAATGAAATGTTTATTGTATAACCCTTAGGGCTTTTCTGCAGAGAAAGTTTTGATGGACTTAAAGAGAGGATAAAGCTTTTCCCCTCTCCTCTCCAAACTTGGCTTTCTCCCGTGATATGTGAGAGGCACGAGGTAAAGGTGGGGTCACAGATATAGTAGAGTTAACACAATGAGGACTCTGCCAGTATCCCACACAGGTCTTGACCTGTACCCTCCACAGGACGTGACTAAGCAGAGTCCAGGTCCATTTGTCCAAATAAGACCTTTTCCACACCTGTGACACCTCTGAAGCATGTAAATCTTCTTGACCTCTGTATGCCATAGTGTTTTTGATGAATAAATCCTAAATTTGTTTGGTCTCTCACTTGCCCTGGGGATTTTTGATAAGTGAAGGTTTATCAAAACATGATGAAGCAGATAGATTTAGAAATAAATGCATTTAATTGGAGCCAATGAAGACCGCTTACCTAAGGGCTTGTTTTGCTACAGGAAACCTAATTCAAATGTCTGAATAGCAAATTTTGAAAGAAAAAAAAAACAATCTTCTTATCTGTAAGTCTTGAGTTATCGTAGAGATGTCATTAATGGAAAGCCCAGTGCTTCAGGCTAAGAGGGGTACAGTAAGCCCCATATTGCTGTGTAAGGACACTGCGCTCCAAGTTAGGGACTTTTTAATAAGAAGGAGTATTCGGTTTGGCCACGCTAATAGTAACGGCTTGTGTCACGGTCCGGAAGAGGAAGTCACCTCACTGGTGTGGACAGGACACAGGGTCATATGGCTCCGTTACTCATGTCTATAGGAAAAATTCTCCAATTTCCTGAACCCATTGCAGCCACAGTGAGTCAGATAATATCCAGCAATCAGGACCATCTGAAAGAGATTCCCAGGCACAGTCACTGGCCTCTGAAAGTTTGGCTTAACAGAAGAGTTTGAAGGTTAACATACACATGCACAAAAACACACAAAGTTTTATGTACGATGCAGCTGAGCAGAAACGTGTACGCTGCTTATGTCACCCTGTACAGACTCACACACAGTCTTAAATCATTGTGCTTAGTCCTACTGAACTTTTATCAAATGCTCTAGTGGTCTCCATCTGTTAGTGCAACAGTTTAACATTTTGGGAAACACCAAATTGCTTCCCAGTAAAAATGTTGTCTATTAGAAAAGTGTGAGGGACTTTTACTGGACTCTGCTAGTTCTTTATTGCTCTAAGAATTTAATTAGCTAGCAAAAACTGGGAACAGTTATCAAATTACCACATCATCATGTCTTCATAGTTTATAGTTCATACTTCATAGTTATACTTGGCTTGTTAATCCACTCAAAACAGTATCAAATCAGTCTGCATGACAGCAACTCAAAGCAACAGCTCTCTCCACAATAGGATTGGGGTTGGACACTGGCTAGGCCACTCCATGAGCTTCTTCTTTAGCCACTCTTTTGTTGCCTTGGTGATTTGTTTTGGGTCCTTGTCATGCTGGGAGACCCATCAACTACCCATCTTCAGTCTTCTGCCTGAGGGAAGTAGGTTCTTGCCCAAGATTTTACGGTCCATTGGCCCCTCAACTGTGAGTCATCCTGTACCCTTAGCAGAAAAACAGCCCCAAGCATAATGTTTCCACCTCCATACTTGACTGTGGAGATTGTGTTGGGTCACATTCACCATTTCTCTTCCTCCAAACACGGCAAGGTGAGCTGATGTTAAAGACTGCGATTTTGGTTTCAGCTCACCACAACACCTTCTCCCAAACCTTCTCTGACTGATTTAGATCTTTACTGGTGAACTTAAGATGAGCCTGTGCCTTCTTGAGCAGGGGTACCTTGAGGGCGGTGCTAGATTTCAATCTATTGGTAGTGCATAACCAGTGGTGTCCTTTGTGACTCTGGTCCTAAGTGTCTTTAGATCAGCTCTTCCTGTTTTGCCTCATGGAGTGATCATCCTAAACTCATGTTGCCATTAAAATTAAATTACCATAAAAATTAGAAACTGTTCAGCTCTTTGTAACTGACCAAACTTGCAAGTTGATCAGAAGATCAAATAATTAATTAAGTTTGTCTCTGTGAGTCTCACAAAAAAAGTAAATATTAGCTTGTTCCTTAAAAACTACTATAATGACTGTGCCAGGCTACATTAGGAAAATGTATACACTCAGTCTCCTTCTCTTGAGGGAAACAGTTTGGGTAAAAAAACAAAACATGGAGGCTTGGCTCACCTGAATAATCTGAGATAGTAATATGTGCACACTTGCCATGCTTATGGTTTAGAGACATGAATCTGTTATGCAGCCACATTGTGGGGATTCGTTGTCCTCTTGACAGCAGTAAGCAACTCCTCATGATGAAAATTTGAAGGCAAAGACCTGGTTTAAGGTTTGGACATGTCAATATGAGGGGGTGTTTTTGAGTATAATGTCACCTGAAGTAATAAAAATATCACTCTGTGTGTGTGTGTGTGTGTGTGTGTGTGTGTGTGTGTGTGTGCGTGTGTGTGTGTGTGCGCGCGCGCGTGCGTGTGTGTGTGTGTGTGTGTGTGCGCGTGTGTGTGTGTGTGCGTGTGCGCGTGTGTGTGTGTGCGCGTGTGTGTTTGTATATGGAAAGGAAGGTGGGAGTGAGTGAGGAGGGTCGTGGAGCAGTAGCTGAAAAAGTGAAAGACCATCTGTTCAGAGGGATCTGGGGGTCTGAGGGAGCAACACTTCCTGCCCACTTTTGAAATATGTTAGATTGATGGCGACAGAAGAGTTACCCCCAAACCAAAATCTGAGCCCCCAGTGATTACTACTGGTCTACCTTGACTATCAAAAACATACTGTGTAGTATATTCATCTAAATTAAAAATTTACCACCTTGCTTTGCGTTAATATCCTTCTGTTCCTGTTACTTTGTTTTTAACTTTAATAGCTAACCTTTACACCTTTTTATTGGAAATGTTTCAGGAAGGAGACAGCAAGGATGATGGGGGGTGGGGGGGAGCCATCTCTGGGATGCAGAAACACTGAGCCTGGTGTAGGACACAAATCCATGGGGGGAGAGAAGTCCGCATCATAATGACCAAGCCAAATATTTGTCTAGTCCATATTCTGCGAGCATAATGAAGTCCTTTTACAGAAGGCATCACTGGAATCTGGACACTGATTTTATGCCAGGGAGAGCAGGTTTCACTAGGCCCTGCTGTTTCTACTTAGGCTACCCTGGTCTCTGGTGGCCCAATCCAAACTCAATACAGAGCCTTGTGTCCAGAATAAGAATGAATTATGGTCCTGTTTTACAGATGATAAGTACTGAATTGGAAATTGAAGCTGGATTTAATCAGGAGATGAACTGCACACTGAGGTGGGATTTCATTATAAAGAGAATTGAATAAGAACTTGCTTTGAATTTAAAATAAGAGCTTGTCCAACTCTACATGCTGTCAGGATCTGCTGTTTATGAAGGGAGGAGCTTGAAATGTGGAATTTCACAGTGCCCAATTGAGCCAAACACATATCTAAAACCCTGCATACCTGTGCGCATACTGACAGTGGGTACAGTATATTTTCTATGCTTATACCCAGGTGTGCACTAAGTTATTTGTACTTGCTCCAAAAACTGTGTTAAGAATGAAAACAGGAAAAGGCTTTGCTGCCAATCCTATTGCACCATTTCCAAATTACTTTTACAGGTTAGCAAGCATTTTCTGTTTTAGAGTTTTTCATAAAAGCATACACGGGGAATTGCTAGACATGAAGACGGGCCACTTTCTTTGAAGTGTACAAAGTACATTTTTAAGGCAAAAATATAATAAAGACAATTCAAAAACTGAAAATGTTCACTTAGGCTACGTCCACACGTACCCGGGTATTTTTGAAAACGCAGATTTTCCTATGCGTTTGCACCTTTCGTCCACACGTAAACAGCGTTTTCGGTCACTGAAAACGGAGATTTTTAAAAACTCCTGTCAGGGTGGATATTTTCAAAAACTCTGGTTTTGCGTTTACGTGTGGACGAGGTAAACGGAGAAAACGCAGCGTCAAAGGTGTGCGCATTTTTTGACGTCACACTGTGCGCCACGTTATTGTTTCGGTGAAATTAATTTCTACAATGGCAGACGTAGACAAAATACTGTGACTGTTAATTTTATCTTCTGCAGTGTTTAAATGCTTACATATACACACAGTTACTGTCCCTCCACACATATGACTCAGTTCTGCTTCTATGCACCATCTTTGTTTACTCTTTTCCACCCAGGCTTATTGACTTCTGATTGGCCAACATTTCTACACGGATAGGAATATAGCGCCACCTGCTGCTTTGGCATGTTCCTAGCAGCGTTTTCCTTCGTTTTTGGCTTTTATGTGTGGACGGGATTTTTTTTATAAACGAAAACGGAAAATCTTCGTTTTCAAAAATACCCATGTACGTGTGGACGTAGCCTTAAAGTGTTACGTTTTCAGCATGTTGTTTACCTGTCTGTCCCACAACTGGACTGTTTTGTACTATCACAACAGTTGAACATTCACTGTGCCCTACCTGCATAAAGTAAACGTGAACACAGACAGGTGGGCTTGCTGGTGATCATAGTGGCGCCATAGATTGCATATAGAGGTCTTTTTTGGAGCCAAGGTTGACCATATTCGAATTAGAGGGTGGGGTGTGCTAATTCATTACTAATAGCTATTAGCTAGGGAGATCTGAAATGTTTTTGTACCAGGCTGAAAACATGTTTATTTCTGTTGAGAAAACTTTTTTGCTATGGGAATGGGCTTGCTTTTGGAGACAGCCTCAAGTGGCACTTTGAGGAGCTTTGGGATTTGCACTTTGTCTTCATTTTTTAGTAACACCGGCTGTCACTTGAGTGGAGAATTTGACAATTAAAAAGCTTCACATCTTTCAAAGGAACAGGTAGTTTAAAGAGAAACAAGTGTAGTAGACTTTGTTGCCACAAGTAAGTACATATCATAAAACAAGCACTTGATTTTAAAGGAGAAGGTCTTCTTCCACACAACTGTTCATCATTCCAGCCATCCATCTATTTTCTGCCAGTTATCCATGTCCATATTCTTGGGGCAGCAGTCCAAGTAGAGATGCCCACACCTCCTTCTCCACAGTAACTCTCTCCAAGTTTTTCAGGAGGGACCCCGAGCTGTTCCCATGACAGCTGTGAGATGTAATCTCTCCAGTGTGTCCTGCGTCTACCTCGGGGTCTCCTTTTGATAAAACATGCCTGAATCCTTTATCTAGGAAGCACACAGGAGCAATCTTAATTAGATGTTCAGACCACCTCAACTGCGTCTTTCAGTGTGGGAGCGTAGCAGATCTATTCAAAGTTCTTCGCCAATCACCAAACTCCTGTCCCTATCTCTCAGGACCTGATGCCACATCACTTATACCTGCAATTTTGTTCTTTTGGTCACTTATCCAGAGCCACAAGACCATAATGGACAAAGTAAGCTCTAGAGAGGGCCTTTCTAGAAAGAAATATTAAGATCCTTTCAATCTCAACCACCACAGTGTAAAACCTACACTGTGGTACTTTAAAAGATCATTATAGGTTGTTTCTCCTGCCCCAAAGTTATCAGTTATTAAAGATTAAAGATTTCTAGTTATAATGTGAAATTGGCATTTCACATATGAAACCACAACATGACATAAAGACGGCCTTTACCTTTTGATGAAACTTTTTACAAAATGTTTAAGTTTTTGGGAGTCATATTTGACTTTACAGTTGTCCTGCTTTCTGTTCAGATGTTGCGTGATTGTGAACCTTAGGTCTGGAGTGATAAAGTTGCAAATATTCCCCCACCCCCAAACAGGGAGGGCAGTGTCAAAGGCATTGTGTAAGATTAAACGTGCATCAGCTTAAGAGAGGTCTAAACCTAAACATAAAATACAGTAAGAAAATTGCAAACACTGCAGAAATCGGTCTGAAAACAGCACATAGTGTGGAAACTTCCTTCATCTTTCACACTTCAACAAGTGCAGATCTATGTGGTGTTGACACTCCAGCCTAGCCAAGCCTGAGAGCCTGCCCCCTAAAGAGCTTGTCTCCCCCAGCAGGTTATTCTGGTGTTATTATGAGAACTCAACATGCTCATTATGGTTGTGGCACTGTTTTCAGGGTGGCTGTCAACACTGGTGTGCCAACACTGGAAATGCTTGTGGTGAAGGACTGACAGGGACAGAGAGAGAGAAAGAGAACAGAGACACGGATGGAGGAGAGCGAAGGAAGCAGGGAGAGGATTCAGGAGACAAAAGAGAAGAAGATAGATGTGTTAGCGTGGGTCGACTGTAACAAAGACAAAGAGAAATGTGACGAGAAATATAAAGGAGCCAAAATGGGACTGAGAGGGGGGCAGAAAATCATTGCAGAGAGGAGCTTGTTTGACTGCTTGTCACCTCCCAGTACATCACCAAACCATCCCTACACAGGAAGGAGACAGGACCAGGAACACAAACAAGTGGATAGAACCACCTGTAAAGGAAAAACACAAACCACAGAGACACTCCACACACACAAGCATTCGCATACTCATACATACACTCACACATTCCTTTTATGAACAGTCTTCTTGTGTGCAGGGGAACTGAGCGAGACAGCACTGTCTGGTAAACGCCACCAACTCCATAACCTCTGCCACTGCCCGCCATGAAAACACACCTACACTGAGGTTGCTGTCTTTGCAGTTTAATTATTCGTTTGGTGACAACAGGTTATTTTAATGCTCCAAAAACATTAGCGTTGGGCTATTTAGCTAGCATCTTACCCATATCCTTTTATATCCTTGAATTTGCTAATACATTGTGACAAATGAAATTAAAGTTCAAGAGCTTTTCATGTGTCATCTGACATATTTTCATTACATAAGTGTTCGGTCACCTGGAAGCCATTCTACACATGCTGCTTATGTAAAACAGCAAGAGCTCTCGGATAAATATAAATCACGAAAAACATGTGGACACCCAACTAAACCTAGCGCCTAATTTTCTTAGCTTTTAGCCTGCTGTATTGGCTTTTTGTGTGTATTTACAGTATAGCTCACTGTAAACACTGATATCCAAATAGGCTATGCTGCTGTTTCCCTTGCCGTGCATCAAAGAGCAGTCTTGTGTCCTCACTAGGCCCAGGCTGCAATTTGGGCTCAAGGCGTGGCCCGGCACCCATTGGGCTGTGTCCGCCCTGCGTACCAGTAATGACCCCTTCCCTATGGGGAGTGTTTGATCTGGGCTGCTTGTGTGCTTCAGCAAGACCTATTTCTGGAGCGTGGGGGGGGATAAAGGGAGCTTTCAGACGTGGTGCCAATGACCATAATTAAGCAGCTTTAAGGGGTGGCAGCGAGCGCGCTAGCAAGTACAGAGTTTGTAATTTGGATGAAGGGGGCAGCGTCGCTGTGGCTCATTGGAAGTACATGGGAGGGTCGGGTGGCACCCAGTTCTGAAACACAAGGCATGGTGTGTGTAAAAGGGACTGCAAAGAGGATTTTAATGACTTGCATCCATTAGCACCCACCCCTGAGGCTAGCTGACCAACAGCTTATGGCTAAAATGAGGGGAGATCACCATGTGCTTTACACACAAGCAGTCAGCTTCAGCCTTACAGAGTGTCATTTAAGGTGACCTTTTTAACTGGTCAGTCAGCCACTAATGGTTCAAAGTCACTGACATCTTTAGCCTCATCAGCTAATTGTTTATCCTCCAACTTGGCTCTGTGGAGCATTCATCTGAGTAAGTGTTTGGATTCATTCATTCTGATTTTAGAAATGAAAGTTGGTATTTTAGTGATAAGATCAGAAATTATCCAAATATTCCCTTTAAATTGATTTAATTACAAGCAAAACACGACTGCTAAAAAAAATATTATTTGGAGAATGAATTTATATGATGGGATGAGGTCCAAGTACTGTAGTGTTTCTCAGAAATGAACAAATGCACCCAAATAGCAAAACAATAGAACAAAAACATTTTTGTTGCTCAGCAGAGTTATGGTATCCATGCAGATATCTTTGGACGTATTTGTGAGAATTCCTTTGTATTTTTGCCTCAGCGCCTATAAATTGGACATGGATTATCTCTAAGGATAATCCACAGACTTTGCAGGGAACTGTTTTCAATGGCAGCACCTTCTGCTGAAGGCAGTGTGTTTCTTGGACTCATTTGCTTTTGAACAGTTTTGAAAGGAACTTAAAATATCATGTCAAATGTACATGTACGTGTTAATGAAGCACCTCAAACAGGTGGTGGGTGGTAATTACTGGCTCACGGTCCCTGTGGGGTGGTCTTGGCCGGCCTTACCCCGATCAGGCCGTGACCCCTGTTAAGGTAATGGGTGTTCATCCAGGTGCTTCTCCATTAACATGTCTCTAACATCATGGGCAAAACCAGTGTAAAAACAGTTGTCTTATTTATAAATTTAAAAGAAAAATCTCTGCAAACTGGCCCAATTTTACTGAATAAGTGAACTGAATGAAGACAAAGACATCTTTCCAGCCCATGACTATTATCTACATTTTAAATATTATCTTCTGGTTATTGCTCAGTTGTTAATCATAGCTCTTTCCAAACCTCCCCTTACATTTTCCCAGTTTTTACTCCTTGGGGAGTTATGACACACTCGCCAAGTTTACAGTCATAGAGCTGGTATCTATCGTTACCACCTTTATTGGGAAAATCCAAAGCTTGGCCATATCAATTTTTCCATACATTGCAGGCATACTTGCCAACCTTGAGACCTCAGAATTAGGGAGACATTCAGGGTATACATATAGGGGAGACCGGGGATAGTTGTAACATTTTTGACATTTCTGTCTGTAGCTTGGAGCTCTTTTAAGGTAATGGATTCAAAATGTAATGCAAAGTATTTACATGTCTCTGCTATTAAATAGTGCAGCTATTTTCTCTGCAGCACAATTACCCATTGCATGGTATGCTCTCAAACACAAAGAGTGAAATGTTACAATTAACCCCATAGTCTGGGTTAGTTGTACCCCGGGGTGAGATGTAACACAATGAAATAAGGGTACTGACAAAATCTTAAGATGTAATCTATTTTATTCAACACCTGAATGCACTTATAAACATTTATGTAGCTATTTGTGTGTTTGTGAGTGTGTGTAGGAGTGTGTGACAGAGTGCAGAAATATAGATTTTGAACATACTGTAACAAAAACTTTTCACCAACTGAATTTTTCAATAATTTTGGTTGGCCTTCATTGAGTCTTCATTGGCTCGGTGGGGATTATAACCGACAACTCTTGCCACATTTGAACATAATAATTAACCTGAAAAAATGTAGCTGTGCACCAGCTTCATCAAATGAACTGTATGTGTTTCTGTCAAGTTTTTAATCACCATCAGAATCACAGTGGTGACAGATGTATGGCTGTCCTGGAGTGCAGGCCTCATGAGCCCACAGTGCACAGGTCAGGCACTTAACCCAAGCTTCTTTTGGCTTTGAGTTATTGAAGTTTTCCATGCACACAATACAGAAATTCTCAGCAGCATCTGAGGAATCTGTGTTGTCCTGTTCAGTGTTATTCATTTTCTGATTTTTCTTTCGTGATGTGGAAAGCTTGGATTGTTTTAGGTTTGTGGGAGTGGACTTGCCTTGTTTCTGGCACAGCCTCTTCTTTGGAAAACTTATTTTCCTGCTTCTCTGGTCTGCTTCAAGGGCCATCTTAAGAGAATCAGAATCAGAATGGGGTTTATTGCCAAATGTTGAGCAGGTTTACAACATTAGGAAATTGCTGCGGTGCTTCAGTGCAAACATAGTGTCATAAATAGCACTTAAATAGACATGAAAAAATAAAAGTAAGAATAAGAATTAAAAGTGCTACGTAGAAAGATATGTGCATGAGATATACATGAGATATATACATGAGAATAAGAATTAAGAGTGCTACGTAGAAAGATAGGTGTGAATGTGCGAGTGAATGTGAGTGCGAATGGTTGTCTGTCCCTGTGTGTTGGCCCTGCGACAGACTGGCGACCTGTCCCGGGTGTACCCCGCCTCTCGCCCTATGACAGCTGGGATAGGCTCCAGCGACCCTGAAAAGGATAAGCGGAAGCGAATGGATGGATGGATGGACGTAGAAAGATATATACATGAGTGCAGGTGGTGATCAGTGCCAAACATGGAATGATGCAGTGACACAGCGTAGGGTCATGTGTTAGTGGCGGGGACAGTCATATGATTATTGTTCATGTGTCCAACAGCAGAGGGGAAGAAACTGTTCTTATGGCGAGAGGTTCTGGTGCGAATGGACCGGAGCCTCCTGCCTGAGGGGAGCAGGTCAAACAGACTGTGTCCAGGGTGAGAAGGGTCAGCTGAGATCCGAGCTGCACGCCGCAATGTCCTGGAGGTGGACAGGTCCTGCAGAGATGGGAGTCTGCAGCCAATCACCTTCTCAGCGGAGCGCACAACACGCTGCAGTCTCTGTTTGTCCCTGATAGTGGCTCCAGCGTACCACACGGTGATGGAGGAGGTGAGGATGGACTCGATGATTGCAGTGTAGAACTGCATCATCGTCCGTGTTGGCAGGTTGAATTTCTTCAGCTGCCTCAGGAAGTACATCCTCTGCTGGGCTTTCTTGATGACGGAGGTGATGGTGGGCTCCCACTTCAGGTCCTGGGTGATGGTGGTACCCAGGAAGCGGAATGAGTCCACAGAGGTGATGGGGGTGTCAGTCAGGATGATGGGGGGGAGTGGGGCTGTGTGCTTCCTGAAGTCCACAATAATCTCCACTGTCTTCTGGGCATTCAGCACCAGGTTGTTGTGGCTACACCAGGACACCAGACGTTCAACCTCCCTCCTGTAGGCAGACTCATCCCCGTCCGAGATGAGCCCAATAACGGTGGTGTCATCTGCGAACTTGATTAGCTTGACAGACTGGTGGGTGGAGGTGCAGCAGTTGGTGTACAGGGAGAAGAGCAGAGGAGAAAGAACACAGCCCTGAGGGGAGCCGGTGCTGATGGTCCGGGAGTCCGAGACATTCTTTCCCAGCCTCACATGCTGCTTCCTGTCCGTCAGGAAGTCAGTGATCCACCGGCAGATGGGATCAGAGACATTCATCTGGGAAAGCTTGCCTCGGAGATGGTCTGGAAGGATGGTGTTGAAGGCAGAGCTGAAGTCCACAAACAGGATCCTGGCGTAGGTTCCTGGGGAGTCCAGATGCTGCAGGATGAAGTGTAGGGCCATGTTGATGGCGTCGTCTACAAACCTGTTGGCTCTATATGCAAACTGCAGGGGGTCCAGGAGGGGGGCCGTGAGGGTCTTGAGATGGGAGAGAACTAGGCGCTCAAATGACTTCATGACCACAGATGTCAGAGCCACGGGTCTGTAGTCATTTAGTCCAGTGATCCTAGGTTTCTTGGGGACAGGGATTATGGTAGAGGACTTGAAGCAGGCAGGCACATGACATGCCTGCAGTGAGGAGTTGAAAATGCCAGAAAACACTGGGGCCAGCTCGTTTGCACAGTGTCTGAGGGTGGCAGGAGACACACCGTCTGGGCCGGGAGCTTTCCGAGCATTCAGATTCTTAAACTGCTTCCTCACATCTGCTTCATGAATATGAAGAGTGTGTATCAGTGTATGTATCAGTGAGTATTGCTGTTTGTTTCCTTTTTCTTCCCGTTGAAGGGGTTTTTCTAGGTCCAGCTTTTGGTAAGGGTCGCACATCTTCTGGGTTAAAGCCCAAGGAGGTCTGTGGGTTTTCAGCACAGCCTGATGAGGGAGCCTTGGAGGTCAGTTGGGAGACTGGAGATGTGAGCATCTGGAGGAGTGGTCATGTCGTCAGCTGTAGGACTGGTGAGATGAGCAGCAATAGGAACGGACTGTTGGTCAGCTGGAGAAATGTCCATATGGACTGCTGGAGAAGGACGATCTGTGACCTGTGATGGAGCAAAGTCACTGTCCTCAAATATGTTTGGATTGTATGGCCAAATTCCACAGCACTGGAATCCAGCCTGTATATTCTTTGGTGTAGCTGCTGCTGGAAGTGCCGTCCTGACAAGACCTGGTATTTCATATATTGTTATGGTCTTTCCTGGATTCATTCTCATCCAGGAATCACTTGCACTGTTCACCATCTTTTTCAGTGGGCCATAAACACTCCTGTCAAGTGGTTGGAGTTTGTGACTGCAGTGAGGGGGAAATGTGAGCATCACAATTCCATTGCTCTTGCAGAAGTCAATGGCTGCAATTGACAGGTGTGAACTGTGGTTATCCATGAGAAGAATCACTTTTCTTTCATTGCTGACCTTGGTGTGGTTTGCAAAGTGCTTTAAAAAGATGAGGAACTCTGTTTCTTGCATCCATCCTGACTTATTTCCACTGCCAATACTTCCTACTGGCCCATCTCTGACAAAGTGGTCTGCATAACGTATGCGTGGGAACACAAACATTGGAGGAATTGTGTTGCCAATGGCATTAACTGCACATGCAAGGGTGACCAGTGAACCTCTCTCTGCCGATGTCATTGCACCAACTTGTTTAGTGCCACGTTTTGCAATCACTCTGTCCGGGGTTTGCACAGTTGTTATGCCAGTCTCATCAATATGTCATTTGCTGTTAAGGTGTGTCTCTTTAGCACTTCATCAAATTTTTTGAAAAACATTGCTACATTGTGTTGATTAAAACTGGTGGCCCGTGCCAGACTTGTAGCCTCAGCACTTCTAATGGACAAAGTTGGGTTTCATTTCATGTAGGCTGAGAACCAGTCTGGTCCAGCCCTTGAGAATTTGTCCCATGACTTTGGATATTTGCATCCATGTTTCACTGCAAGCTGATATGCCAGTTCTTTTACCTGTAATTTTAATCACGAAATATGTTAGTATTTCTGATATACTATATTTTACATTGCTACCATTACAAATTTCTAACTTTCCCTTGTCTTATCCTTTATTGCTTCCTATCTGCTTACCTCACGTGGACATAGTCCATAAAATGCATCTGCAGCTCTCATCAGGTATTCTGTTAATTCCTTCTCTTGTTCATCAGTGAAGACCTTCTTTCCACTATGGTATCCTACACGTGGGAGTTCCATTGATCCCTGCTCTTCCACCTTCTTCCTCTCTTTACAAAATCGGTGCAAAGTGACATGGCAAATGCCATACAATTTTGCCACAGATCTGGTGGACTTTCCCTGATTTCTAACATCATTTGATGCTCTCTCCAAAATACTGAGAGGCACCCCTCGGTCAGTCTGTCTTTTCCATGACCTAGGCATACTGTAATTCAAAGAAAACAAAAAAATATGAGTTAAAGTAATAGTGGGGTAAGTTGTAACATTTGCATGGTTGTTACAACTAACCCAGGCTGTTGCTGTTACAACTGACCCAGACTCCTATAGCCACGATCTAGCTCGCATTACAGCTAACACCTAAAACATTAGCACTAAAGACATGCACAGAATATATCCCCATAGACATACAAATAACATCATTTAAGTTTGATGAGTTTAACTGCAAAGCAGTTAGTGCTATTAGAAAATGAAATAAAGTCAAAAAACTTACTTTTTGGCATACAAATTAGTTTCTTTCTTCTAAAATTGTCTGTGTTTGTCGAAGGGTGCTGATTTTTCACCAGTGATAGAAGAACTGAATTGCGCATGTACAGAGTGAATCACATGATTTGAAACTTAGCCCTGATTGGAGAAATTAGAAGTGTTACAACTGACCCACGTTACAACTATCCCCGGTCTCCCCTACATATATATACAAAAACCTTGAATTTTACAATGTTTATTTATCGGATAAAATAAGCTTAAATGTCGGAAACAGGCCGGGGGTGTCCAAATTCAGAGGCTGCGTCCACCTGGGGACCCGGCCTTCGCGGTGTAAGTGGGCCCGAAACCGGGTAGACCGGAAATGAGCGACTGTGAAATTGAACGGTCAGGATTACGTCATGAGCTCTCTCGGTGGAAGGAGTGAAGCTCTGCCGTCTGCTCCTTTCTATCTAAAATATGGCGTAAAATTTTCGACCATCTCACACTTCTGTTTAATCAGTTTTATTCAGCTGTGTGAAAACTCCAGAGGAACCCTCCCGAGGGATTAATAAAGTTTTATTTAATCTAGTCTAATCTAATAACTTTAACTATTTACTCAGGAACAAATAAAACACCGAAAAAGGCCAAACAATAACATGTTTAAGTTATTTAAGTGACGTTTATATCATGTTTAACCTGAATAGCAAAAGACCGCGGGGGTTTGAAAACGATGTGCCGGGAGTTTGCTGCAGATATTTGAAGTTTACACAGCTACATTCTCGCCTGAAAATATGTTAAAAGTTTATTTTGCGACCCAGAAAGAGTAATAAGAGTGATATTAAAACTAAGTAGCTTCAGTAGCCATTGTTGGAAACTGGAATTGGCTGGGCCAATCTGGGATATGGTTTTCCAATTTTGATGTCGGGAGAATGGTGGCTCCGGGAGATTTTCGGGAGGGGCACTGAAATTCGGGATTCTCCCGGAAAAATCGGGAGGGTTAGCATGTACGTGTGATAGATAAATTAATAAAATAAAATAATAATAATAATAATAATAATTATTATTATTATTATTATTATTATTATTATATTTAAGCTGTAGCTGTAGGCGCTCGTTTCTGGCACTTTCTAGTGAAGTCCTTCCCATCGTGTCACCGTGCTTCATTCATATGGTTAGCCGGTGCTTTGGATTTGGGGTAAGATCCTTGTGGCCACCCCCTGAGAAGGCGTGTAGTTGCTCGATGCAACCGCTGGGCTTGTAACTTGACACCTGGCCGTGCGGTGCATTTGCCATCGCTTTACCCACAGAAAGCCTATTTAAAAAGGAAAGGGATGAGTCCAACGCTCCTGACTCCGTAACCCCCTTTCAAAAGAACCCAGCTTTCGCTCTCCCTCTCTCTCTCTGGCCGCGCGTCCCTCCAAACTGGATCGGCATAAATGAATGAAACACAAGGGAATATCGACAGACAACCGCACAGGAAAACTCTCTGTCAAAGCAGCCTGTCAGGAGGAATTTATACTGGACTTGACAGGCAATTCAACATGAGTTTTTTCCTCTGGAACTTCACCTCAAGCTTGTCAAATGCGTAAAGCGGCGACCGGTGTCTTTTTTTGCCCCCCTTGCAAAGGAGTCACACTGTGATTAAAGGATCAGGTTTTTGACTGCCAGGACAAATGAATACAAATGAATTTAGGCACCCGAAGGAGAGATTGCAGAACCTCTCATCTAGACACAAAGTAAGTGACATTTGTTATCACTGTTTTATTTTATTTTAACGACTTTTTTATGTTATGTGAACGGGAATATTCAAAACATGTGTACCGAAAAACAGTTTAAAGACCTGGATGCCTCCATGTGCGTATCTGATGATGTGCCGGCTGGCTGTTATCCAGCTCACAGTGAAGAAATTATGTCCACATGGGGAATGCTGAGTCTCTGAATGGGGTCTGTTTGGGACATGGGTGTAATTTGTTATTTGCATGGAATACCAAACAACTCCATTCGTGCAGATATTTACCTCCCCTTTATCGGTTCTTACGTGAAAAAGCCGGTTCATTCGGACGCAGTTTGCGTAGGTCGTGTTTAATATCCGCACGCAGTTCGCTGACATTACTGGAAGTGTTCATTAAAGTGACTCATCTGACAAAGCAAGCAAATTAGGGAATCATTCGTACCCATAAAGTTTCATGAGAGGTCCATCAGCATCCACTAAGCCGTTTGGTAGATTATTACGCATGCTTTTCATGTTTTTCCGTTTACGCGTTCCCCACATGGCACTTTTACGAAGGCTAAATAAAGGGATACTTTTTTAATGGTTAAAAACGTTTTCCCCAAACAAACAAGCCTAAACGAACGCATACGTTTCTGCGACAGCCTTAAAGTATTTAATCAAACATCTGCAACCGATATGAGCTTTACTAGAATGTGATATAAATTGCAGATGTTTTATGGACGTGTTTACAGCATAGGTCTCCACAGACAGTAAGTACACATGGGAGCAGCGCAAAGCCGTCTGTACTACACTGTTGACTTTTTGGTGAAGTTCATGCTGCAGCCTAATGTTGCTGAGCTTAGATGTCATCCATTGATCCATTTCTTTTTTGCATTCAGTTGTGCACGCAGGCGCGATTCTAACCTCATTGAGTACTGAACAGCTGGTTTATTTGACAGATTGCTGGCGAGATAGCAGCTGTACAGTCATTTAGGGAGTAGGAAAGTCCGGACAGTTGACCCATCGTCTGCTCGTTTTTCATTAAAACAAATTGGCGCAGGTTGTGTCGGTTTATCACACCTACCTGTCGCGCGTAAAGAAACACGGCTTTCAAAAGCTTTGCCTCCTCACTGTGTTAGTCACGACTCCACGGCGCTACGACTGCATTATTATGGACTGTGATGAAGTCGAGTCTGTCTGTCTGCGATGTGTGCAGAGAGTTTCATTCTCTGTGTGTCCACTTGGTGTCTCCCTTCGTGTCCCGCTCTTTACTTTTCACACGCAATCAATCCTCAGCAATGCATGATTTTTTATCCTTGAAATCAAACTGAAAAGATGAAGTTTTAAATTGATTAATTGATGACTCATTGACCAAAGGATTGATTAACTGCAGTCCCTTCCAAAATCCAGCTCAGAGCCTGAGTACTCTGTAGAACAAGGTGTGGATTATTTGAAAAACTGTCTGAAGTGAGCCATTAGCTGACTGCAGGGAGAAAAGTGGATTGACACTCTTAAACCCTCCTCCTCCTCATCAGCCCTTGTTAGTGTCAGCTCATCCACAGGAATTTTCCACTGTGTGTGAATGTGAGTTTGTGGTCAGGGGGAAGGATCACCTTTGGGAAATCCTTCAAGAGAATCAATAAGAAGGCCAAAATTGTAAATAGAAATGGAAACTACACTGGCCTTTCTGTGTTTTTCTTTTTCTTTTTTCCCTCTATAACTGCAGAGAGGTTGGTGCTTCTGCGTATATGTTTCTGGGGGAATGGTTTGTCATGGTTGTTGGGGGTGGGGGGGGGGGGGTGTCTAAGAACACAGTGGAAATATTAGCAGAACATATCGTAGAAGAGAGGATATTTACTATTAAGTTTGCAGATTACTGATGCTGATTTTATAATGAGCAATACCTTTTTGCCACTTAGGGAATTGTACAAAGATTGCAACAGTTTCTATTCACTCACTGTCTCACTCCTTCCAACAGTTTATCACTCTGTTAAATTGGTTGTTGATCTCTTACCATTATTTTTCTTAAAATGGCAGATTTGTGGGCTAATCACTTCTTAATCTGGAGATAAATATGTTATCAGCAGTGCATGGCAGTTTTTCCCCCATTCTGTGCTGGGACTTCAGTGTATCATTAGGCAGCCTAACGCACAGTATGTGTGTTAGGCTGCCTAATGCAGTGGATGACTTAGGAGGAGGGATTGCTCATCCAGTCTGTATTTTGTCCACTCAGCTTAGGGAAGAATCCCCTCAGGGAGTCATGTCATAGCTCGCTGTTGCAGTATGAAAACCACACCACACAGGGTCAGCGTACAGATGTCAGTTTATTTGATTTAAATATCCACTGCATACAAATCCCCCTTCAGCACAGCCACCTTCAAATGCTCCACACAGGAGAAAATCCTGACCTGTCAGATGCCTTTCAAAAGCCCCCTCTCCTAATGAAAATCTAAACAAGCTACTGAGAACTTTTAATGTGAAAAGCCAAAGAAAATGGTGCTGTTTCCTAGGAAACCCGGTCCAGTTTCCACAGATGTAAACAGCCCGAGGAGTAGAATAAAAGTTGTCGGGGCTGCAGTAAAAACCTCATCATTCATGACTCATTTTCAGAAAGCGGATCTCTCCCTCCGCTGATAAGACACTGAGTCACACAAGTCCACACACATACACACACAGTGACACACAAACACAAACACATCCCGAGCAACCACAGCCAGCTGTGTGTGTGGATGAGTGTGATGACGCTTCATTAGCAACTAGAGGATGGAAGGGTTGGAGACACAGACACCACAAACATGGATGTGAGCACACTGTTGCACACGTGCATTCAGATACACACACACACACACACACACACACACACACACACACACACACACACACACACTGGTTAATGTTGGAGCTGTAGAATTGTTTCTGAAGAGAGGCAGACACACGTCCTTGTCTGGGATAATGTAAATCGCTCAGCTTATGCAACAGTCACCGTCTTTCCCACATTTATGTATTTGGAGCCCTGTTTGCCTACTGTGGCCCACCAGCAACAGCTGTTATATACATTTCCTCCTCCAGTGTGTGTGTCTGTGTGTGACCATGTGCGCCTGGATGACCTCCAGTGGTAAACAGTGGTTCCCCCAGCCTGTCACCAGATCTCGGACCCCTACTGGGATCTCAGTCCACTTGCCAGTCAGTTTCTTTAAGTTATGCTGCACACCTGGATGCGGTGAGGGTGCTGAGAGACATTTTGTTTTTGTTTTTTCTGCACATGTGTGTATGTACGAGCGCACATGCATGCACATTTGGTTGGTTTTGGGAGTCTACTACAGTATTTTTGTCTCCAAAACCACAATGTGTGTGTGTTCTTGTGTTTCAGAGAGATAGAGGCTCGCTGAGATCTAAGTGCTTTAGCAGACTCCTGCTTGTGCCCTCCTACTGTAAACAGTTGTGTCACAGTTGAACAATATGTTAAGGCATGCCTTCTATGGTTAAATGCAAATAATTACATTCATTAATACTACTTTTTTGTCAGGGTTGAGACAAGTGTCCAATGTATCTGTAAATTGAGATTTGTGGATTTATTATATGCTGGAACAAAGACTTTTGCATTCTCATGTTGTGACTTGTTAGACTGTTTGTCCATCAGGGACTTAAACGTAGGACCGGACTACCTCTAGAAGCACTATGAGGCTCTGCAGTTACCTTGGCAACACCTCTAAGTAGTTATTTGGGGTTAATGAGGCCAAGGCTCTATCTAAATGAATGGGGAGAGAATTATATCTTTAATGTTAATGGTAAAAAAAAAAAGAAGTTTCTGGCTTTATTTATGACTCAATTCATGGTGCCAATATGATCAACATCTCTGCCTTAGCCAGCAATCACATTTGATTGATTGATCATAGTATGGATACAGTTAGTGAGGAATAACTATGAGAAAAAGAGTTAAATAGTCTGTCCAATACCACGTGATTGTTGCCTCTCTCTGACATCCTTCTCTTCTCTTCTTCCAGGAGAGCCCTATTGCTCTGTACCATTTTATATTGTACTTGTTACCTGGGACTTACACAAGTACCCTCTGAAGGTAAGCTTTCCATACTCACCTCCACGTACTGCACTTTCTGACCTCTTTTGTTTGTGCTGAAAAAAACCCCAACTCTGTAAGACTGTAAGGAACCCCGGTGAGGTTTTGCAGTTATTCTTTGCCTTTTTGGTCAAGGCCCAAGCACATAAACACTTTGCTAAGAGAATTGGGCCAGCCGTTGCCATAACAACAGGTGTTGAGTAAGCTAAGTCCAAGGATCTAGGGAGTGATCAGCTCAACCATTCAATGATCCAATGTTGACCATTAATCTAAAAAAAAATGTAAAATCTCATGTCAGTCAGAGGTTAAAGTCAAAATTTTGTCTGGACAGCTGCACTGCTGAAGACCCCACTTAGCAAAGCATTTGTAAAGGCTAATATTCTTCACAAGGGCAAAAGGGAAACGTTTGACGATGTGAAACGTGTACTAGAATTCAGAGATGCCTAAATCAGGAGCTTGCCTCCACTTTGCAGAACATTTTATACAGTTAAGTTAATTCAGTTTTATTCATACTTTATTCATATAGCACCTGTTTACAAAGCATTTAGCGAGATGCGCCTTATTATTGTGCTCAGCTCTTTTGCAGGCATGTTTCATCTACCGTAGACATCCTTCTCTGCAGCAAACAGGAGACTGAACAGTTACAGGCTTGCTGGTCAATATATAGTCAAGCATTTTGCAGCTATCTAAGCCACTGGTATTGGTCAAAAAGACTGCATAAGGACTTTGATGAGGCGAGCAGAGTCATTATCCAGTAATGTTTCTCCATAAATGCAGGATGTTAAAACATTTTCAGCTGATTGCTAACAGGCTCGCCTTTAACCGAGATCTTAAGTCAGTGTTACATTCACAATCTTGCATCCAAGTAGCCTTAAAAATCAGTTATTGCAGATTTAATTGAAAACGTTGAGTGTGTTTCTGTTTGATCTCCTTTTGGTACCATTTGGAAGTTTCCTCTGATGAAGAGTTATTGATACAGTCCAGTGAACTGCCCCCCTACTCTAGTCATTATGATTGAGGCTGACAGCACACAGACTTCAGTAGGCCCGACAAAGCAGTGACTGAAAACTGATGGTCGACAAAACCAAATGTCATTTCAGTTCATTACATCAAGGCTCTTCCACAGTCACAGTTCTGCAAATAAGCCTTTGAAAAGCTGACACTTCTTTAAAGTGTCTGGTGTTAACAATTAATGTAACATAACAAGTCTTGGTGGCGATAATTCACCAGAGGTGTAAAATTTAGTAGTCAGACCTAATAAAGTTAGTTGGACATGTTTGGCTCCTTTTTGAAAGCTGAGTTTAAGATAAGATAAGATAAGATAGAACTTTATTAATCCCTCGGGTGGGTTCCTCTGGGAAATTCGACTTCCAAAAAAAGCACAGCAACGACCAAAGTTACAGTTACAGAACTGTTATATATATATATACACACACACACACACACACACACACACACATATATAAATACAGAGACAAATATAAATAAAATATACAAAGGGGATAAATAGAATAAATAGGAATAAAAAATAAAAATACAAGTGAATTGCACATTTCAAGTATTGAGTCTATTGCACTGTTGACTATTTACAAAAAGTATTGCACAAGGTATTGTACAGTGAGGTGCAGAGGCACTACAGCTTAGTTGTTCCCCCCTCCTTTGTCCTCCTGTTTCCCCTCCCTCTGCCCTCCAGAGAGGAGTTAAACAGTCTGATGGCGTGTGGGACAAAGGAGTTTTTAAGTCTGTTAGTTCTTGTCTTGGGGAGAAGCAACCTGTCACTGAACAGACTCTTCTGGTTGTTTATGGCCGTGTGCAGAGGACACAGAGGAGTTTAGTTTTTAGGCTCCGTTTCATCCTCTAATTAGCCTTTTTATTCAGTAAAGAGTCTCTGTTTTGAACTGTGAAATGCAATGAACTGTGAAAGGATGAACAATAAGAGGAGGAATGTTCAGCAATACGTTCTTGCTGATCAGCCTGTGAGCAACTCACTGTCCCCTGGCACACGGATACCTCAGTGCAGCCTAAGACTTCTTTTGGAGGCCAGAGTCAAGGATTAAGTTGTATATTGAACACTGACATGATTTTATTAGGAAAAAATGTAGCATTTTTTTTCTGCAGTGGAACAAATTTTAAAATGTAAAAGGGGAACAGCCAGGTAATGATTATGGTGAACAACATCTGCATTTGCACGTCATCCCTCACTTTCATTCTTGAGTTTCCAAATCATATGACTCCCCATTCAGCTCTCCATCCTTGTCTGTGTGTCTCTTGAAACATTCAAATAAATAAATTGCCAGAAGGTTGAGGAAAAACAGGAAAATTCCAGATAGACCATGTTTTACCATGTTCTGTCCCTTATCTAAGCATTGATCATAAGACGAAGACTTAGTTTCACGTTTTAAACATATTCAGTAGTCTAATAAGTGATGATTCCAAATATGATATTCAGGGAATTCAGGCAATATATTGCTGTGTTGATGATTGGGGATGATGAGGAAATATCATAAACTATTGTAAACTAGCACAGATCGGCCCGAAAGGGATTATTTCAGTATAAATCAGTGACTTCATCCTCTACAAGGGATACGATCAGAGAAAAGAGCCTTGGACTTTCACTCTATCCTGTTTGAGTGAATTGGCACATTGCGAGACTATAAACTCTGGCCATGTGTTAAACATGCATCTGCTCAGACACTTACAGTATGCTTTATATCTGAGACTGTGCTGTTAATTTATGCCTCTGTAACAGTAGAATAGAAGAATTGGAGACAATGTACAGAACAGATAGAGGTAATGTACCCGCCTGCCTCATTGCCAAGTTCCTGTTGTCCTTTAATGCATCAGAGACCACACAGAGAGTAATATACACCATGCACAGTGTGAATATTATTCCTGTTTTATAAAGCTCTAATGGTTTGAACTAAAGGGAAGTCTTACAGCCTTATACATAGCACGTAAGGACCATAAAGAACTTAAAGCAATCAGCGGAGAAAGAGTCGTTTAACTCAAGGTTCTGTTTTCAGTTTGCATATGTTTAATGTCAAAGTTTTCTAAACCTCTTTTTCTCTCAGCTCAAATATTCCTTCAAACTTTCCCTGCAATTATATGTATTTTCAAAGTCTGGGGCCCAACAGTTTAATAAAGCAAGCCTTGTATTATAGAAAGACAAGCATGTCATTCAAGTCCTCACTCTCTATAGTTTACCAGTGCAGCACATCCCAGCTGTCTTTCCCACTTTTTCTGGTATCTCATCAACACTGCTTTTCCATGGATTCTATACACATGTCCCCATTAGACAGGCCCCAGTGACCACAGGTCAGAGTGAGCCCGCAGACAATAAAAATGGTGAGGGGCCTAGGTCTGAGATCACAGGTCATGGAGAGAATGAGGGCTGTGGGACTACTGAGACTGAAACTCTGAACAGAGAGTCAAAGTTGGCTGAAAGGTTGGAAACTGTGCTCCGAACTCTCGAGTTGAGAGATGTTGTACTCACTTGTGGTTTCTGTGGCCATGTTCTGAATGTCCACGCTGACTACATACTGATGAGAAGGACAGAGACGAGATGGGAAAGAGGTTACATGATGACGCTGATGTCATTTAGTTCATTCCCTCGCAAATTAAAGGCTTAAAAACAAAGAGACACAAAGAAATGTGTCTATCAGTATAGCTAACATTGTCAGCACTTGAACATTAGCTTACAGTACAGCATGCATGCATTAATATGAACAGAGATGAATAAAATGTGTGCCTCAAACACACATTTGCAACAAACACATATTTGTCAGCATTACAAAGCATGCAGTGACCTCGCTTTTGCTTTTCAAGTGCGTTGGCCAGGTGGCTACTAAGAAAGGATTAGGTCCTCTAGTCTGCTTGTACGTTCCTGGTACTGGCTGGATGCTTTAGCCTTGACTCACCTGCAGTGAGTGCAATGCTTAATTGGTTTAGCATTCTATTTTTTTATGACCATATATCCATTCTTTTCTGCTCTATATAACCAAAATTTCATTTGAGGTTTATGGGGTCCAGAGGAAAGACAAAATTAGGATAATAGGCATACACTGGGAGAGGTGTTTAGGTTTAACTGCAACACATTTGGATTGTCTTATCAAAGGATTTCTAATAATTCCTGTTGAACGTTTGACCTTTTAAACTCTAATCACAGTAAGCTGAGATGAATCTCTATGAGTTTTAGTGTTATAGGGTTCAGTAAGGTTTTAGATTACTGGCAAAGATCAACATTATATTTCACTGTGAGTGCAATACAGAATGTGGTGTACACACGCTGCCCTTGTGCGACACTTTAAGCTGTTCAAGGCATCACAAAAGCCAGACATATTGGAGCAATGTGAATTAGCAAAGCCACTGACATTTGAAGTAGACCTCTGTGCTGTTCAGCAACATAAGAAACAAGATTGCTGCGTACTCCTGCCTGTCTGGACATAAATTTATTTTGGCCTAAAGTTGCTATAAACCATCTACAGAAGCACTTAGATGTGCTCAAAGTCTGCTGAGTTCATTATTGTTTTGAATCTTTCTTTCTTTTTGCCTGTCTCTTCACTCTTCAGTGTTTAAGCTACAGTATTTTGTGAACTGCTTCAATATGGACATGATGCAAGCCTCTCGTAGCATAGGAGTCTTTAGTTAAAACAAAACTTTGAAAAAGTGAAATGTTTTGCACCAAATTCTTATGCAAGAACTCAGATTGTCTCATTGACATTTAAATTATTTTTCCACAACCATTTAAAACATGTTACAGTTTGGGCACAAATTACAGTAAAAGTTTAAAACTAGTCCAGATCTCAGTGTGTTCTCTTGTAGTTCTTGCGTGATGTTTGATTTATATTTCTAAAGTTGCCTATGTTGTTTATTTTATCTTGTTCCTGATGATTACCAGGTACCAAAAATATGAGATAACAATAACCATAAACATCACAAACAAGCATGTTGTAAACACTGCTTATCTAACACAGCCCTTTTCTTCCTCTACAGATGTGGACATTCTCCAAAAGTTGGGGCTTAAGGGAGAGAGGACATCACGCATTCTGCCGGCAGGAGTCATTCCGTTCAGATCGGGGATCATCCTCAACCAGCGGGCGCATATTGAGGCTCCATTGCGATCAATCTTTCCTCCGGCCATCTGGCCTAACCTCACGCTGGTCCTGAGTGTACGCTCTCACCGTATCAACAGCGCTTTCCTTTTCACCCTGCTCTCAGACCACAAGAAGCTGCTTCTTGGTCTACAGCTTGTACCGGGAAACCTGGTCCTACACACGGGACCAAATACCTCTGTGGCACTGCCCTATGAGCCCCACGATGGCAAGTGGCACCAGCTGGGTCTGGGAATTAATGGACAGAGAGTGACTCTATATGCCTCCTGCGGAGGGCAGAGTGTTCATGCAGACTTTGGGTCGGACAGTGAAAAGGGGCTGGCTCCAGAGCTCCATGGCTCGCTGCTGCTGGGGAGGACAAGCCAGCAGCAAACTTCAGCACACTTTGAAGGAGCCATTTGCCAGTTTGATCTGGTCCCTTCTGCACAGGCAGCTCACAACTATTGCAGGTACATTAAGAAACAGTGCAGGGAAGCTGACACGTACAGGCCTAACCTTTCTCCTTTGCTGCCTATTGTACCGAGAGAAAGAAACATCACAGCTACTGCTGCTACCCCTAAACGTGGAAGCCCAGTAACCGCCAGGAAAACCACAGGGTTCAGCCTCGCCAGGAGCGCTGCTGCTGCAGCCTCAGCTGTCAGATATGTGGCCCCCACCCAAACGATAAAACCGAACCAAGGGACCATCATCCCAAAGACCCTGTTGGGAACTGTGATACCAGTTACAGACCAAGTTGGTTTGGTTTCACCACCTCTCAAGACCAGAACCAGCACTGTCACAACACCACTCAGGACAGGAGCACCACCCACGAAACCATCAACGGCAAGACCCTCCAGTCCTAAAGCTTTTAATCAGAAATCCTCTAAACCTACTCCATCAAAATCCACTTCATCAAAACCCACTCCCCCAAGACCCACTCCATCAAAACACAGTCCACCAAAACCCACTCCCCCAAAACACACTCCACCAAAACCCACTCCATCAAAACACACTCCACCAAAACCCAGTCTCTCTTATCCCACTCCATCAAAACCCAGTCCGATAAAACCCAGTCCCTCAAAACCCACACTCTCTAAACCCACTCTGTCAAAACCCACCCCTCAAAACAACCCAAAAAATGCAAGTGTGGGAGCAAGCAATTCAAAGAAACCTACGATACCAGTCAGTACCAGCACCAAACCCTCCAAGACAAAGCCTAAACCTGCATTATTAGACCAAGGTGCAGTCCCAAAGAAACCCCAACCCACCAGAGCCAGTAAAACTCCTTCCAAGTCTAAAGTTACATCATCGAAAGCCACTCCGTCCAAACCCAAACCAGATTCTCTAAAAGATGCTCCTTTTAAACCAACAACATCAAAGGTCAACCGCTCAAAATCAGCCACCCCCAAACCTACAGCTGCTAAAACCCCTAAGCCAACAAAGCAACCAATGACCACCAAGGCTCCAGTCACCCCAAGACCTACTAAACCTTCATACAACCCAGTTACACCACCTGCTACTGATGGCTTCCAGAGCTGGGAGGTGCCACCTACGCAATTCTCCATGCTGGTAGAAGCTAAGGGAGAGAAAGGAAATGTAGGACCGCAGGTAAGAACTTTTGGTCAACCTGAGCTGTTTAGTGAGACTGGTTGTGTGTAAATGCTACAAGAAAAAAAATCTATATCAGCACTGGTGTTTTGCAAAATCAAGGTGAGCAAGCAGTGCACAGACTATGTCTCATCTCTGTGCCTGCAGCTGTGTGTGGCAAGTTTACATTAGTAAAGCAATAAAAGTGAATGGAGCTTTTCTTTTAGCTCATCCCAGTCTGCCTTGGTCTTTGTCACTTGTAACAAAGACCAGTGCAGTTTTGATTTAGGTGTTTTTGGGTTAGAAAAAGACCACACAGATATTTAGGTTAATATGGAACAGTCTCCTTTGCCACAGAGGTTTGAAGCCCTGCTATATTTCTCTAATTCTTTTCACCTTACTCCATGCACAGAGCCTTCCAGTCTGGCTGTGACATGTCAGGTCTGACGCCTTGCCGTCTCAGCACCAGATTCCTCTTTCAGAGAGTTCTGGTGGAGGTTGCATGGTCTCGTTTCAAAGCCAGGTCCAGGTCAAAGGTTAAAGCAGTCAGCAAACATTCAGCTTCCCAATACAGGCGTTAAGTTAGGCGAGGCCCTCCTTCAGCATCAGAACAAGTCTCAGAAAATGTGCTTGTCTCCACGAAGCAGAGAATACCTTTGTGTACACAACTGTCTACACAGTTTCCCAACTCAAAATGTGGTCAGAATGATCAGACCACAATGTCTCTGTCAGTGTCTCTTGGGTGTGTTCATACTTGTACCTGTGATTAAGTCATCTTAGTGTAAAGTGCAAGCAGGGCCTGCTCGTTTGATACGTGTGCCTTGCTTATTCTTTGCAGCAGCCTGTCATTTGGTGCTGTAGACTGCAGAATACAGTGTGTCTAGGGCTCGCTAATTTACCTCTGTAGTGATGTCCAGTAGATGCTTTACTGTCATTAAGGTGAGCCAAGTTGCTGGCATTTAGAAACCAGGACCTGTAATCTTGATATGAAGTGCAGTCATTTACCGAAGAAAATAAATTGTAGAAGGATCAGTAAGGGAAGTTTGAAGATTATTTACCAAAGGACTGTCTGGCATATCCACAAGTGCTGATACTGTGCTGAGGCTTATGCTAAATGTAGGTTAAGTTGCACTAAATGTAGGGTAGGTTGTGGTGGAGTTCTGGCCCTGAAGTACAATAAAGCCATAGAAATGCTCTGGGCTTTATCTTAAAAGTGCATGAAAATGTGCATTTTGCCTGACTTCAATGACTGGGTAAGATATTATGAGACTGGAAGACCTATTTATTTTAAATGTGGATGCCTGCACATACACGTGCCTCCTGCTCTGTCTCTGTGTAACTGTGTAGTACCATCAGAGATCCCGAGTGAAGCAGTTATGGTTTCCTCTCAGTATGGATCTTGATTTTTTTTTTTTTTTTACGCATGCCATTAGTGTACTGTGCCAACTCTTTTCCCAAGAGCACAACATTTTATGTGCACGCTTTTCTTGCACACCTTAAGAGCCTTTAACAGTTACAGCAGAAGTGTGATTTGGACTTCCTGTCGCACAGAAACAGAGCTCCAGCTGCCAGAAGAAACATCCAGCTCAGGCACATATACATGCTGCAGTCGCTCTTCTGAAGCACCTTTGGCGCCTCACTCCTACCATGAAAAATGGTTTCCTTTGACATCTGCTCCACTGCATTTTTTTGAGATTGAATTTGAATCTGAATTGACTGTATGGAAACATACTTCTGTGCTCAGTTAAAGTGCATTTTATATATAAGCTTTTAGAAAGGAAACCTTAAAAATGCGTTTTTCAAACTCGCCAAGCACGATTTTCATCGCTGTAAACGTAGAAACAGAGTTTATCGTGTATCAAAGGACAACTCTGTGCACAGCAATGCACAATTCATATATGCAGACGAGCACAGCCAGCATAACTGAAAGCATCCTTTCCAGAAGCCTGAACAAATTGTCTTAGAGAAAAGAAATGAGGTAAGATTGACAGGTGCAAAAAGGAAAAGACAGTGAAGTAAATAAACAAACCAGGCTAAGAAAGGAAGGCCGAGGCAGGGGGTGTAAGTGTGAAGACGGACACTGGTGTATGTTGACGTTGACAGGTCTTCAGGCCACCATAGGGCACACCACCTGCAACAGTAAGGGTGGTCTCTACTTAGGAGGTCATTGCGGAGGAGGAGATGGTTCCAGCACAGTTATAAATAAATAAATAAATAAATCAGAGAATAGACAGACACACTTTATGCAGGTAGTGACTATTATTAGAATAACCCTGAGGATCAGACATGATGTCTGTGTGTGTAAAGAATGAGTTGTGGTTTTCTTTATTTAAATTGTTTTTGAATTAGTCTCTTCTTTCTTAAATTCTTTTTGAGAGCTAAAATGAGTCAATATCAAAAAGCGAGATGCTGCTTATTTTTTACTACTCGACTATTTATCGATTTTTTTGAGGACAAAATATGTAAAACGTGTTATATAAACACTTTACTACAAGATGCTTTAACAACCAGAAGCCCACATTGTTGCCTGTTTTGCCAAAATGACCAAAAATACTGTTTTCCCTGATTTCTGCGTTTTCTCCCTCTTTTTCAATTAAAAGAAAACAAATGAGCACGGGCCTGATATAGACACACAGGGGCATTGAGCGGTGCAGGAAATGACCTGTTATTTCTAGTGTTTCTACGATTTCCTGCCGCAAGGGCTCAAATCCTCTCGATGGCTAAGGGTGAACTCTCAACACCTTGAGATGGAATTACTTCAGAGGGAAAAGGTGTCGCTTTGTGTGCGGTTTTTTCACCCTGTGGATGAATGGCAGCCTCTGTGATGTAGATGAATCCACCGAGAAAATGCATTGGATGAGAGTCTGGTTCTGTCAGTGTATGCTAAATGAATATACTTAGTCATTGTGCTGTATAAATGGTGTATCAGACTGCAACACTAACCAAATAATCTTTCTGTAGGGGCTGCCTGGACCTCCAGGGAAGCCAGGCGTGCTAGGCAAGAGGGGTCCTCGGGTAAGTGTCTTTGACCACCCCCTGACACCTCCAACCAGATCGAACACATTTTCATAAAAAACGATTCTGTCTGTTGTTGAGGGTTTTTTGTTTATTGTTTTTTTTTTAAATAAATGTAAATAAGTGTGTGTTTTATCCTACCTGTTGATCTAAACCTCAAAGGCAAAAAAGCCACAATAACCAAACAAGACGCAGTCATGAAAATAAAAGCCTTCCAAGTCCCTCCTATCAACCCAGCGCTCACACATATACTCACACACAAAGTCTTCCTATGCAGACAGATTGACCATATTCAGCATGGGGATGCGAGTGCTGACCTCCCACCCCTGAGCATAAACAGGAAAGCTTCTATAAAGACGGTCTTTGAAAAGGCTGCCTGTGCCACAGGATGCCTAATAAAAGCACTGTAAACAGACAAAGAACACATGGCTTCACTGGACTTTCTACTTCCGACTGAACTGTTGCAGCAGACTGCACCAACACTCCATAGGAATCCCATTCTGGGCTAATGAAAGACTTCTTTTTTCCAAGGAAGTTAAATAAATCTAGTCTTCTTACAGGAGCTCTCTTCCTCTGTTTCTCACTTACTGTCCCATAAAATGTAAGGATTCAGCCTGACATTTGTTTGTAACCACGACGGCAGCACGTTTGCATTGCCCAAACTGAACTATCATAACCCTTTAACGGATTGTAATAAAATGTGTTCCTCTTATCCAGCAGTACCCATAGAGGGAAACAACAGTAGAAGTTTTAACACATACTGTGTTGATTTACATAAAATGTACCACAAAAAAATCAGAATTCTGAGGAATTCTGACAATTTTGGTGTCAATTTTTTTCTCCTTTTGTTTTTGTCTGAAAAATTACATCACCCCCACCAATCAACAACTTGTTGTATCCTATCAGCACATTGCATTATCCCCTAATGTCAATTACCTCATTGATATTAGCGCTTAGCACAGTTGTGCCTGTGGTATCCCTTATGTTCTTGGTGTTAAACTGTTAATTACAAGGAAGGTACTGCAAACCTGCATTAAAAAAAAAAAGTCTGACATTTTATGCACTACACAGTGATTTCAGATATCCTTTATATTTTTATTTGTTGTTGTTTAAGTATAATATGTACTACGTGCTTATTCCTCCATGTCTGCAAGACCGTTAAGCTAAAGTCTCTGCGATCCCCAGCGCCACTACATATGTATGAAAAGCTCTTTGTCTGGCTCTAATTAAAGCTATTTAAGCCCAATCAGCACCTCCCGTTCTGTCTGTAGTACCAGTTTCACCACATTGGTCCCTCTTGTGGGATTTCTTATGATCCAAATCAAACTTACCTGGAATGAATCCTAAATAGGGTTTAAAAATCTAAGCAGAGAGCTGCGTGAAGCCAGTCAAGCCAAGCATGAGTCTGAGTGGAAATATGTTTTGCGCAAGAAAGCTGAAACTTTCCTCCAAATGTATTTTGGAAATTTACAAGGAGAGCTGTTAAAGCTTTTCCTAAGGAACACTTTCTCTATTTTGGACTCGTAAGCAATGAATGTGTAAGATAAATGCAAATAAACAGAAGGATAACTTTGATAACTGCAGTAGTTCAAGCAGGAAAAATGTGCTGCAGCATAATCCTTAATCACTGGTTGGATCCCAGGCTGGGCTGGACTTCTCAACTCTAACTTGCCCTTGATAAAGCTTTAGCATATGGCAGTGACCCCTTACCATCATCATAGCTTAGAAGTGACTTTTGTCAAACTCAATAAACTATCTCAGCAACAGCATCACGCTTATGTCAAGAGAGATGTTGAACTGCTGGTGGCATTCTCAGTGGAAGTGGTTGGTTTGCAAAGGGCAAGCAATGAAAAGAAGTCATTTTCAGTAAGGATGTATTTATAAATCCAGGGGTCAGTTGCAAACGCGCTGCCAGTGTGATTTAGTTTAACCCACACACTTGGGCCCATAAGCGCTCACATGGGATTGTATGCGTGCTACAACACTAATCCCTCCGTGCAGCACAGACATACCGTATGTGGGTGAGTTTACAAACTGCCTATATAAAGAGTGAGACAGATTATGGCGCTTTCCTGTAAACAAAAGCATTTATCAAATTTAACTGCTGCTGCCATGTGTGTGTGCAAACATAGAAAGCCACACACACACATGCTAACATGCACTCCGCGCAAAGACATGCTATGCAAACTCTCCCCTCTTAGCCAGATGTATGTGTGGTTTCAATTTAGGAAGGGAAATTTACTTGTTGGTCACTTAAAAATTTGAATATATGGCGCAGATTGCTTAGTCTGCAGGGTCACAGGTAGGTTCTTTTGTTTGAAAGACTAGTTTCTGATAAAAGAGCTCTACCAGGTTTGACCTTCTGTAGCCTGGGATTACTGGAAGTCTGCATGATGACACACAGAGCACCATTGAGCCCAAGAAGAACCAACCATGAACCTTGACCTCTCATCCCACACATGAGAGTGCGAGATGCCATCTCTATGGCAACAGATGTGAGTACAGAGATCGTTGCTCAGTACCCATGAATAGTCGGGCCAAACTTTTTCGAGTGTATTTGAGGGTATATAATGACGACGATGGTAGGAGGGTGTGAGTGGAAATGTGGATGCATCGTCAGCGCACAGGCCTATATCTATCTGAAGCCTGTGTGTGTGCGTGTGTGTTTGTGTGTTCATCTGGAAACTGCTGGGTCAAAAGGGTCTTTGTGTGGGTGAAAATATCTCTGTCACCCATCTTTCCTCCTGCATTCCCTCCAAACCACTCCTCTGTCGCTAACCAAATTTCCCCTACCCTGCTTCACCTGTATGCATTCAGATCCCAGATCGGCATACGGAATAGAAACCTGGAAAACTTTAAAGAACTTTCAAATGAAAACATGTGCTCCTCTGTTGGGCTCTTTCGGTAACACCACGCAACAGATCAGCTTTTCAAGGGTCTTTATAATCCCTAGAGTAAACTGTGTGAACGGGTCTTTCCTCTGGAGCAACTTTGTAATGACCTCCGGGACTATAAAAATCACAGACCAATCCCCTTTTGGGCACTTTGTTTTGGCATAAAAACCACATCTAGGTTTCCATCTTAATTTCCAAACTCGTCATTCACATTATTAATTATTACTATTATTGTTTTAAATACCTAAATAATACTTTAGACTTTTACTCGTTATTTCCTTTTTCATATGCTAAAAATGTTGGCACAGAAGCAGTTCATTCATCCCCATCTGCTTCTGTTATTATAGCATTTGAGTGTAATTCATGTGGCATTAAGCTGCAAATTCCACTCTTTTTATCCAGCAGTGGCGAGGTCTGTTTTCAGACTTTTAACAAACAGTGAAATATCTTTAGGGGCAAAGGTTCGAGTGTCTGTGAATGCTTGGTGGAATCTTTAATTATGAGGACATCCAGCAGTTTCACATGCTCTCTTGATCTAATGTTAGTTAATCAGATACTGCCCCGTCTGCTCTCATTTGGCACAGCATCATCTCTTTTATCTTTAATATGGTGGCTGTACATACATTTAAAGTCTCTTTTACGAGCTAGTGTTGAAAGTCAGAGTATGTTTACAGCACAGCCCATCAAAAGGCCTCATCTAAAATATTCTGCGTGTGAACGTGACTTTGGCAGTGATGTCACGTATCCAATTTTAAGTGCGTATGGTGCATGTGTTGGCTTCAAGTTGCACATATGTTGTTGGGCATTTTGGTATATTTAAGCATAGGTATTTATATACAATATGGTGGCATATGATGAAACATTAGAAGCTACCATTTGTTTAGATTTTCACCATTTTGTCTCCAAAGAACTGGAATAAATTACACAGAGCTAGCAGCACTATTACCGCAGGAACCACAGCAACGCCCTGTATTGCTGTTCAGAGGTTGGTGGCTTTTTATTTGATAGCCCTTAGCTTGTGTGTGCCCCACCCTGGTCTTCTCTAATTAGAAATCAGAAATCAGAAATCAGAAATCAGAATGGGTTTATTGCCAGATGTTGAGGTTTACAACATTAGGAAATTGTTGCGAGAGAGAAGGAGCAAGACGCGGAGGCGAGAGCACTGCAGCAAATGTTAGTGCCAGCCCATGCCTACTAGAGCACTGACCAACCTGTGGTAAGCCACAGGGTTAATTTTGAATCATGTAATTCAAACTTGTCTTGTTTGTGTAAGTTTATTTAGGGCACAACAGGGACCCTTAATGCTGTCTGGACAGACCAGCTCTCGAGGAATGCCAGCTGTATACAAAACCGAAAATGAAAAGGGAAGCATGTGGGAGGACAAGAGGCGAGGTCTTAACTTGAGAATGCTTGGAATGAGAGTATTTCAAAATCGTACTTTTTCTTATTTTCTTTCAGAGGCTTACTGCTACTATTGCATGTGCTCATCTGAAACATGGCCAAAAATTCAAATAATGAGTTCAGCGTATGTACAAATAATGCATGTAAGCCAAAAGCTCAGGCTTCAGACTGCTCTAAGTACTCAGTTTAGGGTTTTTTTTTTGTTGTTGTTTTTTTTACTCATGGCTCTCTGTATGAAATCCTTACTAAGGTCATCCCAAGCATAAGAGAAGCCCCATTTGTTTAATTCTTTTGTTTGTGAGGGGCAACCAATCAGAAGAACGTTGGCTTAAAGGCAGTAGAAGGGTTGTAAAACAGCTTGTTTCAGACGAAGGGCAGATGCACAAAGACCCAGTAAGACCTGAGGACTCTTTTGACCTGTGAATCATGCAAAGTAAATGGACTGGTTCTTCTATGGCACTTTTCTACTTGAGCTTTGAAAGCGCTTTATACAGCATGCCTCATTCACCCACATTTATACAAACATTTTTTATGCCTAAGTGCTTTCTATCTAACATTCACACTCTGATGAATGCATCAAAGAGTAACTTCAGTATCTTACCCAAGAATACTTTGGTAAGTAGGTTGGAGCATCCAGGGATTGAACCTTAGTAGATGACCCGCTCTACATCCTGAGCTACAGCAAACAAATCAATGCAAAGTTAAATTGAATAAAATCTTTGCTGGAAATTCCTGAGTGTTACTTAATAAGAACCTCGTGTTACCAAGATGCTGTGTTCACCCATCACAAACTCTTGGTCACTTTCATCAAACTGTCCCTTAATAGAAAGATCCGTTCCATCAAAGGCCTGCTGTATGCTGTCATGTCATGTCTGATTTAAATGACCTCCTCAGCATGTCCTGAAGTTCTCCAGAGGCCTGGTAATGAACTAATCATTGGTTCAGGTGTGTTGACCCAGGGTGAGATCTAAAACCTGCAGGACACCGACCCTCGAGGCTTGGAGTTTGACACCCCTGCCTTACATAATAACTTCCTGATTTGTTTTTAGCCACCTCAGTAAAACCTGCTGACCCAGCTCTTAAAGCAGTTTTTGCTCTTTTTCCACATTTTGACTCGATCAGCCCTGACCCAGGACAGAGCTAGGTCATGGACCCAAAAATGGCATACCATTTGGAGGGAAGGAGTGAGCATTATACAGCAAACTCAGAAGAAGAGAGGGGAAGACAAACAGCTATCTAAGTGACGGGGACATAGCAGCCTCACATGCTTTTTTTCTGCAGGCTGTTTTTCAAACCCAAGAAAAACTGGTGTGTTTTCACTCTCTGGCTTCCAACATCTTCTTTTAAACCTCCCTGTGGGGGTTACTGGACAGAGTGAGATGGTTTTACATTACAAATGTGCCGCCGCTGTAGATCTTGCTTTGTTTGAGCTCATTTCCTCACCAACAGTCGGTGCAGACAGAAATGCACACCAGTGATCGAATTCAAAATGTTATGAAATGAGATGATCTGTATTACTCATTAAGATCCCTGGAAAATGTGTGTTTGTTTGTGTGTGTGTGTGTGTTGGGGGGGGTGCTTGTGGAGTCTGTGGCGAGTGGGGGCAGGAAAACCACATCCATATGGTAAAGCAGCTCCTGAGAGCCCCATTTTTTCCATAAGCATCTACCCCCAACAACAACGCCAAATACCTCATCAGCACACTCACACATACACACACAGTTGATTTATAGGAAAACAGGTTGAGGCTGAGCTTCTCCAGACAGTCTTTACCCCCCACCTTCATCCCTGGTCTCATTCACAGAAGCAAAGCCACAGTCTGCGTCAGCTCTTTTTTTATGCAAATGCCTGCTCTTGATCTTGATCACCTTTTGATTGTGTTTTACTTTTTCTCATTTCAACACAGGGCCCCCCTGGTCCACATGGAAACCCTGGGAGACCCGGTCCACCTGGATTCAAGGTACACATCTAGTCTAACCTTTGGTCCTGCGTGATCCAGCCATGTCGATTTTCCCATATGAAGTGGTTACACGATTGGGTTTGCCTATACTGCTATTTTACTATGATGTAATGTGAATCATAATCCCATGAGAACATGTTAGATTTACATTTTTCTATATCAGCTGGAAACCCCTACAAAGCAAAACGGTAATGGAGTTTGATGGCAGAAAAATAAAGGAAACTTCAGTTCACAGCAGGGCTGCAAGTACCTGGCAGCTGGAGTACAGAAGCTGTTTCACTTTAGCATGTGTGCTGAAGAGATCAATGTTAGGATTCCCATTTATACTTGAATTGTTCTGCAGACTTTTGCAAGCGACTGAGGTTTTTATGTTGAAAGGTCTTGAGGTCTTTAAGGAGAAAATATATAAATATATGTATATATAATATTTTCTGCATTCCTGATGTAATGGATTTATGCCTTTGCAAATACCCTTAACCTCTGACATTGTGTGCTTACATGGTAGAGTGAGGGCCTGCACCTAAAGTGCATTATGAAAAAAAATGGAAACTTTTCCAAACCTTCAAGCTATTATCATACCCTATTATTTATTGATTGCACTCAGATTTGTTGCTTTCCAGCTGAGAGGTAGATTGGAAGGGTGATTTCTCTGCAGTGTAAGAAAGGCTGCTGGCTGCTGGTTAGCATGCTTAATAACAACACTGGAAACATAAGCAAACTGTTTAAAGAACCTCTAAGTCTCATGAGTTACAGATAAGGTCAGGCATACGCAAACACGATGGAATGATCAGCAGCAAAGGTTTAATGAGAACTTCGGTATATTGTGAGACAGACTGGTGTGGGCCAAGCTTCTTCTTCCTGGCAAGTGTGTTGAAAGAAAGATTATGGAGTGTTTGATGTCTCGGGGTGCACCACAATCTTCGTTCTTTCACCATTAATAAACGAGACAGAGTTGTAAATGGCAGGGGTCCGAAGGGGAAAGAGAGGGAGTCAGCACTCAGTGTAATTTCCGATCCGTGGCTTTGATGTGCTGAAACCCCATTATTGTTACCTGCTGACAATGAAGCTTGGTGTGTGTGTGTGTGTGTGTGTGTGTGTGTGTGTGTGTGTGTGTGTGTGTGTGTGTGTGTGTGTGTGTGTGTGGAGGCCACTAAGTAGAGCATGTGTGTTACTAAATTTCTCACACTACAAAGACGTTACTTGTTATCTTTAAGTATGTGATATAAAGAGGGACCCCTTTATGTCCTTTAAGTCTTCCACAAAAAGAAAATATGTTCATATTTTATTCATGTGATAAATATGATTGACTTCACCGTGTGAGTTTGGTGAATTGTTTGTTTCTCCCAGGGGAACAAAGGTGACCCTGGAATCTCACCTGGACCAGCACCCAAAGGAGAGAAGGTATAATATCCTCCCTATACTTATTTTCCCCATTAATTTGTAATGATGTCCTGGGTGGCTCTAAGCGCATTTCTGATTGCTGTGTGTGTGACCTCACTTTCCTCCACACTTGGCCTTTAAACATTCCCACTTTGTATTCCAGGGAGACTCGGGGATCATTGGCCCAGTTGGAATGATTGGCCAGCCAGGTCGAAAGGTAAGACTTGAACTGCTAATGTCCTTCCAGAGCTTCTCAAAACCCTTTCATCAAGTTTACTCTCAGTAAACTGAAGTGAATTGTTCTTAAACGCCTATTTACCAACTAAAAGGCGAGCAAGGCGTTTGCATCTGCAAACTATGAGGCGAGGCCCGAGGCAATGCATGAGTCACAATGTGTATTGGTAATGTGTCTGTGTGTGGTGTTGTTTGTGTATAACCTGCTCATCTTTGTAAAAGTATCTCTACTCATCTTCTGCTTCCCAATTCTCTCCATTTTTGTTTTTCCTTTTTGTGCTCGCCAGTTTGTTTAGTGGATCCTGCAGAGATCTGGCAGGAAGGCTGCCACAGGAGATAAAGGGGTCAGACTTTTTTTCAAAGGGGAAAAGAGAATGGGAATCATGCACTCAGTCGTCAAATTGCTAGTGTCTTAAATCTTACTTAAGGCACGGCTTGAGTGATTCATAAGTCCAAGGAAGTAAAATGTAGGGCAGACCTTCTGGTAGACAGAAGTGTAACAAGCACAGACTGAGATTAAGACCAAGTTGAATGTCTGGGTTGTGTATGCGTCTCTGTGGGCATGAATGCATCCCTGTGTGCTTATCTTTGTGAGCGCGTGTGTTACTACTTGTTAATACTTGTTCCCTGAGGGCGCGTCAGCAGTTGAAGTTTAAGTGAACGAATTTTGGCTCAGTACATGTGGAAAAGATACAAACAATCAGCCAAATGCAATGTGTCAGAATTAAATGTGGTTTCTTGGTTAGTGGTTAGAGAAAGGATGCAACCCATTCCCATTCCCTAGATTCATATTTTAACTCTAGGGGAACCACCTTTAACATCATTTTCCAATATACAGGGTTACATTTTAGCATTGCCAATGTGAGAAGAACAGAAAATTTAGGGTCCGAATTTAAAAGTAGGTTGGGTGGTGAATGACTGGGGCTCCTTTACGTTCACTCTCTATTTTTGACTTGCAGTTACATTCAAACAACTAAACTCTGTGGTTAGATTCAGGGGGAAAGTTAGGGTTGTCGTGTTGAACACACACTAAGAGCCCCATTTTTCCCATCTGCGTCAGGTTTCCTTCGATACCGTGGTTACGCATCCTTGGTTAACATAGTTACCCATTCTGTAACAGTGACTACGTCAGTGGACTGCTTTTTCCCCTTAATCAGCATTTTAAACTCTACTCCACTGAAAAGTTGCAAAACGATGTAAAAATTGCCCAGGTTATTACAGTGTAATATGCTAGGTACCTGATCAAGTGTCGCTTTGTAATGACTTAGGAGTGAGGGCAGATTGAGGAACAAAACTTTGGCTGTAAAGACTTTAACTTGTAAACAATGTAAACTTAGTTATGAAGTCATATAACACAGTGAATAAACTACGAAAGCTAGAATAAAGGAGTGGAGCCTGACCCACAGTTTCATATAGTAGTGCCAAGTAAACTCCAGCTGATGGCAGTTAATTAAATTGAATACCTCTGAAATATGACAGATATAAACAAAGACCGCATGTGAGCCAGAAAAATGTTGGGAACCACTTCAGTTTAATCTTTGTGCTCGCTTCCAGTCAGCATCAAAATAGTTCCTTTCACCCTTTTTCCAAGTAAACTGTTGCAAACATATGTCTAATAAATGAAAAGAAGATCCTATTAAAAGCTTCCAATCACATCATGCATCAAATGCAGCTGAGCCGTGCACATGTCTTAAACAAATTAGGTCAGTAATTGAATAGTGCAGGTTGACTGTATGCCTTTCAGACTAGGTGTAAAGCACTTCTGGCTGTATTTACTTTCTTCCCAGAGCCACAGTGCTCTGTAACACAGTGTCAGACTTCAGCCGGATGGCTACCTCGGGCTCAACATATGGCTTTTGTTAGGTGTCTGCTTTTCTGTGTGTGTTGTGTGTGTGTGTGTGTCTTAGTCCATTTGTATGTCGCTGCCTCTCTCTTTCACACACACTCAGCCAGAATGGAAACAAAAAAAAATGTAAGTCTGGTGAAAAACATTCACAGATTCCTTTAAAACTAGCAATTTGAAGATTTATCAAGAAGTTAGTGCCTTTTAACTTGGCCAAGGGTGACTACACAGATTAGGTCAGATTATTTAAGACAGTGATTTGTTTGTTAGCATAAATGTAAGATCACTTTAAAGTATGCACTGTATACTTACTTTTTTACCCTCGACAGCATTTTCCGCTTATCTGCATGCAGTCCAGAGGTGGAGCAAACTGCTTTAATAAAACCCAAGGGCACATTATAGCTCGAATTATCAGAATGACATCATAGACTCTTCACTAGGGGAGCGTAACCATAGCAACTTCATACACACACACACACACACACACACACACACACACACACACACACACACACACACACACACACACACACACACACACACATACACAGAGACTGACATCACCAAAGCATGCCTCAGGTATTGGTCAATGAACCACAGACAACTTGACTATAAAGGAAACTTGTTAAAGTAAGCACAAGGAGGCAACGTCCTTTCTGTACACAAACACAAAGAAGCTCATTAACCTGCTTCCATCCTGCAGTAAACAAAGCACAATAACTTGTTGTAGTTATCGGCTATCCACTGTAGCAGCAGTTTCCTTAAATGAATCTCCATCCTTAATGCAACACTGTGACAGGCGTGTGAGTCAGTCTCCAAAGGATACTCCTCAAACAGGCCTTGTTCTGTTCATTTTCAAGGTGGAAAGTCCCAGACGCGTTTCGCCCTGATGTAGATCTCTCCATTTCCACAGAAGCCAGATGAATACAAAGAGAATGCAATATTTGAAAACAAATAACAACATTTATGGGCATTGGATTTCCCTCGTAGGCCACCCTGAAACACCTTCGTATTGCTCTTGTGTTTCTAGCTGTTTAACTTTCTCTGTCATCGTTTGCTTGTTTTTCTGTGGTTTAGGAAAACAGGACAACAGCAACTTTTCCTCTCTTCTCCTCTGTATTTTTGCCCTCCACTTTCTCTGTCTCACACACAAACACGCACGAATATCCAGCCTCTAATTCATCCTTAGCCGTGATGTTTCGACCGGGAATTCTGGAATTTGGCTTCTGGGTTTTTGGGGGGTTTTTTTCCGTGGAAACTTTAATGGAGGAAACAGTGGTACTTTAAATGTGTGATACTAGAGTGTGATTTTACACTGTCAGACAAGCCAAATATGTTCCGCTCTGTACAACATTTGTTGTAGCAGGCAGGCTCTGAATGGTTTTTCAGTATGGCGAGGCAGGGTCAGGGATAGGGGACATACACAGGGCCAAACCTCAACTACAAATCCACAGTACAAGCCACGCATCTCACCTTACTGCCTGCATGCCCTGTGTCCCATCCCAGGACTAGGTGATCCGTCTCTCCTCACTTTCTGCCTGTCTCTTAAAGTGTCCATACTTTTTTCACCTGAAAGTCGAGACATACCGTCGAGCAGAGCAATATCTATTTGCTGGGCCTTCATGTCATATGAAGCTATTTAAAACTATGTTTCTTATTGACATTGTTTGCATTGACAGCCTATAGGGATGTAAGGAACGATATATGAGGATTCTAAATTCACATTACTTTGTTAGGACTTTGTTATGTACATTACAGTAACTGGTTAAAACCATTTAACACAACAGTTTGAATATATGCACAATGAAATAGCAAAAACCTGCACTTTCCACTTCTTTTCCACATCTTAAAGTTTTCTGTTAATGACTGTAGGACAATAAAGGATTTATGTCCTGTGGGTGATGTAGGTGTCATCACACAAACCATGTATCTTGAACATAGCTGTAATGGGTATGTTAATCAGCACTGTCTTCGTTGCTGTTAGCAACTGAATCGTCTGAAAATGTTCATAATTTGCCAGAGATTGTGCAAACTTTTAAAGACTACGAGAGCATATCCAGACAGCTGGAAAGTAATCCATAAACACTCTTGTCGACTCAGTGGTTATGCAACATTGTGGGAAAATGTGACTGTCTTGAGACACTTTGTGGTGTTTATAAAAAGTCTCTATACTTGTGCTTTTCACATACGTGTTATCCAAATATGTGATTGTTTTACAGCAAGCAAAGTTTGGATACTCTGATGTTTTTCAGTTTTATACAATAAAATCCTTTTCAATGAATTCCAAAAGGAGAAGTAGCCTGTAATTAAAAAGTAGAATCATATACTGTATTTCACTCCCAGTTCCAGACAGTGTATTAATCATCCTCGTTTCCTTTATTTGTGCATGGCAGTTTGTTGTATGACATTAATCTGCCTGGAGTCCCGTTCCAAACCAAACTCTCTCCATTAAGCTCCTGCTCACTGTTCAAACTAACAAATGCTCCACATGCTCATCATCATCATAATTATGAGAGAATTCAAATCAACCATCATTTTCTTTGCGTGTTTTACAACAAATCACTTCTCTGTTCTCTGGTAGCAGTAACAGTGATACTGCATGCAAGGAAACATTGTGCTGAAATTGCTGTGCAGACAGGGATGAGATGAGGAATCTTTTTCCACTGGCTAAATTTCAGCCAAATTGTCCAGTTCCTTCGCACAGTTGTTTGTTTTTTGTCTGTCCCTGCGTGGAGCGTTTATGTTCTCCTGTACATTCAATGTATACATGGAGCCAGACGATTACGCCGAGCAATCATGTGGCTCCATTCTGTAGGGTTTGAAGAGATGAAAGCAGAGATTAATAAGGAGAGTCGTATATTTCTGCTACCAGGGTGCTGCACAGTTCAGTCAGATACGCATTGTTTGTGGAGTACAGTTGTTAAGCACACGTGAGGTTGGCACTCATTTGAACACCCACAATGTGGGTACAGCAAGTCAAAGGAATGACATGTCATCAGCAGACACGATGTGTCTTTTATTTTCTCTCTGCCAAAATGCGCTTAGCGTTCCCCCGGGGCACTCCTAGACTTAGCTGGGTGGAGGGTTTGTGCTTATAGAGTGCTACCGGGAGGCTGCTGTAAATGAAAAGCATTTTGGTGGGTTTATCTGATTGAACACACATGCTTGTTAAACAAGTGGCATTGTAAACACCGGCAGCCTGGCGGGAATGGCCACTCTCATTAGCAAGCTCATAATGAGTGAGATAAGGATCTAAGATGGTCTAGCTGAGGTTGAGAGGCTATGGTTAATACACAGGAACCACGGCATCTGTGCATGTGTGTGTTTGTGGTTAGTGGACCTCACAGTACACCATGGGAACATAAGCCACTACACATGTTTGTACTACAAGTAAGCCATGTAATAAGATGGAGGGTATATTGTGCATAAGGTGCATGTATCTTCGTGTGTGATTGTGCATGTGCCCATCTGTGCGAATGTGCACACATTTGTGAACCTGTATATGTGTTTCCAAGCTTGAGAGAGGGTTTAGGTCACCGCTTCTTCAGAGAATATATGTTAGCGAAGAAGTGCATAGAAAACAGAAATTTATTTTAAGTAGTAATTAAAAGCCAGTGGTTGTGTCTCAGTATAAACAGACCATATATTTGGACACATGTAGGTAATCATCAGAAAAACACAAATGTTTACCAGCTGACCACCGTCATAATATTGCACTTTATAATTGGGAAGTTTTCAGACATGTGCAGCATGTGTCTCTGAGTCCATCTGTTCTCTTTAGTGATAATACTTTTGCAAAATAAGAAAACCCACAAAAATTCAAGCTTGTGTCACTGTGTCTGTCAGCACCTGCTAACATCTCTACTTGTTTATTTGTGTTACTCATGTATTTTCCTCTCAGCCAAAGGCATCTCCTCCTAGTGGTCTTTTGATGATGTGCACCAGATGATGTGAGGTGAACGTTTTCCAACACAACACAGGGCTTATATGTGTGTTAGACACAGATGAAAGCAGACTTTTAAAAAAAACATAGATCTGCAATGACAATTACAAAAGGTTTACTAGAAAACAACTCTTTGCTGACACAGTTGCTGGAACTATTAAAGCGCAGGAGGTGGTGTTTAAAATGCTGGGAACGGCAGTTTAAAGTGCTGCTGCGTAGTGGACCGACGAGAGCGATCGTGTAACGTAATGAGTAGAGGGATGCTGCGTCCTCTTCTCCTGCTGCAGTCAGTTGACAGAGCAGTGGATAGTTTACAGGAACTCTGGGAGCCTTGGCTTGGAACGCTGAAGCTGTGGTTTAGGAAAACGGGACAACAGGAGTCTTTCCTTTCTTCGGCCGTCTGTTTTTACTTTGTTTTTTTTCCCCTCTCTTTCCTTTTTTTTAAATCTCTCTCTCTCTCTTGCTCCCTCACTCTATCAAACTGTGGTCTGGGAAGGCATGTCTTCCTACCTTTGATTTAGTTTTTTTTCTTTTTCCTCCAGTCTTTGTCGGGGGTCTGTGGTGCTGGAGTCAGCAAAAACTGCAGGAAAGCACTATGTCAGGCTGTCTTCTGTGTTGCAGTCTGGCCTGCTGCAGGGGGAGGGCCTTGCTATCTGACTTAAACAGGAAGGCATTTATATCCTCAACATGCCATGATTTTGGCAATAGTCTTCTGAAGACCCTGCGAACACAGCCAGTGGAAAGTCTGATCCATTAATAGAAGGGCAGATTGATACCTCACCGCATATGGCACCAAATTTGTCTGTTGGTGCTGTTCGCGTTACCACTTCACTCCACCTGTCATTCCCACACATGCTCCTGTGTTTGTCAGGCTTTTTCCTCAACTGTGAATCATTTCAGACTTTCCCACCTCTTTTTTTTCTGTTATTATTTTATACTCACTTATCATGTGATATTTTGGTTTCTTTAGGGACAGAAAGGTTTCCCTGGCCAACCCGGACTCCCTGGAGACCCTGTAAGTATTTTCACAGGTGTTCTTTTTTACTTCTGCAACAGCCACCCTCAGAGAAAAACCCATGTTCATTTCTATATCTTGTATATTCTCATTATATATTTTGCTTCTTTAACCTTAAATCTCCCCAGATGAACTCTTTTCTTTTAGGCACTTCTCTCTACCTCGTGCACATCACATTATCTGCAATGCCATGCCTTCATTAGTGTCCACGTATGTCATTCACGTCCACCTCACTCAAGTCTAAACCCTTGCTCTCGCTTCATTCTTCAAAATTGAAACTCAGTCGTCATTCACTCCAGGTGTTCAACCTTTCACTCTGTGTGTATGTGTGCGCGCACCGAGGATGCCAGCTGGGCAGCCAGATTAGATTAGCCTGTTATAAAGCACTGGTGAGGACAGACATCTGGCCAAAGCACTGTGTTAAAGCGATGCACTCCATGATATCAGAACGTGATGCCAAAGAGAGGAAAAAATAGAGGGAAAAGAAACAGGGACAAGCCAAGTAGGCCAACAGTGACACACTCAGTGGCTGCTACTCCGCAGTCCTGGAGAAAGTTTCCCTTTGTGTGTGTCTATTCTGCTCCGGGCTTGTCGTTCAACCGTCACACTGTCTTACAGCATGTCACACTATGACATGCTATGCTATTTTCTAGCAGGCCTTTATTCTTTGTCATATTTCCCAGGTCATTTATCTGTTTGACTTTCCTTAATCTGTGGGAATCCATTCAATGAAGTCTTTTATTCACTGCTAAGTGACGGAAGACATGACTCTGGCTGTTTAGTCCAGCCCAACACTATTTTTAAGCATGGAGCATCCAGCCTTGCGTCCAAAGTTATTTCCAATTAGGCAAGGTCATGCTACTGTTTGCATTAAAGAAAGATCTTAGTCATGAAAAGAGAAGTGGAAATTTCTCCTCACTGTCACAGCCGTGCTCAGGATGACGTCATCAGTTTGGGGAGTTCCTGCTCTAGTCATTGTAGAGAAGGTACTTTTTACTAATATGCCCTCCCACTCGATTCATCCTCAAACGCCCCCCTGTTTCCCACATAGCTGGTTCCTTTTGATGACGATCACAGTGTAAATCACCATACTGTTGTGTGCAGTAACACAGTGTCATCAAGACACTGTGTTACTGTAATGCACCACAGGCTGTATTCAGAGCCTAAACCTACAGCTGGTCAGTTAAAGGCCCAAATGTCACAAAGCCAAATTCATGGCGTGTTTTAACTGGCAGCATCATACACATTTATCCGAGAGAGGGAATGGCAAGGAAAGTAAGACACAAACGCTTGTCCTCTGCAAATTTTAAACACAACCTGCTTCTGTGCACATGTCTTATGCCTTCTGACAGTGACATATACAGTACATGCATGCAAACCAAACTGCTAATTAGGGTCTATGGTCTGGAACACATCTGAAAAGTGAGGAGTGAAAGAAAAAAAAAGAAGCTTTTCATGGTAATCAGTGGGAACAATTCAGTGGGGTGGAATGTCACCAAGTTCATCTACACAAGTACTCTACTTAAGTACCAATTTGAGGTGCATATACTTTTCTAGAGTGTTTATTTCCTTGCCATTTTAACATAATAATAAAATATGATCTTTTAAATCAAAACAATTCTAAAAAAAAAAAAAACCGCAGCCGAAGGTTTTTTCCTGTTAAAAGGGAGTTTTTCCTTCCTACTGCCACCAACTGTTTGCTCATGGGGGGCAGCTGATTGTTAGCGTTTTCTCTGTACTACTTTAGGGTCTTTACCGTTGAACATAAAACAGCTTGAAGTGATTTCTGTTTTGATTTGACGCTATATGTATAAATAAATAAATAAATAAATGACATTAAATTTAATTAATAAAAAGAACATATTGGAGACATATAGTTATTATACTTATCAATCACTGTATTTCATCCCATCTGCGTTGTCTACCTCACTGAAACCATTCACTGCTATGAATGGCCTGCTTGTGTGTGTTTGTGTTGCTGCAATTTTGATTGCCCACCCTACCGCTCTCTCCCTCTCCTCCACCTTCTTATTTGTCTCTCTCTTTCTCTCTTCCCCGCAGGGTGAGCAAGGTCCAGTCGGGAGCCCAGGTGCCAAAGGTTATCCTGGCAGGCAGGTGCAGTAAATCCTCTCCTGTGACTGGTACAGTTGTAGTCAGGGCCGTAGTAAGGGCAGAGGGCCAAGAGGGATTAGGTTATGCTAAGCAGATGGCCTGGAGGAAAAAAACATATTTGGGTAAATACTAAACAGAAGAAAATGAAAAATAAATGCCTCAGAAATTAACATAGAGATCCACTTCAGTATTTAAGCCATAGCTGCTATACAGAAATGTATGGCAGTGTATTTTTGTACAGAAGTATTTATTATTGTGTCCTGTCACCTTTCCCCATTGGGGAGGTTTCTGTTATTTTTATAATAAACCTTACCAATTATAATATTAGGATGTATCTCTGTTGCATTGCTTTTTAAAATATTCCATTCTAAAGTTAAACCTGTAGACTTTGGTATAACCCAAATGAAGTACTTCAGGCACAGCTTCAAGTGCAGGGCTGCTAAATTAAATTCCTCTTTTTGATTTTCAGGGTTTACCTGGGCCTATAGGACCGATGGGGCCTAAAGGCGTTCGGGTAAGGAGTCAACTTTCTGCTCTACAAATGTGCTGCTCAAGCTTAGATCTGTCTAAATGACCAGTATTGATGTTTTGACAGGATCACTGAATATGCTTACTCGTCTCATGACATTTATTTTAAAAAAAAATGCACAAAGAAGTTGCTAAATTAAGGGCCTGCTCACAAGCATTAGCATTTTGTGCTAGAAAGCTGTTGTTGGATGAGCACTTACTTGAATGCAACACCAGCCAAATGCTAGTATGTATGAAAGCATGCATGGCAGCAGTTGCACCAGCATCCAACACCGCACACATAAATAAACACACACTCAACTCACTGTTAATAGCGTGCTAAACTTAGGAGCCTTGTAATACAAACATTGTGTTACTGTATACAGACTCTTATTCAAAGACTGGCTGTTGATAAGCCTCCTCATGCAAACCAACACCCTTTAGGCACACAAACAAAAAAACAGACGCGGGTGACACAAACTGATTTTTATGTTGCATTTCAATAAAGGTTCTTTATCAGTTTCCCTTGGCTGCTCCGAAGCCTTCCCCTGCCCCCACTGGCTGGAATTTCCTGTTTAAGCTCAGTTTGAGGCCCTGCTGTCTTAAGGAGGCCTTCTAGTCCCCCTTTTGCTCACTGCACTACCTTTCTCTGTTTTCTGCTCTCTTTCCCTTGCTGACCACTACGTATTGTGTAAACTCATCTGACGCCTTGCTTCTAACTAGCACCTGAACTGTTCCTCCAGCGTTCAACTGTGGTGTTTCTGCTTGTTGTCGTCTGTGTGTGTCTCCACCATACTGACAGCCCAGTGTGATGTCCTGGCTATCTTCAGAGATCCCTGGCGTGAGGGTATGTGCCCTTGGACTACATCGTGGAAGCCAGCACCATGCAGTCCATGGGCATATACACTTGCCTCATGGCTTGGTTCTTCATGCAAGCCAACCCAGTCCGTGGTGGACCATCATCCACTGAAAACCAGCCCCAGAGCCATTAGGGTTTTTTTTCCTACTGCTTTTATACTATCCAAATACTCATCCATATTCCTCCTGTCTCCTCTTCTCTCCTTCAGGGTTTCATTGGAATCCCAGGCCTTTTTGGCCTGCCCGGTCCTGATGGCGAAAGAGTGAGTCCTTTTCAAATGTATATTTCTCTCAAGCAATCGGTAACTCAGAAAATGTACACAGACCAGCCGAATCCAGCTAAAGGGCCTGTGAAAGGACAGCATTTCTTCTTCAGCATTTTGTACATTCAGCTGTCTTGTTGTTATAACACGAGAAGCAGTCCCCAGCTGTCCGAGATGCTGCTGTATAAAGCTGTGTGGGAGTGTTGATGACTCATAATAAAAGCCGCTCTTTTAAGGCCTTTGAACTGCCTGAACTCACTAAGGCCTCTTACTTCTGTACAGCCATTAGCCTACTTATGACACGGTCCAGAAGGTTGCATCAGCACAGGATAGGCTGTAATCACAACTTGTACCATCTGTAGCCAGAAAGATACACATAAAGCAGAGACTATGCATAGCTCTCTTCTTCCAGCAGACTCTTTTTCTCATTTAATAGACATATGTGCACAATGGAAGCCTAGATCTCTCATAATAGGTTAGAAATATAGGCTAGGCTGCAGTCAGCTGCTGTTCACATCTGCTGAAGCAGGAGAGGAGACAGGCTTACGGCTTTGGCTTTTTAATAGTGTGTTTTGGGCTTGAATCAGTTCTACCCAAAAGTGCTATGTTTTGATTTTGATATGGCTTTTTACATAATGTCTGACTCTGTCTTTCGTCTTCTTTTCACCCTTTCTGTTCTGCTTTCTTTTCTACTTCTGCTCTCTCTATCTTGTTTGGATTTTCAGGGTATACCCGGCGAACCAGGGAAGAGGGGCAAGATGGGTAGGCCGGTAAAGTTTTGTCTCAACATACTTTGCAGATAATCTTTCAAAAATGTGATGAATTGTGCTGGATGTGCTCATTTTGAATGTTTGCTTTGTTATGGATGCTGATTATAGCTTTTAGAACCTTAAAGTTCAGAGACAAGTTTGGAAAAAAAAGAAAAATTCCCTGTATTTGGGTCAGATCGAAACTTTTTCTGCAAAGAATCCAACACATATGAAAATTTATAAGGTCTGCATTTGCGTCATTCTTTCAATCAGCTAAGTATTTCCATGGCTGTTGGAAGGGTTAACTGCAGCCTGAATAGAGTGGAGTCCCACCAGCCGCATGTCGGGGTCTTGGATGTAACAAGAAAAAGGCTTTTGTTGGAGTAATGGGCTTTCGGTCCCCCCCAGCATGGAGCCAAGCCATTTGGAAGGAAGCCGCTGATTCTGTTGTGTGTGTCAGATATAGTGTTCAAAGTCAGTTTGACAGAGTGTTTTAGAAAGAGTGTGTAACCCCCGACACACACTGCTGAGATCATTCTGCAGCTGTTGCTTATTGGCTTTTCAGTAAATAAGGCATTTATTGGCCAAAACGTCTAAACACACGCAAGCGAGTGTCCACTATTGTGAGGCTTTTAGAAGTAGATGCTTATTCTGTTATTAGGCAATTGTTTAAGAAGCAGCTGCAGATACAAATTTAGCGCTTCAGAAGTTTGTGGGGCCTTTTGCATTTGATTTGATTGCGTTAGATTTTTTTTGGAGTTTGTATGCGTGGGTGTTCTCCTCACTTAAAGAGGCCTGCATTATAAGAGAAGTTTTACAGCCATGAAAACGGCACAGGGATATAAAAATATCATTATTTTGGTCTGTTTAGTACCAATATCCGTACATTTCTTATGCATAACATCCTTAAAAGACAGCATTAAATGTACTGAAGTAAATTTAGAAATTAAGCACATTTCTGGCCTGCAAAAGCAACTGAAAGACACACACCTATCATAATCACTGTCATCTGGTTTCAGTGCTTTTGCATGGAAAATGGAAAGCATGGACGCTTAATGAGATGATCCCTCAGAGATCATCCCTCTGCTCCCTGATGGAACAGAAGAACCACAAGAACACGAGCCAGACATTTTAATGGCCATCACCAGAGCACTTGTACTCTGTTGAGGAAGCACACACACGCACAGTTTGCCATCTACCAATGAGTCAAGAGCGAATATATCTAAAACCATGGAAAGCTTAAAAAGTTTCCAAAGTGCATTGCCAACATTTCTACATAACTTTTTTTTTCTGTTTGGCTGTGTTTGTCTGTTGGTGGTGGTTGTCTTTATCAGGCTCATCTGTTGCAGTTCTTTTATATCAGTTCAGTATCTTGCAGTAAGTGCTGCTGTTGTTTGATCCTTTTTAAGGTTGAGGCTGATGAAAAGGGTGGTCTGACATAATGTGAAAGCAGAAATACACTAAAGGCTCACATGACTCTCCTCAAAGGCTTTTTAAGTACTTGGCAAATCCACGTTTCCCACATTTGTCCTCAGCTCGTACATCAGCGGCGACAGCTATATGATTCATCTTTTGGGTCACTGTCATCCTTCGTAGATGTGTGTTCCCCCAGCGCTCACAATTTTATCGTACTATAAAGCAGGCTTCTGTTGCACAATGACCCTACTTTCTTCTTCTTCTTCGTTTTTAGGTAGCATGGTACTCCACCTGCTACACAAACAATGTGCAATTACAGCAGTTAGTGCTGTTACGATCGCCTCATTGACCTGATGCAAAGTTTCAGGAGAAACATTCAGAAAGCCTCAGTCAAAGGGATTTATTATTGTCTAAAAGTGAGGTTGAAATGGCATTTCGTTTTCAAGAAACAACCTGCAAAGGAGTTGCGTTTAGTCAGCACAATTTGCTTCTAAGTATAGACAGAGATTTAAATGCAGTATATCTAAATCATCTCCACTCTTGCAGAAATAACTGACATTTTCAGGAGGTAACAGTAATTGGCATTTTGAAGCAATGCATTGAGGCCAGAATAGCAGAACCTAGCCATTATGAGTCTTTCTGAATGGTTTGGTTTAAAATGCCTTGGCTCTACTGCTTTATGCAGATGTGGTTTCTCTGCGCTAAACCACCAACTGTTAGCAAAGCTCTGATTAGCTTCCCTGTTACTGCTAAATGGACAGGGTAATTACTTGGCTTACGGTAGAACAGTAGAACAGTTGGCTACACACAGCCTACAGCTGATAGATTTAATGCTTTTAATGGAGCCATTATACTCTTATTTTGCGCATATTTCAAATTACTTTATATTTAATGCTATATTTGACTCTGTGAAACTGTTATAATTGCCGCACTATTACAGTAGCAGCACTCTTGGCTGTGCAGCAGTCAGCAGTATTTGTGAAAGTGTGCTCTGTTCACTTGACTCCGTGGTTAAGGCCATTCACATTGGCATATTTCCCCCAACTACAATGCACTTTTTTTATTTGCATCAGTATTTGCACAATCAATGCAAATACAATTGCCTTGTGTGCACTAAAGTGACTGTAACTAAATATGCTTATTACAGCAGTAGATCACAAGACTTGAGATGACGCTCCAGAGAACGATCATCCATCTCCAGTGATCATTATCTCTGAAGAGCTTTGTACCATCTTTCAGCTTCTTGGTTTGTTTTTGCTTCCTTAAATGTGCTGCTTTGGTTCTCTCTCATTGCTTATCTCAATGTGTCATTTGGCCAATAAAGAAGCAACTGAAAACTTCCTGCTCAGGCTATGACAGGTTCCTTCAGTTAGTGAATCAGTGGATTTGGGGGTGGGGGGGGGGGGGGGGGGGGGGGGGGGGCAGATTACAGTGGGCATCACATGGCCAGAACCACTCCTATAATGAATAGTTGTGTCCCTCCATAAATTCTGGATGTGTCTATAAGGAGCTGCTCACCAAATCAATTTGAATGCTGTGTTCACATCTGCGCGTTTCCCCCAAGTTGCCCAAAAATCAGTTGTCTCTGAGCTGAACTAAAAGCAACAGGACATACATTTATGAATACCTATGTTTGAGTTGCTGTATGTCGCCAACATTAAAGTTCCTCTCTCTGTTTTCAGGGGTTTCCTGGTGACTTTGGGGAGAGAGGACCACCTGGGCCAGATGGAGAGCCAGTATGTCACACGCTTACTTACCCACACACACACACCTGATGTTTACTGTAACATTTTCACAGTGCTTGTGGCTAAATCCTCAGTTGGTCCAGCAGTTTGCCTCCGTGTTTGGGTTTTGTTTGAAGTTGTTCTCGACAAGCATCGCTATTGCATTTCATTTCGTGTCATGCCTCCAGCTGCTGTAGATCATTTTCCTTGGCACATATTTTCCAAAAAAGAAAAAGAAAAAGGAAAAAAGCTGTATTAAATGTAGCTTTTCCTATTCGCCGCTGTAAACTGCGTCCCACCACACGTATAGCTTCACAGCCATGAGAAGGCGATATCCAAGAATAGTAAATGATGTAACAGGATGCCATTTTGATGACTCCCCCCATTCATTAATGACGGACCAGCAAAACCCAGTCTGTGTAACTCCGTCCATATGGAAGACAAATAATTGGACCGTAGCATTTCCACTATTTTTGATATTCCTACAAATTTGGGACTTCATAAGCCCGTCAGTGAAAACTCTAGAACAAAAACATAAAAAGTTACACTTGATGCACACTGAACTACGCATAATAAAAGTGAAGTTAAGGTTTATGTTCTAGAAAACACTTCACCTATCCATTTCTGACTTTTCCAATGAGTCAGGCTTTTAGAGCAGGCAGCTGAACTGCTAATAAATCCTTTTTTGGGCTGTTTATTCTCTTCCTGAGAAAAAGACCCATCTTCCAAAGTGGATTACGCATTAGATTTATCAAATGTTATTATGAAATAATCAGTAAGCTTATGGAATATATGAAAATATATTTATATATACTTTGCTTTTTCCTTCTCCACTCTTTGTTGTCTTTACTTGTGATGACATGTTTAATGCATTTTACTCCTGCAAAGCAAGCAGATTGTCTTCAAATCTTGATGAAGCTTAAAATGTTTGGGGAAAAAAGCAGAATATACTTATTTAATCTTAGATGCTTACTGGAAAAGTCAGACTCAACAAGGCTGTGCTTCTGGGGGGCATTGAGCTATCAGTAATTTCAAATGCAGAGGGAAAGCTATCATCAGTAGATGTATAGTTTGTTATTTGTTTGTGGGTAGCTGCAGTGGAGAAATGTCCTGTAGATGGATGTACCATCAACCTCCTATGAGGCCTATTGGGAAGTCATCAGATTTGCTGTGATGATGGTGTTGGTGATGGTGTCATAAGTCACCAAATAAGTAATCCTTTGAAGAAAAATGACCATGGCCATGGCTAAAACAGTCAACTTCATGATGGTGGTAAATAAAAGAAAATACCATTTAAACAATGACATCACCTACTGCTTAATGTTGTTGCCTTTTGATGCCACCAGTTTTGCTGTTGCCATGTTGGTGCTTTAAAACTGGGCATCATGAGCAATAGGAAACTTGTCATTAGCTAATGAGGTTATCCAGTGCACATACTTTATAATTTTCCATAAGTTACAAATTAAACTTTGTGTTTTCAATATAACCACCATTAAGTCATCAGGAAAGTGTTTACTGAGGTCACAGAACAAGGGAGCCAAGGTTTCTTTTCCCATAGACTTCTACACAACTGGAAGACTTTTTGCAACCAGTGGAGTCGCCCCCTGCTGGCCATTAAAAAGAAAGCAGGTCTCTTTTGCATTGGCTTCACGTTTTCAAAGTTTAGTGAAAGAAACTACTTTCTTTCACTAAACCTTTATGCTGTCTATGAATAAAAGTCGAAAATGACTGACATAGATTTTCTTTAACACTGAATGAGTATACTGTACTAACTCCTGGATATTTCACTGGGTTAAAGTAAAACCTGTTAATGGCCTTAATTAGGATACAGTCTCTGTCCTCTTGTCTTTCTTTCTTTTCTTTCTTTTTTTGAGGTAGAACCTGCATATTTGAAAAAGCCACAGTGGGACGATGGTCTCACATCCCTTTTACCTGAGACCCCTCACATATTCATGCACACAGCCCCCTCTCATAAGCTGCGAAGAACACTGAGCCACTCTTCTGAGCATGTTTGTTTTAAAAAAGGGCCAATAACCCATGAAACTTGCTCCTTTTCCCTCTCTCTTCATCTCACTAACTCTCTCTCTCCTCCTCTCCAACTAGGGTAACATGGGAGCCCCCGGTCCAAACGGAGTTCCTGGACTTATTGTGAGTTGTAGTTTGTGTGTTTTCTGTGCACAATCTCGGCTGCAAATGTTTAAATGAAACTGAATATACCTGCAAAACTGGGGGAAAAAGGAGAAAACTTTATTAGCTTGCATTTATGTCGCCTGCCAGTTTGGTGGGGATCTAATTCATATATTTAATATAGATATTAGGTGAATGTGGATGGTTCTTAGACGCCAGGGCTTTTTTCACAGTGAGTGCAAAGCCTGAATTGTGCAGTTTATATCTGCTATTTTCTCACATGAAGAACAAGGCACTCGTGTGCAGTTTATCAATCACACAGACCTTAACAGTGCATCTTGTCCTCCTCTTGAAGCGCCCTTTTAATAACTATTTTTAGAACAGAGCTGCCCCCCGCCCACCCATCACCTTGCCCTCCATGCTTGCCCAGCCCGACAGCCGCATAATTGTGTATGATTATAATGTCTCCCTGGTTTCTCTTGTTGCGTCCCGTCTTCACCCATTGCTGCCACTCCTCCCGACCTATTCTAGGCCACCGGTGGTGGTAGTAGGCCTGTAATTGAAGGACTCTGATTACAGCCCTAGTCTGAGCTTTGTGTCCTCTTTATCCGTCTTATCCGTCAGCATAATGTACAGTACGTAGCAGCGGGACGGAGCGCCACTACAAAGATAAAAATATACAGTCACTCTTCTTTGGGGACTCCAAAGCTGAGAAGCTTTGGGTGAAGGCTGGCAACTACTGAAGTAGAGAAAATGTCTAGACAACGACTCTCACTTAGAAATACACTCAAAATAGATAGTTTCTCTTTTCTTATTTTTGCTTATATTTAACAGTTGAAAAATGAACCAAATTTCATTGTGTTAAAGACTGCCATTCTGAAATACAAACAAGACCTACTTTGATGTCATGAAGCCTCATCTGTGGCAGTTTTTCACCAGTATGATGTTTCCGAGTCTATGATTATGCTAGGAATCACTGGAGTTCATTATCAGTCTTCTCCATTAGCTGAAATCACATCTCACATCACATGTAATCACATCTCACCATCTCTGTGTTTTATTTGCAATACGCTGACTGTTTATGATGCATTTTCACTATTAGTACAAGTGCATGCTACAATGCTGTTTGACATGTCTGTGCTGTTTGGTGTGCAATAGGATGTTTTTTCAATAAGTCCCATCTGGACGTAGCGTTTTCAGTAGGAGAAACGTTTCGTCACTCATCCAAGTGACTTCTTCAGTCTCAGCTTACTGCAGGTTTCCCCAACCTTATAAAGAGTACATTTGAGCAAAAACTGAAACTAGCCCACTGAATGATCAAAACGCTATTAACAGAATCAGTCTTTTGCGATTTACTTACCTGGATGATTGAGCATGCATCAAGACATGTTTTTATAGGGTTTCATATGTGCATAAATACAAAAACAGGCCTTTTTAGCCTTTTGCTAGCTGGTTACTGGGCAACCTTTTGGCATCTCATTGTATCATGCATAACTGAAGTTTTGAGGCTACAAATGAATCAGAATCAGAATCAGAATCCGATGTTATGCTTGGGAAATAAAAATGATACGATTCCTTTGTAAGGTCTTATAGTTGTTAAAATGCAAAATCCAGGTTATAGATGCATTAGACAGATGGATTTCAATGTGTGCACAGAGCGGAGGCAAGTATTTCTCATTGCAGCAGCATCCTCCAAAAACACACACAGAGACACACAAAAATACATAAGGACCTTGCTCTTAGTGACCATTGGGTTTGAATACTTGAATACCCCAAAACTGCAAATCTGTGTCTTTCGAATGTGCAAAATTCAGTTTCAGAGTTCATTTGTGGGGAACAAAAGTCTATACAGAAGTGAATCTGCTGTTTTAAGAGAGCAGCTAAGTGTCAAGTGAGAGTTCAGGTAGAGTAATAATAGACAAGAATTCATTGAAAGTAAGATTAATGTGTTTCTTCATGCATTTCTAGCTATTTGTGAGCAGGAAATATGCCGTTGAAATTAACATTTAAGTGTGAGACTAGAGCACTGAAACTATAGAGCAGATCTTGTTGTTTTAGAGACAGATCAGTCCAGCAGGATATGACTTAATTATCAGGTATTAGATTCCATTAGATTAGAAGTTTGGGGGGAAGGTTGCCTTTTAACTCACAATACCAAATTAAGTGAGTTGCTCCGAGGTGCAATTTTGCAGCTTATATTTGATAACATCCTCTGTCGATTATTCACTGGGGCTAATGTTTGAAACACTAAGCCAAGGCTACTCTTTGATTTAAGCTTCAGATGCACAATCTTGGCTTCTGACCACAACATCTATTCATTCTTCCCGGTGTCAGTCATATATTATCATCCATTGTTTTATGTTGTGTGTGATGTGATAGCGAGGCTGGAAGCAAGACAGTGAATTTATTCTTAATCAATCCCAAAGAGCGCTCTTATTGTATATGTGTTTTTTACATTAATGAATGGGGCCTGGGCCACATCTTTGTTCGTTATGCGTGTGATATCACTATTTATTAATGTGTTTCTTGTTTATCCCATCTTCTTGCATTAGGGAGACATGGGACCTGTGGGACAGATTGGCCCGCCAGGACCTAATGGACTGAAGGTAATCTCTCACACACATAGAGATAGAAACTGTTGCCTTCACTGTCTTATTTTTATCAGTTATTGTATATGCAATAAAACAAGAGATTTTTAAGAAGGCCTATTTTAAGCTTTTGAATTTGGATTAGTTACCAGTTATGTGCCGTAAAGATGTACTTTTGATCGAATTTGGCTTTTGAGGTGCCTTTCAACCAGTTTGTTGGTGCTTTTTCCAGGGGGTGCCTGGAAATCCAGGAGAACCAGGACTGAAAGGTGATAAGGTGATCTGAATATTCCTGTTATTGACCTGTGTTTAAGCAGCATGTGATGGATATGTAGTCTTTTGCATCCTACCGTAGATATTTCTGTCCAGAGTTTAGGCCTTAAACAGCATGCTCATTAGGTGTCACCTGCAAATTAACTTATATAAACCTCTGAGGATTGTTTCTATTGGTGTAGATGAGGTTTCCATATGCATATTTTTGTGAAATCTATTATGGAAGCATTTTAATTTAAAGCAGCCAGCCAAGCTATTGAAGAAAATGAAAGAAAAGTAGACAGACATTGTCCTTGAAATTTAAAACAAACAGCAGCATGAAGAGACCACTCAGCACTGATGATTTAAGGAGGTTCAACTAGAAGGCCTTTTAAGGACAGCAGTAAAATCTGGCTGCCTCTACTAAAACCAGAACAGTGCACAATACCTTAATGATGGTAAAGCACAAATAGTCAAATCTGAAAGTGACTGAAAGACCTTCATCAGAGGCCTCATGTTTGAAATTTGGTTTATTGGACACTTCTCACTTTGCATTTGTAATTACTGCAGTTACTCATTATTACTCATTTGTTTTGTGCTGGAACGGCCTGCAAAACATGTGGTGTGGCAAACTGCAGCAATGCCTTTCATAATACATACTGACACCACATGGAATAGTTGGCTAATCCAGTAAATAACACTCGCTGTGTGTGGATATTCATAAAGTGTAAACTGCTAATTAGTATTGTCTGTTTAAAAAAAATAAATAAAAGCTTGTATTTGGAAAAGTGGAACATTTCATTCCCCCCTAATGGTTTCCTTTTTTTTTTTCTTTTTTTCTGTCCATACCTCATCCATCCACCTATGTATGCGTGTTCGTCTCCTCCTCTCTCTCTGTCAGGGTGAAATTGGGATTCCTGGAGAGCAAGGGGAGATTGGATTCAAAGGAGACAAGGTACATCACCTTTGCAACACAGTTGTGCACGCCTCACATGCACACGCTCTCTATCTCACTGCTTTCTGACCTCCTCAGCCACCGTACGGAACGCTACCTGCAGTACACTCGTGTTACACAGCCTTTGTCTTTGCAAAATGACTTTTCCAGATGTCTGCTGTTCAGCTTAAGGAAATTCATGTGTTCACCCTCCACATTTGTCTCTGTGTGTAAGCAAAATTCAAATCCATCACAGAGCAGAGTGGCCTCAAGAGATAGCACAATCTTGAACAGAGAGTCATGCATGTCGAATGTCTGCTTTGCTAGAAAATAAATTAAGCTTCTGATCCTGTCTGACTGTCTCTCTGAGTTTTTAACTTTTGTTTGTATTGGACAGGGTGTCCAGGGGGCCCCAGGTTTACCAGGCATCCGTGGGAAACCGGGACCACAGGTTAGTTCTTGTCTGGGAATGTATTCATGAAAACCAGGAATACATTTAACTGTTAAAATGTGGATAAGCAATTAGATAAGCAATAGTTTAGTTTTTGTTTGTTTGTTTGTTTGTTTTTGCCTTCATTGGTCCTTAAGCTATTTCCTTAATAGCCTTTGTGCTAACAGTTTGGCCAGAAAACAAAACTCAGACATACCAGTTAACTTAGCAGAAAGCTGAAAACTGCAAGCTCAGCAGTGTCAAAAGGTCCAAAACCTGCACATTATGTAATCTTTAATGTTTAAAGTAGGGTTTTTGTTAATCAACAGTAAACATAACTATTTTTATAGCCTGTTATGTCCAGGACTATTTCTTGGCCTGATGCAACAATTTCCTATCCATGAGGTTTACAAGCATCCATTAGAGTGTCCAGGAAGTCGCTGCTCTTTGCCAGGAAACTGTCACCAGCATTATATCAGGTCAAGTGGCTCTATAGTGTAGTGGTTTCTATAGTTGCCTAACAAGTGAGAGACCCCTAGTCTGATCCTAGAAGGAGGCACAAACCTTTATAGGGTTGCATCAGATGTAAAAGAAATCTGCCAAATCAAACATGTGGAGCTACCCACTGTAGCAATCCCTTGTGAATAATGGAGCAGCTGAAAGTAGCATTTCAGTCTCTCAGGAAGTTAAGTCCAGCTTTACTAACCACACCCAGGACTGATTATGCCAGACTTGCTGAATCAAGAAATCACTTAAACAGAACCTGTCTGACAAAGTTAAGTAGATCTTAAAAAGCAGCACATCATGCCACGATGTAAAGAAACATCTGAGAAACAAAGTCAAGTGGAAAAGGGTTCCAGTAAACCACGGTGAGTGCCATTATTCACAACTTGAAACAGTGGTGAAGCTTCCCAGGAGTGACCGGCCGATCAAAATTACTTCAAGAACACATCAACGACTCATTTAGGCCTCATTTGCCTCAATTAAGGTCAGAGGTCATGATTAGAAAATAAGAAAGCGACTAGGCAAAAATGGCATCTGTAAAAGAGAGGAGGAAACCACTGCTGACCAAAAAGACACACAAAGACTCGTCTCACATTTGCCATTTGGAAGCTTTGAGTCCCGTTACATCTGGTGTAAAACTAACACAGCATTTCATAAATAACACCATACCAACAATCAAACATGGTGGTGGTAGTGTGATGGTCAGCATTGCTGGTTCAGGACGTGGACAACTTGCTGAGACTTGATTGATCAGTGAGCAGTGCTTTCGTACCTGTTGAGCTCATTTCAAACATAACCTGCTCCAGAAAAAGTTAGGTCTTTTGCCTTGCCAATGCACCCCATTAATAAGTGAACCACATTCATAAAACAGACAAACAAGTGGTAACACTGAAGTTACATGGATAAGCCCAAATCCTGCTTCGTAGTACAGGACTCAGCTGCTGGCTGTCCCAAATGCACAGACATTTGCAAATGTCACTGATCCTCTCATCTCATTTTCAGCATGAGTTTTTATTTCTTATCACATCCAACTGTTTCAAGTCTTTCTGTTTTACAGGGAAAGCCAGGAGAGAAAGGTCCCGATGGTACCCCCGGACCTCCGGGCCCTGAGGTTTGTATTTACTCCTTTGTTGTTGCATTTGATGTCTGTATTTCACAGACAGAATAATAATCGATGCCCTTTTTAATCTTGATAGGGTTTTCCTGGTGACATGGGACCACCAGGAGAGAACGGCCTTGAAGGACCAAAGGTTAGTAAAATCATGATCTAAGCTAAGCAGTCCCTAAACTAACTCATGATTCAAAACAGGGACAGAACTTGGCTAGTGCTCCACAGCAACACTGGGAGAGATACAGTGGCTCTTGAGCTAAATTATAACGCCAGCCCCCTAATATTCACATGATGATAATGTTTTTATATTTATATAAGTAGGTGTAATACCACTGCCTTATTTTAGTTTTGAGCATTACTTTTGCTTATACTTGATCATAAACTAAACATCATCTGGAGAAAGTTTCAGTAGATGGTGGCTCAAGAGTTGGCAGTTCGCCTTGTAATCGGAAGGTTGCCGGTTCAGTCTCGGTCGTTGTGTCCTTGGGCAAGACACTTCACCCGTTGCCTACTGGTGGTGCTATACAAATACAGGCCAAGGAACTGTCCGATAACACCGGAGTCATGAGGATTCATCCTCTGGGGCCCATTGTTGTCTGTCTCAAATTTTTATGGCTGTCCATCCAATCTAACTAACAGACCCGTATCATTTTCCCCATAACAGTGCTGCTACTGTGGCTCAAAACACATATGTAAATGCTACAATTACTTTTACAATTGTTTTACTGTCTTTTACCCATCAAGGGAAAACCAGGGGCTAGAGGTTTACCAGGCCCACGAGGGATCCCTGGCTTGGAGGTAAGACTCTCAGACGCCACCCACATAAGAATGACCCCACTGTGCCTGACAGGCATTCAAAGATTTATGGCACAAGGATTTTTTATTTATTTTTTGCTAAGAAACACTTAATGTCCCTAAACATAAGCCATGCTAAGATCAATATCATCTGTTTCCAGGGAGACGAGGGCCCTATTGGACCACCGGGCCTAACAGGACTCGAGGTGAGTTATTGGTTAAACACCTGCTCCTATGAAAATAGAGGATACGAGAGAAAGATAGTCAGGTCTCATGTAGGCCATAAAACAAGGCTCATTACTTTCCACCAGAGTATCGTAAGTTAGAACAACACAATGTGCGCATGTTTGATCAGTGAAAAACAAGGGCTATAATTGCCTGTTTCTGTAGTTGTATCGTATAATTTAGCATGTTTGTCTAAATTGTATCCCATGCAGAAGCATCCTATTTCTATCTGTGGTAAGCTCCTCACCAAAGATAGAGGGAGGGGAAGGGACAGAGCTATCACTTAGACTGTGAAAAGCATTGCAATGTGAGGCTAAATTTGTCCCCAAGCGTGACAATCAACTAAATTAATACTTACTGTTTAAATTAGCGTGGTGTTTGCACCCCAGGGTTAAACTTTTACTACAGAGTAGACAGTAACCTAACCACAAAGACAGAAAGAGCTATACAAGATCAATATGTGGCTTGCTTTAAATCATGTGTTACTCCTTTTAATTCTCAGCCAGCTCCATCGTACGTATTTTAACTTCACAGCTTTAGCTTTATGCATGCGCAACATTCGCTGTGCCACAGTTAGAGAGCATATGAACGGTGATAAAGTAGGCTCTCTTTGTGGGTTTTTCTTGCTTTGGACAAGTCAGAAGTCTTGTGTTCTGTGTCTTACACAGCCTCCTGTAGCCTCAGGAGATTTTACTCATGGTGCATGCAATTCTTGATCATGGCCACTAGGGGGCAATAATTGCAATCACCATGTTTATAGGTGGAACGATTTATAGGTGTCATAAAATGCTTGAAGACAGTAATGGGCCACTGCAGAAGCATAAGATTTGTGATTGTGACTATTAAAATATTTTTGAAATGACTGAAATTTTAAAAAATTATTTTCAGAATAAATATTTGGTCAAGCTTACACTTCACAGCAAAACAAACTCAGATGCTACCTAAGTAATTGTCATCCCATCCTTTCTTCCACTCATCTGCACTTTCTTTCAGCCTAACTCCCTCCACACTCACCCTCCTCCCACCCACTCGCCTGCATCAGACTCTAACCTCCTTTTTGTGCTCCTTCCGAGGGGAAGCGCCGTACGACTCCTCCGGGAGTTGTGATTGATCTCTGGCCAGGTGCCGCAGGTCCTCCTACTCCTCCACCTCATCAGCTAGCTGTCTTTCAGCTTCAGCACAGACTGACACTCTGTATCGCTGCATTAGCCTCTCTCTTTTTTATCCTCTCCCTCATCTTCTCATTTGCTCTTCATTTGTCTCTCTCTCTGCACAATGAATGATCTTCCTCTAATCTAAAAAAGATGATAAGAAGAATTCTTGGAAATCTCTAATTAACTGCAAGAATCTGCCTTCACCCTTTGTATCTTAGAGCCTTATCCAGCACTGCGTTGTAAAAGCAGCTGAGCAAACCTGAGTAAAACTTTGGTACCGTTGAGTCACTCAATGAAGAACTATGGCTCAGGCATTCCTGACCTGAAGGTGGTACTACCAGTAAAAAAGTCCCCCCCCCCCTCCAAAACGTCCTTACCTTCACCCACCTTAACCCCAGGAGTGACTGTCTGCGCAAGAGGAGCATTAGTCATTCTATCACTTTTTTTACAACTCGCCAAAATGTACTGTCAGCAATACCTGTAAACCGCACTGCATATGTACGTGCACGGTGAACCGACCGTTTCCCGCTTCTCTCCTCAAGCTGTCATCTCACAGGAAAAAGATCTTTTATCCTTGCTGAGAATCTGGGATTAACATTAATGATGCGTTCACTGGCAAGTGCATCCCTCATTATTCATCATCCTGTGCTAAAATCTTTCAGGGTAGAATGGGCAGGCAAGGATTCCCTGGGATACTCGGTACAGAGGGAGTTAAGGTGAAAAAAACCCACTTTTATTTATGATTTTTTTTTTTATTGCTTTTTTGGCAAAATACATTGAAGAACATTAAATTCATTATTCTAATCTTTTAAGTAATTGCATATTTCTCTCTGCAGGGAGAGGCCGGCATCACTGGAAAAGTTGGACCCATGGGAGAGAGAGTAAGAAACCCTTGGCGGCTTGGCTGCTTTTTACCAATTCATTAATTCAAACATCTATTAATTCATCCATTCAACATGTTTCAGGGCTTGGTGGGCTTCATTGGACCTGTGGGAGAGGCGGGACTGGCAGGAGAGAAGGTAATAATTTGCGGGGGTTTTTTCCCATGAATTTATTTCAATAGTCTTTACAAGATCACGTTGAAGAGAAAACACTGGACTTGTGCAATTTTAGGGAGATCGAGGGGAGATGGGCCTTCCTGGACCACCTGGAGAAAAGGGACCAACGGTAAGACAGAATGACAGCTAGAGTGTGGAGGGCTTTCACACTGAGAAAGAATGACGTTTGAGTCTGTTAAAACGTGACCTCAAGATTACATTTCCAAAGAAGGTATCTTGTCTTTGTTAAAAATCCTAAGAAATGGTCATTTTAGATTAAACTGTGTCTGTTATTCCCATGGGAATATAGTGCTGTGAGGGATTAAGCACACATGTACCACAAGAATATGACAGAATATGTTGGTTTTTTTTCCTCAAAGCACAGCTCAGTCGTCACAGTTCAGGCAGCTTTAAACCCTGTATTCTAAGCAGTGGTTTGGCAATTGACAAGAGGGCTTTAACTGGGGAACAGAGCTTGTAATATTCATTCAAACAAAGGTGGAAATAATTCCAGTGAATCCGTTGTGATATTTTACCTCTGTGATGGTATTAATGGTCAGAAAAGTGCTGACAGTCCTGCTGGAAATTTTTCAAAAGAAAACACAAAAATAGAAAGAGGATATTGTTTTTTTTTTTCAGACATCGCTTGATAATTTCTCTACCGTCTGCAGGACCTCTGAGTAATTCCCTCAGTGTTGTACACTTTCTTTTACCCCAGGGGTGTCAAACATACAGACCGCAGGCCAGAACAGGCCCACCAAAGGAATCCAGTCTGAACCAATGTAGGATTTTGCAGAGTTTAAACGTTATTACAGTAGCCTTTCTTTATAATGACAGTGGAGTGAGACAGTCACTGGGGAAATGGCCGGTTTATTCATTGTCAGTGATTGTAGTCCATTATATTAAAAGAAAGGGTAACATTTAGAGATGTTTTGTTTTTTTTATAGTTTGTTATGCAATGGTTTCACTGGCCTGGCACGCTTGAGATCACATTGGTCTGTATGTGGCCCAGGAACTAAAATTAGTCTGACATCTCTGCTCAGTGGTTAGTACTGTCGCCTCAGGTCCTAAGTTCAAAATGCCATCGAAAATATCACAAGATAAACTCTCCCAAAGGGATTTGACTGAGGTGCCGGCTTAGAGCTCCACACAGTGGCTGCACGCTGCTCTGAATACTGAGGATGCGTTGAGCGTTGAGAGGAAGATCAATAAAGGATAACTTAGCTTAACCTGCTCTTTCAAACAGAGTTCGTCGACTCTTTATCGTGTAGGGTCTTTTGCGGACTTGTCTAATGTATGCGACTTGCCGGAGTGGATAAGAATTTAGTCATCATTGTTGCTCAAGCAGAGAAGGTTTTCCTGCTGGCTGACAGCCAGTTAGATTTCTCAGAGGACTTCACCACACACACACATACTCACTCACAAGGAAGTTCTGTGTTGGCCAGCTACAAAACAGAAACAGACCCTCTGGAAAAGTCTGCATCATACAATGTGAGGGGAGCTGACCAGCAGACATCTATAGTCACTAACAGAGTGCTCATACTGCGGCTTCTTTGTTTTATTCCTGCATGACATCAGAACCGCCTACTGTGCTATAAGTTTGTGTATTGGATAGATTTTTATTGCACTCGGCTATCTTGAGTAGTTCTGACTGAAGTACTCCCCATTATATAGTTATGCTTTTACAAATGGCCTGGCCAAAAACGAGCTACTATAAAAAAAAAAAATAAGAGAGAGAGAAAAGCAGCCAAAAGTAGTATGTTTTCCTACATAAAATCATCACCTCATGCTGTCTATTTTCTTTCTGTTCCGCTTTCTCTTTCATCGTTACATAAAACGTATTTTCCAGCGGACAGAGCTTTTCTCCAGATGTATGTTTGAACTACCAATGAGGGTGTGAAAGATGGACAATTTATTGCCTCAAACACATCTCAGTGCAATTTGGAGAATGAGTTTGGCCTTTATGTCAACACCTTTCTGCTTAAATAAACTTGCTTTGTAATAGGTGAAAGTGTCAGAATATCATCATTTTGTGTTGTTTTTGTGTTTTTTCCTGATGTGTATCAGTTGTAATCGATGTACTGAGTTTATGTTTATCTATGTTTGCACACCAGGGTCACCCGGGGGGACCAGGTGAGGCCGGACCTACTGGACCACAAGGAAGACCAGTAAGTCACCATCCTTTTGCATATTTTGCACTTTCTTTTTACTCATTCATAGTTGTATATGATCCTCTCTAATCATAGTGGTGACAGTGAGTGGTTACTAACAATAGTAAGTGTCTGTTTCATAGACATTTGAAATATTAATCAATTAACTTTTTCTTATTTTTTTTAAAGTATTTTAATTTCATTCATTCGTAGATTATATTTTAAGTAATTTTAGTTACCCACATTCTGTAGGTTTCTCTGAGCATTATAAAACCTGGCAGCCTCCCGCTGAATGTGCATTACCCTCCTGTCAGTCAAAAGCCCAACACCTATAACCAATTAGAAGCTTCCCCTGCCCCCCGTTCTTTGCCGTGGCCGGCTTTGACAGCGGGCCAATCATTGGTTGAAAGCAGGGGCCACTGAGCCACCAAAACAAATATAAATACGGGGGGTTTGGGGTGCAGCAGGACAGGATTCCAGAGCAGACCCTTTAATTGATGTGAGTGACAGATCTAACAACAAACCCTATAGTATGTTCCCGAGGTCAGGCTGCCCTGCAAGGTCAACAGCCAGGGGGCTCTGTGGTCTGTCAGTGTAAACCTTTGTTTTATCTCTGTCCCTCCCCCTTGTTTTCTCTTTATCCCCCATTTTCCTTTGTTTATCAGGGCCCTCCTGGAGCGACTGGGCCAACTGGTACCAGAGGGCCTAAAGGCTTGCGGGTAAGTCGAAAGGTTCACGTGAGTTTAGTTGGGGGGTTTTTTCTTTGCAGCTTAGGTGTTGACTGGCGTTCTGCAGTCACTGTGTCACAGATCCCAGCCTTGAGAACAGATCATAGACTTGGCAGAAGAGTGTGTATATACACCATTTTCTGTTTTGCATATCCTCTGCTGTGTGTTTATAGGAGATCTGTGCTACTGCTTTCAGAGCTGTTTGGTGAATAAGGTGAAGTGATGTGTGGCGGGATCTGAGCTGATGTTATAGATGTTTTAAAGGACGCGGGTGCTTCTGCACACATATGCAGTTTCAAAGTTGAAGAATTAATGTTTCAGCCTTTTTTGGGGGGGGGGGCGAACTCATTGTGAGCACTAGAAGAGCTCTGGTGATGTAAACCAAATGCTCTTTTCTTCATTCCATAGAAATGGAACAATAACTGGTGGTTATGGGAACGAGTCATTGTTAGTCCAACATCACTTCTGTTGTGGTTGGAAAATGGGATCTGGCTTTTGTTGCTCATCTGGAAGCTGCTTGCAGATAAATATAGTAAACTGGGGAAGCAGGGTTTATGTTAATGATTAACTAAGATTGGATTGAATTATTCTGCTTTAATAGCAAACTGACACATCACTCACAAATGCCACTGCTGAGGCTTTATAACACGACCCGTGACTAAGGGAGTAAATCCCATCCATCCATCCATCCATCTTCATCCGCTTTATCCGAGGCCGGGTCGCGGGGGCAGCAGCCTAAGCAAAGAGGCCCAGACCTCCCTCTCCCCAGCCACCTCCTCCAAGGCGTTCCCAGGCCAGCCGAGAGATATAATCTCTCCAGCGTGTCCTGGGTCTGCCCCAGGGCCTCCTCCCGGTGGGACATACCTGGAACACCTCACCGGTCACTACGCCCCTACCCATAGGTGAGGGTAGGGGCATAGATCGACCGGTAAATTGAGAGCTTCGCTTTTACACTCAGCTCCCTCTTCACCACGACGGACCGGTCTAGGTGCATTACTGCAGCTGCAGCCCCAATCCGTCTGTTGATCTCTGGCTCCCTTCTCCCATCACTCGCGAACAAGACCCCGAGATACGTGAAGTCCTCCACTTGGGGCAGGAACTCATCCCCGACCCAGAGTGGGCACTCCACCCTTTTCCGGCTGAGAACCATGGCCTCAGATTTGGAGGTGCTGATCCTCATTCCCGCTGCTTCACACTCGGCTGCGAACCGTTCCAGTGCGAGCTGGAGGCCCTCACCCGATGAAGCCAACAGAACCACATCATCCGCAAAAATCAGAGATGAGATTCTGAGGCCACCAAAGCGAAAGCCCTCCGCCACTTGGCTGCGCCTAGAAATCCTGTCCATAAAAATTATGAACAGAACCGGAGACAAAGGGCAGCCCTGGCGGAGCCCATCACCCACCGGGAACGAGTCTGACTTATTGCCGGCAATGCAAACCAAGCTCTTACAACGGTTGTATAGGGATAGAATGGGGAGTAATTCCCCTGTAATTAAATAGAAATTCAATGGATTTTATTTGAAATTACACTAAAAACACTAGAATAAGTAACAATATTTAAGTACTGCATAAGCAATTATTAGTAGTACGCAATTTCATGCTAAGTTTGCAGAAAAAGAAACAATATTTCATCATCTTACATCATGAACCCGCTCTACTTATCATGGTGCAGGCCACATTATGGAGTGGATAATCTTGCCTTTTTACATCGCTTTATTTGATATTCATTATGTTGATGTTTATGATGGATGTTGTCTTATTCTATAATTCCATTAAAATGATGGAGCAAAGTCTAACTTAATTTTTGTTCTTTCGCAATTACTGTGTAAGCAAAACCTTCAAGCTTCCGAGCAGTTTGCAGGAAAGGAGACGCTCCTTTCCTGCAAACTACATGGAAGTTAAACCACTTCATAATACATATAGTGTGCTTACAATGTAAGGTAGGGAAACATTGTTTGTTTTTCCACAAAATTACCACGAAATGACTTATGCAGTGCATGAAGTTACTTTCCATGAATAATTTCCTTTTCTATGAAATTCCTGAATTTACTTAAAACTATTCCTGCACTACCTAAAATTACTTACCGATTACTTAAATTTACTGTTTCTTTGTCTCCTTAAAAACCTACTTGTTGCCCTCCTATTCTTTCCCCCTTGTTCGCCCTTTTTCTCCATTTTTAAAAAAATCTCATTATTAGATTTTTGATATATTTTTTATTTTTTGAAACCTCGTGTAAATACATTAGCATTATAAATTGCACTTGTGAAGTTAATACTTATAAAGTGATAGGAGCAGCGAGTTACATTATTTTACACTGCTTAGTACTCTAGAGGAAGTTAGAGCACCTGTGTTTTTTTTTCTCTGTTACGACCTGTTTAACACTTCCCCAGTGTTGTGGCAACAAACTCTATGCAAATAGACTTCAGATAATTAGCAGACACAGATAATGCCAATAACAACACTGCGATTTCTTCAATTTCAGCGTTGCGGGAACAATAAAAAACACATAAAACTCCAGAGTGCTTTCTTGAAAGACGATAACCAGGCAAACAGGGACTAAGACCTGAAATAGTATCTGGATAAAACCCATCAAGAGAAATTTCAATCCTCAATAATTGATGTTGCTCATAAAATGTGACATCTGGAACACCATGAAGCAAATAAATTCTTGAAGTCCCACTTAAACATCTGCTTTCAGGTGCAATAATAATGAATTCTGAGTAAGATAATGAGGACAATTTCTATAATTATGTTTACGGTGAGTTTTACTTCACAGTTGTGAACGTACCCTCAGTTTTAGCCTGTTTTTAGTTTGGGAACTTTTTACTGCTTTGGGTCCAATGAGCCAGCTGGAAAGTGGCGTAAAAAAGGGTTGAGCTTCTTCATCTGAAGAATCTATGGGAGATGGGCCTGGCCACGCTCTAAAATCTCAAGTTGTGTTTTCAGTTATTACTAATGTCAGCAGCTTCCACTGCCAATAAATCTGCCTGCTGCTACATGACTTAGTACGCTGGGTCTTCCAAGACTAGAAACCTGAGCGTAGCAAGCCAGGAGTTACTCTCTCACAGACTCTGTTAGCAGCTGTGATCTTAAGTGTGCGACCGCAGACGCTCATATCTCACCCCCGCTGTCTAAATGTGCACAAGCTCAGTCCCAGCAACAGTTTTTAAAATAAAAAGCTTTTAGTGTATTCAGCATTCACCACGTTTAATGAAGCAAGTAAACACAAACTGATTGGCACGATGAAGTCCGAGCTGACGCAAGCAATTTAATGTTCCCGTTGGACAGAAGAAAATGAAGTAAGGCTGTTTTGTAACAGCTCTGTATCAAAGACTTTGTCACGCTTGGATAAAGCATCTTAGTGTGAAATGAGACTGCATACAACTACCATTTGAACAGCATATGTGTTTTAGATTTTCCCTACTTGGATTGAAGCACGAGGCCTTGTGAACTGTGACATCTGGCTCTGCAGAGACTGTTTTCTGACATGCATATATTGTGGGGGAAAAAAAGAGGGAGATAAAACTGCACGCCAACATCAGCCTGTAGGGCGTTAGTGCCACTGCTGTCGTTTTCTGTGTCTGTTTTTATTTTCTAGTTTAAAAAAAGAAGAAAAACTCCAGTAAAACTTGCGGATGTCAGCCACAAGGAGTCACCCAATCACGTTTTGTGTCTAATAACTCCTCATGACTTCTAATCACTAGAAATCCTCTGCTAATGTTTTCCATACTGAAGAGTCATCTCATCATCCCTCCCTCTTGGCATCATCCAAGACGGCCAGTTCATATAGATGCTGACTCTCTTGATGTGGTTAATCAAGTTTTAGGCATAAATATGTTTTCTTTGCCTAGATAGAATAAAATATTTTCCGTACATGTCAGCTAATTAGTCTATGTAAACGTAACCAGTGGGTAGCAGGTACCCCAGACAGGAATGTTAATGAGCGGTGCTCATCCAGCTCCATGTATAATAGGCTTATAGCACTTCAGCTAGCGTTGTTCTCCATGGGCCAAACTCCCACTGTGCCCAGTCATCAATCACTCTCACAACAAGGCCTCCTTTGTGGGGCTGTCATGTTATAGGCTTTTTGATTTCCACTCTAAAATATTTCAATTATCCTGAGAAAGGGGCAGTTAAACGCTCACTCTTTATAGCCACCGAGATCCGATCAGATCCGACTGACCCGTGTGGTGTCACACAGTCACAGTCAGTGAGCATCTTCTCGATGTTAGTGAGCCAGTATCTTCCACAGCGCTGACAACAGATATGGTTTGGATGCAGGTGCAGAGCAGATGGACTGCGCTGGTATACTGCCTGGTTCCTATTTATTTTCACTACTCACAGGACTAGCAGGCCTTTTAGTGGATTTACAATGATTATTTGACAGGTGGATACAAGTAAAGTAAAGAGACAGCTGTTCTAAAAATGTGTGTGTTTAAGTGTGAGCAGTATGCATATGTGCATGCCCTGACTTGTAATTGAAATAGTTTTACATGAAGCCTCTGTGCACATGTACATACATTAACTACAAGCACACAGATATATTTATTTTTGATATTTCCCTGATAAATGCAGGACACTGTAAGTGTTGGTGTCAAAGTGTACAGAGATGTTTGTTTACAGTATGTTGTGGCTTTCTGGCAGTATTACAGTGACCTCTGTTGGTGGAGTGACAGCTGTCTTGTGTTTCAGGGAGCGAAAGGGCCTGACGGTCCAGCTGGAGAGATTGGATTAGAGGGCAAGAAGGTAAGGACGCTGGGATATACTTTTATCAAATCACGCAGACACAATTCAGAAAAAAAGCATATAAGAGAACAAAATTGCTAAATAAGCAACGATCAGCACAAAAAATGGCTACACATCTTCTTTTTTCCATTCTGAAACCTGGAAATATGAAATAAACTGATGTGTCTGGACAGTTGCTAGCGCTCATCCTTCTTCCTCTCTGCAGGGTCCTGATGGTCCTCCAGGAAAATTAGGTTTCCCTGGACCGCAGGTAAAGCTCCTGCGGTACCTTTCTGATTTTCCACTTCTTCCTCTCATGTACTTTTTTGGTGCTTATGTTCCTCCCGAGGAGTGAGACCTCAGCATAATTTAGAGGACATACATGATACCGACAGTGTGGAGACCCACAGTCTGTGGCCTAGATTTACATATATGACAACTTATTGTTCATTTTATTTGATTTTTTTTGTTTGTTTTGAGACTTTGAGACTTACTGTATCTGAGCAGCTGTTGCAGTACCTTGTAGTGATCTTTATTTATAGAGATGGTTGTAAATGCAACATGATAGGAATCAGTGTAATAGATTTCACAAAGATACACTTGTTTGTATGGCTAGACAGGCAAATAACATATCGTATGTGTTATTACATCATAAGTTTATAAATACGCACTGTAGAACCGTTTTGTTTTAATTCTTTTTTTATGTCTTTCCAGGGAAAGCAAGGAGAACCAGGAGAAACCGGACCTAAAGGATTTTCTGTAAGTTCATTATAATCATACATGTGAATGTTGAACAAATACAACTGAGGAAGGTTAGATGAAGTCATGAAACTCCACTCTCTCTATTTTATAGTTGCTGATGTCATTTTCTGAATATACTGTATCTGACATCACACCTGAAATGCAGTGCCATTCTTTTGATTTTTAAATGTGATTTTTAAATTTTCAGGGTATCCAGGGGCCTTCTGGATCTCCAGGGGACAAGGGAATAGCGGGCGAGCCAGTATGAACCTCTTCCATCTTCTCAAATATGTCTCTTGTATTCCTTCATCATCTTTATACCTTTCCTGTTTTGATATCTCCGACCATCCACAGTCTCTTTCCTTCCTTTTCAGTCTTTTGCCGTATTTTCATTGCAGCTCATCAAACTTCCTCTCCCTTCTTCTGAGAGTTTTAATATTACTAATTCTTTTTGGTAGAGTAGTTCACTCTGCCCAGCCCTGTTAGCTCCCATAAGCCAGGAGCTAGTTTATGAGACATTTTTGAGTGCCTATTAAAAATATATTCGCCTGTATTAAATGTTTCCTCTGGCGCAGCCAGAGAATTGTCTCATTCTTTGCACATCTGTTCTGTAGTGACAAAAAACAAGATTGATCTTTGAAAAAGAAACTCCGCATTTATAGAAGCGCTAAACTGCTGAACTTGCAGGGAAGTAGACGTGATTGCTATTGCTATAATAGATCCAGTCTTTACTTTAAAAGATTTGCTCTCCTTCTTGTGGCTTTGTTTTATTGAACAGCGGGACAGGCAGAGCACAAATAGAGGCTCAGAAATGTGTCTGTTTGCATGCATACTGACTTTCCCGCAGCAGCACTGGAGACCCCATCCCTCTTTGTTTTCATTAATATGACAGAGTTACAGGCTGATATTCTCCTGTTTCCTGTTTAAGTAGAAAATTGATCACTAACATAATTTCTCTTGCTGTATACTCCACAGAGCAGAGAAAAATCTTATTTTCCATTCATTCTTCACAATTATGTTTCTTGTGCTGCAATCTTGTAGCTAGAAGGGCTGCAATGTACCCTGACATTATTTATGAAGTTTTTGTGCCAAAGCATCAGCATTTAAGAAGCTGGATCAGTGACACAATTAGTCTTTGCATTCAGAGCCAAACTGGGTACTGCAAGCGTGCTGATTTATCAGCCACTGGCACACTCACAGTAAACATCAGCCAGAGGTTCCTTTTTCTTTTTCTTTCTGTGCACATGACAATCTAGTTGATTTTAATTAGGCTGAAACATCTCTATTTCTCTTGTCATTTAGGGACCGGCAGGGCCACGTGGGACTATCGGACCTTTGGGAGAGACTGGTCAAAAGGTGAGAGACCTCGCTTACAGACAAGCGTGGATTCATATTCCACATGCAAAAGGTCACGCTATTTATTTGCATGCACAAAAAGGGTGTTGTGAAAACTAAATGAATAAATATGTGGCATCTGTTCCTCATCCTACCCCAGTAGATCAATAACGCTCTTTAATTTAACCAATCTGTCCGATTTAATCAGTCAGTTACATAACAAAGGGCTCTTTTTTTCCCCTCTCTCTCGCCTCTCTCTTTTGCCAATACATACACAAAAGTTGAGATATTATTCATATGAAATGTCAAAGAGTCATCTGCTGTTTTCAAGGGTCCTCCAGGAAAAGTGGGTGAACCAGGACTGCCAGGGGAGCCAGGGGAGAAGGTGAGAGAATAATATTGTTGTAGTTTTAGCTGGGCGTGCTCTATGTTTTTACTCTGTAGTGGTAAACAGGATATCAAAGTTTAAGAGCTATCTGTGTTTATGTGTCAGGGAGCCATTGGACTTCCTGGGAATATCGGAGAGCAGGGACTAATAGGACAGCGGGTATGTTTATCTGAATTATGCTGTACAGTCTTCTTTGTTCTTGTTTCTTTCATAAGCATAATATATTTATGTGTGCGTGCGTGCGTGCGTGTGTGTGTGTGTGTGTGTGTGTGCGTGCGTGTGTGTGTGTGTGTGTGTGTGTATGTGTGTGTGTGTGTGTGTGTGTGTGTGTGCGCGCGCAGGGAGAGCCAGGTCTAGAGGGAGAAGCTGGTCCGGCTGGTCCTGATGGAACCAAGGTGAGATGTTTTTTCCCTTTCGTGATGTAACTGTCCTCCATGCTGTATTCCAAACCAAAGCATTAGTTTTGGTGTGTAAGAGTGCCGCTGTCTTATCGTGCACCTTTAGGGGGAAAAAGGTGACATGGGTCAGGAGGGTGACAAAGGAGAAAAAGGTGAAACCGGACAAAAGGGAAAGGAGGGCCCCCCTGGAAGTCCTGGATTCACTGGTGTCAGGGTAAGTCACCTGTCTTTCTTTTAAAATTCATACACACACGCACAGACTTTTAAACCTCACTCTAAACCTTTTGTCATGGTAGGGTCCAGAAGGGAAGCCTGGCAAAATTGGGGAACAAGGCAAACCAGGGTCAAAGGTGCTAGCATCAAATAACCTAACAAGTATTCAGAAATAATAACAAATACACAAATGCTGTGTGCTCAGGTATATTCTAACTCTTCTAATCCTGTACGTTTAGGGTGCCAAAGGTAATCAAGGTCACCTCGGGGAGACTGGGTCAGTGGGGAAGACTGGACCGCCAGGTTTTGTTGGGCAAAAGGGTTCCAGAGGAACTATTGGTCATGTGGTAAGGTGGAATAGTAATAATGTAAATCACAAGCACTTTGCGTAATAATCCTTTAATAGATAAAACAATTGAAGATGCAACACTTGTATTCTATAGGGCGCTCCCGGTCGAATGGGTCAACAGGGGGAGCCTGGTCTTGCAGGTTATGAGGTAAGATTGTTTTGTTAAGGTTATACATCAGAGTCAGCACAATGAAGCATTTGTTATAGTTAGTTTAGATAATATGACTATTTGCGACTTTCTTTGCAGGGCCATCAGGGACCTCAAGGCCCCATAGGGCCTCAGGGACCAAAAGGTGAAAAGGTACGCATTGCTCACTTTACGTGGCGTGTTTCTCTTACTCTTTCACTGTATCATAGGCCAAATCCTTATTGTGCCCCTGGAATAAGCTGAATATGTAACACTCAGGGGGCATTTCAAAAAAGCTTAAATCATCAAGAAAGTTTGTATTACTCGAAAACATTTGGGTAAAATTTTTCTTACTTTTATGCTTAGGGCGAACAAGGGGATGATGGGAAGGTAGAGGGTCCTCCTGGTCCTCCGGGTGACATGGTAAGTCACACCCAACTTACTTTCCTTTCTCTTTCTCGTGTTTGTCTTTTATACAGTTGCAGAAATTGTGTCATTTTCAGTTTATTAATAGACTTTGTATCTTATCAGGGACCTCCAGGGGACAGAGGAGAAAGAGGGGAGCCAGGAGATCCTGGGTACAAAGTGAGGACCATCCTTCCACTTGATTTTTTATAATATTAATTTGTGATTATCTGTTTTATAATCTGTTGTTATGTTTTAGGGGCAAATTGGTGTGGATGGTGAGCGAGGTAGACCCGGTGCTCCCGGACTGCCAGTAAGTGCCAAAACTTGTGATTTTCAGGCATACAAACACCAGGGACAGTCACCTGGTTTGTCTTTACATGCTTTCATTAACACAGTTGTCAATTTCAGGGACATCCTGGACCTCAAGGACAGCAAGGACCCAAAGGGGGCAAAGGAGATCAAGTAAGGATGGGAAACAAAAATGATGATGTGTGTGGGGTTCAAGGTTCTCAGCGATATGTTACAGTTGGTCTACAGCTTGGGAAATGGTCCAGTCTGCATAATGGGTCCTTTGACATACAAAGCTAATATAAAATGCAACTATCAATGTACAATTTTTAAATGACATATTTGTAACATTTTGGCACTTTGGTGTAGGGAGGTGGTAGGATGGAGTACTTACTCCATTACTGGAATAAATAATGTGAACAGTTTTGCTAATAAAAATATAGGATGCTAGTTCAGTGCATAAAAAGTAATTACCTCATATAAATGCGCATCATATTAACTCTATTTATATAGAGACATAAATAGCTGCAAAAGGATCAGCAGGTTTCTGCAAAAGTTGAAAAATGAGCTGATGTTGTGCATGATCAGAAAAATTTACCAAAGAGTACAGCACTGTGCAATGTGGGCTAACAACAAAAGATCATCCCAGTAAGCATTTAATATTACCAGAGATGTGTTTTAAAAATGTCAGTACACACCTTTAATAATCAATACCTGTTCAGTAACTGCACACTTAAAACTTTCTATCTCTCATTCTTAAGGGTCAGAAAGGCAAACAGGGTCAGCCAGGACCAAAAGGAGCCAGAGGACCAGAAGTAAGTGACTTGTTTTCATACACCCACAGCAGGTTCATTTAGTGTTTAATTAAAAAGAAACATTTTTGCAAATTATCTGTCTAGAAAAAATGTGTTTTCGGTAAAATGGATTGTCTTCATTGTCAAGTAAAATGAGCTTAAATGATGCATTTCACAGGATTTGCTGTAGTTATTTGATGAGCCTGCTCTGCTCTGTAGGGTGTAGGTGGTCCTCCTGGTCCTAGAGGTGTGGTGGGCCGAGAAGGTCAGGAGGGTGTACCCGGGGTGGATGGAGTCCCAGGAAAAGATGGCAGTAAAGGAATCCCGGTGAGATGATCAAGGAAATCAGATTATTCATTTCATTAGTGGCCATTAAATCCTGTTTCCATCCAGGAAATGAGTTTAAAAGATGCGAAACAGCCTGATGAATTTGCTTTTGAATTTTGTCTTCTTAATGCCAGGATAAAACCTTGTTTATTTTATCAGCTCAGTTAAACATGTTCTTCTTCCTCATTTTACCTTCTCAAAATGAATCTAGGGAGAGCATGGTGACGATGGGGAGGCTGGTCTTCCTGGAAAAGCTGGCTTGCGTGGTAAAACTGGCGTTCCAGGACTCCCAGGAGATCAGGGAGCTTTTGGACCAAAGGTAGGAGGGATATTCTTTTCAATTAGCAATAGCTACCTCAAATAAGGAATATACTAGTACAATATACTGTGTGAATGTGTGAATGAATGTGAGTGCGAATGGTTGTCTGTCCCTGTGTGTTGGCTCTGTGACAGACTGGCGACCTGTCCAGAGCGTACCCCGTCTCTTGCCCTATGACAGCTGGGATAGGCTCCAGCGCCCCCCGCGACCCTGAAAAGGATAAGCGGAAGCGAATGGATGGATGGAATATACTATACTAGTACAGTATGACAGCCTTAATAAAAATGCAGTCATTCATCCATTCAGGGTGAGCGGGGTCTTCCGGGTCAGAGTGGACCTCCCGGAAAAAGAGGCTTCAAAGGTGGAATGGGATTGCCAGGGCCACAGGGCGACAAAGGACCTAAAGGACAACCTGTGAGTGTCAGCAACAGATACAGTAGTATACATAACAAGGAGTAGATGTTGAGTTATATTTAATTTTCCTTTTAAATTAATTCTTCATTAAATTCTCACTCAGGGTGACACAGGAGAGTCAGGTTTTCCAGGAGTTCTGGGAGTTTTTGGACCAAGGGTACGTGTACAACAAAACACTAATAAAATTTTCCACACATATTTAAGGCAGTTCATTTACAGTACACAGTCATTATTATCTAGATGAGGACAGAATAGTGCAGGTAACTTAGACAACACGTGACAATGACATTGATTAAGACAGGAAGAGAACGAAAAGGAGGAGCTCAGATGGGGGTGGGTTACAAAGCGGCTTGCAGTTGCACAGCAAATGCAAACTCAAGCAGCATAAACAGTACGCCCTTTATGATAATTCCTAGTTGAAATCATTGAAGGGTAAGCCATCATCTGATCTGCCAGGACTTCAGCTGAACTTGACTTGGTGCCCTGTGTGAACTAACACTACACTTGATTTGTTGTTCAGGTCTAGACCAGATGTTGCAACTCCTGGCCCTGACTAAGCTGAAATTGTTGGTGCTTGCACAAGTTTGTGTTGTGTACTATTATAAACCTATAAATCACATTTTATACAAATGTCAAATAAACACTGGTGTGTGACTAATCATGTCACATGGCGGGGAAGACCACTATAGCTCATTTTTCCTAAATTCAATTCAATATTGAAGCCATCAGAGCTTATCCAGTGTTCCGAGATGAAGCAAAATCTATAGTCAGAGATAGGTTAGTGTAAACATATGTTTTAGGCCAAACTGACAAAGTGTGTAATGGCTGTGTGTAAATATGTATCACTTTCAGGGGCCTCCAGGAGACTTTGGGCCAAAGGGCATAAGAGGGCCAAAAGGGCCCCAAGGATCAGTGGTAAGTAACGTGATGATTTAGATCATTCTGATAAAAAGCTCTGGAATGCTCATTCTTTTTTTTTTCTCCTTTAGGGTAGACGAGGAATTGTTGGTCCCGTAGGAATTATTGGTCCCAATGGAAGAGCAGTACGTTTTGTACATGACAGAAGCTTTGACATTTCTCTGCGCTGATGTCTTTCAGCATACTCACTGGTTTATGTACACTTTACAGGGTTCTCGAGGACAGAAAGGCAATCGTGGCGAGACTGTGAGTTTTTGTTGTCTTTTATCATATCTATCACTTGTTTTTTCCCCATTTGTTTACATTAAGAGTGCAAAAAGCAGAGTTGATTGCAGAATTCTGGCTAAAAATATGTTTTTCTCTCTCTGAACAGGGAGCTCAAGGTCCAAGGGTATGTTTGCACAGCATCGTCTTTCCCTCCTGTTACAATGGATTTTAATTTTACTGTGGTGACTTGAATGACAAAAAGTTAATATAAAAATTATGTTCTCTTCCCTGTTAGGGATCTCCTGGACCTCGTGGACCACCTGGACGTCCAGTAAGTTTTTTTTCCCTCAGCGTTTAACCAAATATTATTTTCCAGCTTGCATGACACATGCAAGCCTAATGCCTAATGCCTGTTTTTTATTTCCTTTAGGGTCCTCCAGGTGTCCCTCTGTCATTTGTAAGACATGTTATACTTGCTGGTTTCATTACACCCGATATGTGTTAGAAGATACAATGTCACTGATTAAATTCAAACTGGGGGTTTTTTTGATGTAGAAAGAAGATGGTGTATTGTTTATGGATTTACCCACCCCACTCAGGACTGAGGTTAGTGGAAAATGCTGATAGTGTTTCCCCATTGTTATACTTTATAATCTGTTGACAACTTAAAAGACTCTTGTGTTTTTAGAATAAGCCTGTGATGGACCTGCCGATGCTGGACCAAGGTGCAGAGATCTTCAAGACCCTCCACTACCTCAGTAACCTGATCCAGAGCCTGAAGAACCCACTGGGCACTCGGACCAACCCTGCCCGTATCTGCAGGGACCTGCACAGCTGTGAACAGAAGTTAAATGATGGTGAGAATGGTGTGCACGGCACAGAGGGTGAACAGTTTTGTGTATAGATAGTCAAATGATCCTAAAACATGTTTTTATTTTCAGGCACGTACTGGATTGACCCCAACCTGGGTTGCATGTCAGACACAATAGAAGTCACCTGCAACTTTACCGGAGGTGGACAGACTTGCCTGAAACCATTAACAGTGTCCAAAGTATGCATGAGATAGTGATATCCCCCAGTTTCCACAAAATTATAAAATATTTATAAAGGTTACACATAAAATAAACTTGTTAACCATCTCCTTTTCTCTAGCCAACAGTCAGTGTTGGTCGTGTTCAGATGAACTTCCTCCACCTGCTGAGCTCAGAGGCCGTGCAGCACATCATCATCCACTGCCTGGATGTCTCTATTTGGAGGTCAGCTGAGGATCAGCCTGTTGAACAGGGGTCTGTGAAATTCAAGGCCTGGAGTGGGGAGGTGTTTGAGGTGGGAGGAGAGTTGGAGCCAGAAGTCTTGGAGGATTCCTGCTGGGTAAGACTGAGATCCAGTTATCTTGTTTATTACATGTTATATCGTTACTGAATTTAAAGCATTCAAAGCATACCAAAAACTGTGGGTATAAAAAAGTTGCTCTAATTCTGATATTTTCAATATTTCAGATAAAAGATGGGCGCTGGCACCAGACCCATTTTGTGTTCCACTCCCTAGACCCCACACTCCTCCCTGTGGTTGACATTTACAACCTGCCAAAAGCTAGTCCCGGCTCTCATTACCACCTGGAAGTGAGCCCTGTTTGCTTCCTGTGAGACTGTGTCTTCAGAGCAAAGACGGATGGAACAAGATACATTCGCATAGGTGGAGAATGGCGCAATCTCCCAACCAACCAAACCATGTCCAAACCGTGGCCAAACACTGTCCAAGCAAGAAGATGCCACCAACCCCCAAACAGATCCTGCTTCGCTCTGCCAAACTCCCTGGACTGCAAACACAGAGGGAGGAAGCACAGGGACCTCGGGCTGGAGCCGGGGGCAAAGAAGGGCTGAGAAAGAACAGGGCAGTTCTCGCACTACAACCTTCTTCAGGCTCTTCGAAAAGGATCTTCTCATATACGCTTACTTGGAGAAAATAAAGGCGCTATGCCACAAAATCTCTCCAGAACATTTCTAAGTGAAGGGAGACAAAGGCCAAGTTAATCAGTGGACATTATAGTAACTTATTTTTGTATACAGTCTGTATACTGAGCGTACTTTTGGGGGAGAAATACCAGAAATTTATTTCTGCTAGAAGAAAAGAATTAAAGTAATCCGGATTAGTTCAATGTACATATTTATATATATATGCTTATAATTAACTTTTATACCTGTATATCTTATGTAAATTAATAATAATAGTAATAATAATAATAATAATAATATTCTTTAAGTGCAATAGAAAACGAGAAGATAATTTGGTGTTTTAAATCTATATGGAAGGATTTGTCAGGGGTGCCTTTTTTTTTTTTGCCTTTGGTGCTCATCTTCTCGTGATCCGGCATAGGTGAATCAATCCAGAGGGAGAGTTGTTTGCTTAAATTGAGCAGAAGTCACATTTATATTTGTTTTACTCCATTGGGAGATTTCCCTGATGTGGGAAACAGCCAGTGGCACACAGTTAGCCCTCAGTAAATTACATCCAAAGCCACAAGCCAATACCTATCCACAGGGGGTATATTAAATACTTACCAGACCAGATGCCACTGATGATTAGGGAGAATTTAGATGGAGATTAGGGGTCAGGTTTAGGGAGACTATGGAGCTCAGGTTCTCAGTAGTGTTTCTCTAACTGTGGAGTGTCCTTGCTTCTTTATTTATCATTTACAGTAAAAGGTAGGTGTTCTTTTTAAATCAGCATCAGTCATAAACCTCTCCTACCCCACCTATACAGCAATCTTTAGAGGGGAACTGAGCCACATGAGAGAGTAGTGTGAATACAGGAATCCAAATCAACCTCCATTTCTAAGCCTGTCGTCGCTCTACTGCCTGGTGCTAGGTAAACTGTTTAAGGTGCTAGCCATAGTGCTGTATTTACACCACTGTGCAAAAATATCCCAATGTTTATAGTGTTTGCATGCTTAAACAAATCAAAAAATATTGCCATAGCTGTATAATGCACTATAATAGCGATATCCCATCTAGCACTACAGAATTCCCATAAAGTCAGTCATCTGTCATTTATGTAAATGTGTTCAGTGCTGCAATTGTAGGTGTATTAGAGAGCTTATTACTGAAAAAAACCCAAAAACATTTCTGCTTTTGCATGCCCGCATAAATCTCAGCATTTGAAGTATTTTTTAAGGCTAAAATTGTTTTCTCTGTACAAAGCCCCTTCTCTCCCACAGCTGTATGTATTAAGTGTAGAGACACACTAGTGGAGATAGTTTTTACTAAATGATAATAATATTAATTAAAAAAAACATTTCTTTGATGTAGCTGGACACAAATGTGTATAATTGTGTAAACCTCGCTGTATACAATGGATCCCCTCTTGCTAATTTAATGTTATTTAATGTTGTTAATGTGGTTGCTGACTGAAGCAAGTTTCTGTTGGTTGAAGCAATACTACTCTTTCTGACAACTTTCGAAAAATCAGTTATCCCAACTGGTCTTGGAGTTTATAGATTTGTTTTATGTGTAAATTTGGGACTCCAGAGAACAAATTTATTGCAATGTTAATTCTTTTATTTTTGTAACTTTTTTTTCCGTTATGTTCCTCTATGATAATCAAACATGTACTGTACCAGGATTGTGCTATTCTATCACTTGTGTTTTTAAAGAAATTATGCAAATATGTGAATTTTATTTTCCTTTTCCTTTTGTAAATCTGTTGTAGACATTTCAAGAAGCTAAGAATACCTCACAATTTTACGCAGGACTTGGACAAACGTTTTTTTCTTGCCTTTATAATTCAAATCTGTTTCGGAAATATCAGCCAAATGCAGCGAGTAAGTCCTCCAACTCTGAACAAGACGGTTTCTGTTGCCTTCATCGTTTCTCTGTCTACTCTTTAGTGATTGTTCGGTGTCCATTTGTTAAATAAATACTTTTAATTTGTGTCTGGATTTTTACTTTAACCATTGGCCATAAGCTGTGATGCAAAACATATTTTACTTATTTACCAACCTAATAAAGTTGCAAAAATGTGTGGCTTTGACATACAGTAAACAATATCGACACTCTATATCATCAATCTATATGTGCTGAACTATAAGGACACAAAGGCTTTTCGGGCCACTGGTTGCACAACTTAGCTATAATTAAACACATAGAGCGTTTCGACATTGCAATATGACTCCAGACGGGTGTAACTTTTTCCACAAGGTGACACCGTGGTGAGTTGATTCATCGCTCACACCTGAGTAGAGGCCTTCAGGATCCTAAGTATTGGAACATGGACACCATTTTTGTCATTTTACCTCTGGACATGGTCTTGTGGCTTCTCTGGACAAATTAAAAAATAACAAACTGATAAATTTTTTTAAAGACTCAAAATTTTACGAACAGAAAGTAACATAAATCCAAATGTAGGGATTGTTTTTAACCATGATAATCATGTTTTTTTAATCATATTTAATACATCATTTTTTAAATACCTCTACATCATCAGTGTGTATGTGTTTTGTTTTTAAGAAACCTAAATGAACTGCACAATTATTGATGGCTCAGGGTTTACAGCTTTAATACTTTGATGCAATTAATTTGTAGTCAGTGACCATTTGAAGTCTGGACTTCACTGAGGGCATCACCTCCGTTCCTTGAGGTTTGAGGGAATTTTTCTCTGCACAGGCCCAACCACAGCATTTCTGCCAGGTTGAGCTCTTTGACTGAAACATTGCACCACCTTGATTCTTTTCTTCTTCAGCCAATCTGTTGTAGATTTGCAGCTGTGGTTTGGACCATTGTCCTTTTACATGACCTAGTTCCAGACAAGCTTTAGCGGTCAGACAGATGGCCTCACATTTGACTCCAGAATACTTTGCTATACAGAGGAGTTTGTGGTGCACTTAGTGACTCCAAGGTGCCCTGGACCCATGGTAGTCCAAATCATCACCCGTCCACCACCATGCTTTACAGTTGATATAAAGTGTTTGTGCTGATATGCTGTGTTTGGTTTTTACCAAACATGGTGTTATGCATTATGGCCAAACATGTCCACTTTGTTGTCATCTTTGAAAAAGACATTGTTCCAGTCATTTTGTGGTTTGCACAGTTCAGATGCAACCATGCAAACCTCAGCAATGCTGCCGTGTTCGTTCAAACAATCACTATAATCTTCTTCTCACTGCACTGCCTGCTAACTAAAACCTCTAGAGTTTGAGATGTAGTTGTTCAGGTTTTTTGCGGTTTCTCTGAAGATTGTATGGTCTAACTTTGGGGTAAATTTGCTGAACTTCCACTCCTGGTAAGACTGACATGTCCTGAATATTTTCCATAATTGTTCTGACTGTAAAATGATTTGGAAATAACCTTATAACCCTTCACAAACTGATGGGCAGCAATAATCGCTTCTCTTGTCATAGATGATATTTTTTCTCCACGGCATTATGTGAACACACACCTGAATGCTCCTCATGAGCAAAATGCTAAAATGTTTGTTTTTATAGAGGTGCTCACGCCTTTGATGATCAGTTAATCAAATGCATTTGATTAGCAGCACCAGGCTGCTACTTACCCTCCTAATTCAATGGAAAAAGTGAAGGTGTATTGAATCTCACACCACTTCTGTATTTTGGCTTAGTTTTTCTTAAATAAATAATTGGCAAATGGACTGGTATCTATATACCAGCCTTTATTCAATTTGAGCATTCACTGTGCTTCCTACTAAAAGTCTCATTCACCCAATAACACACACATTCATACAGTGTTTTTTTTTAATCTATATCTATTCACTGTTTATCTAACATTCACACACTCACACTTTGATGGATGCAGTACTTTGCCCAAGGATGCTTCAGCATATGGACAGGAGGAGCCAGGGAGAGATCGGTAGATGACACCCTCAATCACCTGAGCCACAGCCGCCCTCATTTTAGATAATGACATGATAATACCCATAAATATGTTCATGTGAGATTGTAATTACTCAATTTTAAGACCGGCTGATGATCAGATGATTTTTCTATGTCCACATATTTGAAACCTTAGAAGTTAAAGGGATTAGTTTATTTTGGCCTCCAAATCTAGAGCAAGTAGTTCTCTGATGGTGGAAAAACGTTCTTCACTAATGCGCTTTGATAGAAAAAGAAAATAATCTAGTGATTTCTAGTCCATTTTGTGTTTGTATGAATTCACCTCAAAATGTGAATGATTAACATAATCCAAAACAAATGACACGCAAAGAACTGAAAGCCTTTAGAGATTGAGCTATAATGATAATAATAATAATAATAATAATAATAATAATAATAATAATAATACTACTAATAATAATAATGAATACAGCCTGAAGTTTTGAATTACACCACATGCTGTCGCTATTGTTCTCTGATTTATTTCATGTGCAGCAGATGCTTACACAAGGGAGGGCATAGATGTTTTTCAGAACTTGCATGGACGATAAAATACAGAGACTGAAGCCATTACTGTAAGGTCGTTTAACTAAATGTTGTAATTAGCCCACTTAGTGGAGCAAATGTTAATTATGCTGCGGCATCAAGCAACACACCCGGCGTCCCACTCACCACACACACATATAAATCATCCTAAAGGATGTTTTTACCATCCTAGTAAATATGCGGAAAAACACACAAATCTGTCATCTGGTTCATTTCCTTTTGGAGTTTAGTAAAATTAGTTTAGTCTTAATGCGCTCTCGGGAAGAGAAAGCGCCAACATTGATCCAAACTTACAGTTTTAGATCAATGCTGGCGCTTTCTCTTTTGGATCAATCTTGGTAATGATCCAAAAGTGGAAGTTTTGGATCAATACTAAGTCAACAGGATACGGATTATTGGGTAATATAATTAAAAAGTCGTCTTTTCCAATAATGGAGTTGTCGAGCACAGAAATATACCTTTGGCTGAATGACAGTTGGAAAAAAAAAACATCCAAGCTGACAGCGTGTGTATTTTTGAGCCTTTATGAACCTTCCCACGGTGTTTGCTTTGGCCAATCGCTTTGTCTCTATATCCACCCAGCTCCGTGCTGCCTTTCGACCTGCTCGAAAAAATATCCCCACTTTGAGGTCATTAGCAATAATTATCTTGAACCTAACTGTATTTTGAACTAATGTTAACATGAAGCTTAAAATAAGAAGAAAACACAGTCTGGCTTGTTGTAACTTTACATCATAATACTAATCATTTCGGTGTATCACAGGCTAGGTTTCGTTACAAATATTTCCTGCAGCGCCTAAAGGCAGCACCAGTTTCCAACGTGCACAATGGTGACGTTTACCATATCATGATGGCGGTAGCCTGGACTATTTTGAATTCCGTCCCGCTTTTTGAACTTTACACTGCGTCCAGTCGGTAAAATGATATATTGCTTTGGCGAGAACAAACAATAAGTGAACCACAATTATGGATTCCGTCGTGGGGGACGATGTGACGCTCCCCGTTGACATCAACGGAAGGTAAAACAGTCAACAAAAGCTAGCGGGCTAACGCTAGCGTGTATGAGCGTTACTGTATGTTTTAGCTCTTCTGAAAACAATATTTTACATAGTTACCGCTGCTTGGGCCTGCCTATGAGACCAAAGCTCTCGAGTTGTATTGTTTTAGACACACAACGATACTAAATGAAGTTCTTTAACAGTCGTCTGCGAAAATGTCTTTGCTTAGCTTTTATTACTGTAGGTTTAACAAGAAACGTCTGTTTTATAATTTGGGTGTAGCAATATTAGGTCATCTTCTATTTAGGGGATCATACGTACATGTAAAATTATGCTTCCATGTTGTAGTAGCCATCTGTAATATAGATTTGATTATGAAAATGTGCTGGGGAAATAACGGAAACAAAACAAAAGCTACTAAATATATAATTGCCATAGATAATTGCTATATACACAGTTTTTCCCACTTTAAGTTGCTTGTCTGTCTGCAGCAGGTCATATTGACATACACACTATTTGGAAAAATATTACTCATATAAACAGTTAACATCGAAGTCCAGTAAATGCTTACCTAACGGTAGTAACGTTTCGTTTAGCTGGGAAGAAAATGCCAATGAAGGAAGGGGGAGGGGGGGGGGGGGGTGAATTGATAGGCTGTGAACACTGGTCCAGAAAGGATGCTCTGTACTGACCACTGCTTGTGGCACGGTTACGAATCATACTCAGCTCTGTCGATGTTGCTGTGATGTTGCCGCGAGTGGCAGCACGACGTGTTGAGCTGTCATGCAGAGAGTGAAAGAAAGCGGAAATTATGAGAAGCACTGTCAGACCGCATCAGCGGCGTCTCTGCCACTATTGTCACAAAATGAGGAGTTAACATTTTTATATTTATTTCCTTTCCTTTTTTCCCGCGTGCTCTCCGTTACGTGGAGAAAGAGCGTGATTGTGGTAGGTGAAGCGTTCATCATTAGCTTTGCTGCACTGTGCTCTTCCTGGGTAGTGCTGAACAATGTAGCTAGTTTACAGCTTCTTTTTCATTCTTACAGATAAGCTAGTTTTCGCATCTCTGCCTTAATGCGTTTAGTGTCCCCTTGTTAGTTTCCCTTTTAAGGACCAGGCACAGCTTGTGTTTGGTGGAAAAGCTTTCATCCAGGTGGTAAGCATACCTCAGTAATTCAAGATGTCAGCTGATATGTGTGGTGTGCATTGTTGGGTAATTCTGAAACCCGACTCACTTTAGTCTTTTAGTTTCGAAATTGTGACCTTGCTCGACTTACTGTTGTGGGGTTTTTTTTATAATTACTGTGCGTGAGCTTAGCCGCGTTCATGATTTCCAGTAGCAGCTGAACAAAGTGAGAAAAAGAGGAAGTCACTGTTTACATGCTGTTACATTGTTTCCACTGGGTGCTGGAGGGGTTACTACAACTGAACCGTTGTCAAAACTCTGTCAAAAACACTCAAAGGGGTCAGTGTTAATGTCTTGGCTTCTTTATGGGAAGGTTTAATGTGAGATGCTGTTTTTGGAAGTTGTTTTACGTGTTTATGGCTCTTGCTTTACGCTGTTGCTGTAGAGTGCTTCCTCTGCATTTACACAGGAAGGGGTTTTTCTTGGCATGTGAAACCTCAGTGATGCAATACTTGTCAGCAGAGTTTTACCGACCTTCAGTGTGTTTGTGGAGGGATACTGTGTTCCTTTTATCCATGCACATGCACATGAACAAGCAGTATTTGACCGATTTGTTTTCTGGTTGCTGAATTGCATCAGCTGTGATTTGCTATTCTAAATTATAATAATAATAACTATTTTCAGTTGACGTCGGATCTTCGTTAAATCACTGTAATGTACCCGTTCCTCAAAACAAAGATGGGAAAGAGCAGTGTCATTGTGTTTGAGTCTGAAACTTTAGAAGCAATAAACAGCCTATTTATAGCAGGGACATTCAGTCTCCACAGAGTCGCAGAAAGCCTGGAAAAGGACTGAACCTGGACAAAATATTTTAATATATTTGTCTGATTAGAATTGTAAATCGACTCAGGGGAATTCAACGAAGAAGCAGTAGCACTGTGGTTTTTCTAATGCAGAGAGGTTTTGGAGGAAGTTATTCACTGCTGAACTTCATGCTATTCCATGCAACGGTCAGGGTGGAGGAACATGAACCTGGGCCCAGATAGTTCATGTTCCTGTTTATGCACATGATAGTTATTGGTATGCCCGGTTGTGGTGTAGCGGTGCATTCCTGGTTCCAGATGTGTGTGTTGCTGGTGTTTGGTGTATTATACTGTGTCAGTGAGTGACGCCACCGTCCCATCACTGTCTGACGCTTAGCTGATCAGAGCCACAGTGCTCTGCTTGTGCACAAATGAAAGCCATCTCCATCCATTGGTTTCTCTGTCTTCCAGGCTGCCACTGGCACATGGTCTCTCTCTCTTTCTCTCGCTCTCTCTCACACACACACACACACACACACACACACACACACACACACACACACACACACACACACACACACACACACAGAAAGGCAGCTCTACCATAGTGGATGTAAATAAGGCAGAGAGTCATTCTTAAGCTATTTATGGAGCATCCTTGGGGCTCAGTGGAACTGGCCAGCGTGAGTAATGTGTGAACATCATGAATTTGTGTTTTTCTGAAACACATGAATCGGTGTCTGCTGTGTTTGAGAGCTTTAGTTCTTTTTATTTTTTTTAAATTTGCGTTTTTTTTTTGTTAAATATGTTGGGAGTGTGACAGTGATATTTAGTCAGATATTCATAGTGACTCGGCTGCATGAATAACAAATGATTGTGTCCCCAGCTGCCGGCTGCCTGATTCCATAGGTGCTGAAGAATTTTCTGCAGACAGCATGTCAGGTACAGTAAGATTCTCTTTTGTTCTCCTCCCTGTTCATTTTTCATGCTCAGGTGTGTTCGTCTCATGTGTATTAATTAATGCCATTGCTGAATCATTGCTGTCACCCACCCCATGGCTTTTGTTTTCAGAGCTGCGATGAGGGAATAGCTGGATGATGATAATAAGCTAATCCCATTTATACTTTCTTCTTGATGTATGCCAAAAATATACACAGAGTTAGATTTATACACACAAGCCAATAAATGGTTAATTTATAGATATAGGTCATAGGGCTGCTCGATTATGGCAAAAATGATAATCACGATTATTTTCACTGAAATTGAGATCACGATTATTTGACGATATTTATTTAACCCTTTAAGACCTACTATAGAACCAAGTCCACCAGAGCTTATATTATTTTTTTTACATGCTGTAGTGCCATTTGTGGGAGCATTTCAAGTTGCTATACATCAATACAACTGTTATAGCCCATATTTTAATAATATGTATGCATTAAGTCCATAGTAATTACATAAATTGCAAAAAAGTGCAATAAACTACAAAAAAAATTGAAAATCGCTTTTGTTTTGTTTACATATATTTCTACTTGGAGAAATTTAAGAGGCTTATCCCTCAAAACTTTAAATACAATAAAGTTGCAAAAAATAGTTTACAACAACAGGAAATTTATTTTGAGTGTCTTCATAGTTTTATTTTGGAGATACAGCAATTTTTATATACTGCAGGAAAAACAAAAAACAATCCTATGATGCAGATTTGCAAAGAAAACAGCATGTGCATCATTTCACTGTGGGAAGTGTTACGAACAGCTGATAGGAACGGCAAAGCGTGTTTCTGGAATATTATGTTTTTGTTCCTGCAAGCGCTTTTTATGCAATTTTTGCAAAGCTATATGTGGAACGAAACCGTGACCGAGGACAAGCTGATGGCATCAGATGTAAGTACAACTCCTCCGGTTTCATATGCAAAACAAATTATTGCGCTAGCTTACACAGTTCAGGTTCTACAGGGATTTAACAATAGTTACGCAAAACGGAGCGTGCTGCTCTGACCGGCTTTAAAGGGTTAACAATGACTTTAAAAAAATAATATAAAATAGTGTGCAACACCACTGAAGTTTTTTTTTTTTTTTTAAACTCTCTTTTCAACCAACGGCAGTCACTCTCCAAATAACTTCTGCTTAGCTTTCCGAGCTTCCCTCGGGTCCTCTTAATCAGCGGTCTCCAACCTTTTTTGCGCCACGGACCGGTTTATGCCCGACAATATTTTCACGGACCGGCCTTTAAGGTGTCGCGGATAAATTAGGGAGGGGCTAATAATCGGCTCAGTCATTTTTAATGATCGTTGAAAGCCCAGATCGTAATCGTGATTAAAATTCGATTAATTGAGCAGCCCTAATAGGTCAGCATCTGACCTATATTCCGACTGTTTTGCAGTGCTCAGACAGACACAAACAATAACACTGTTTTGACGACTGGATAAAACGACTGTTCTTGTTAGCAAATGTTTTAATATCTGAAATAAAGTGAAATACATTTTTTCAGCAGCACCTGCAGATGTTTAAACATCACAACAGTTTTATAGATGAATCCATAGGTTTGGATAGGCTTCCATATTCAAAACAAACCGCATTCCTAAAATGATAAGGCGCCGTTACCTTTTATTCACTTAAATACTTGAAAACAAATAACAGAAATAACTCTGGCATGCACGATATGTAAATAGCAGATATTGCAAATGTTTTTTGCAGCTAGTAAATGATTTTTTCCCCCCAGACTTTTTGTGCACATAACTTCATGGAGTGATGTATTCATGTTCAGGTTAGGTGATTGTGCAGTCAAACAAATAAGCTTAAGCTTGTGCTATATTTATGGCAAACTTTCAGTTATATAATGGCTTCTGTGATGTTTTTTTTCGTTTGAATTGACTGATTGGATGATGTTTGCGTCCAGATTTTGCTAATACTTAGTGCACAGGACAGGTGTTGAACTCCAGGCCTTGAGGGCCGGTGTCCTACAGGTTTTAGATGTGTCCTTGATCCAACATAGCTGATTCAAATGGCTGAATTACCTCCTCAACATGTCTTGAAGTTCTCTAGAAGCCTGGTAGTGAGCTAATCATTTCATTCAGGTGTGTTGACCCAGGGTGTTATCTAAAACCTGCAGGACTCCGGCCCTCGAGGCTTGGAGTTTGACACTACTGACTTAGTGGATTCCTTTCTTCTCTCTGTCTGTGCAATCTTTCTGGTATCACAAGTGCTCTTTTTATGTAACTATACTTTTAGTCATTATGCAGTCTTGGAACTCAACTGTTTCCTAACTTGGCCTTTGGGGACCGTGGCCAGTGTTTTGGGGCTTCCGCTGTAGCCAAATATTTGCATAACAGATATCGAGTTGAAGCCTTCCTGTTCCTTGTCCCGATCATTGTTTACCAATGTAGAGAAACTGTAAATAATCTAATCAGAAAGCTAAATGACTGTGAGACAGTAGCTGATAGTTTAGAGATAGCATTACATCCAGAATCGTACAGATTCGTCTGTTTTCTTTTTTTCCTAAGCTTTAATAATTCTTTCTTGTTTGCTGTTGGTGCATCAACACCAGTAAAGTGTGAACAGGTCAACTAAAGCTAAACCACTGCACATTAAATATGCACTAATATAGGCTGAGCATTAATATCAGCCTTGTTGACTATACGAATGAAATGACTTTTGCCTTTGGCAGCAGCCAGTGTTTATCTGAAGGTCACATCAATTTTGTGCTGGCTCTGTGTTCAGAAATAGTCTACAAAAGAGCTGAAAGGCACAAAAGAATTTACCACTGAGTATATCCCTGTTACATGCATTTTGCAGCGAAACTGAAGGTTTCCTTGTCCTTTCTGCCCAGAATTTTTTATCCTGTCAGAAAGCTTTTCTCCTCCTGAGCTTTTATTGACTCCCACAGTTTCCCTTAACTGCCATTTCTTAATGACAATTCAGACAGAGGAAATTGCATGTTGAACGCACTTTGATATCTTTTTTTAGCCTTCCGCTGCTCTGCAGACATCAATTAACTTCGTTTCACATCTCCATTCAGTTTTAGAGGAGTCCATAGTTATTGAGTGTTTATCAAGTCTTGGAGCTGTCCACAGCTTTCCTAATAACAAATCTTTATTAGGAAATGAATGGACGCTCTTATGAGTGGATGGACACCCACAATGTCATAAGTAGTATTTTATTTGGAGAAAAAAAACCCTAATGAAGTAAACGGTGCATTAATGTTTTAAGAAAGCTAATTTAGTGTTTGTTTGCTGCAGTAGTTTGAAGTAATTAAGCAGTAATTATATCTTAGTGAAAAATCCAGTAAAATAAAGCTCGTCCTGAAGTATATTTTTGAATGAACTCCTGAAAATGTCAGAAGAATCAGGTTGGAACTAAACCAGACTGTGCATGTGTGAAAACAGCTAATGGTTTTACCATAATAATAAACCCCACTATAGAGCTTCAGAGCTATGTTTTCATTGAATACACTAGGCAACAAAAATCAACATAATTTCTCTAAACTTTTGAAATAATGTGAACATAAACAAGTAAGTAGTACTTTAAGAGTGATGTGTGACGGAGGCTGTCTTGTGAAGCAGCAGCAAATGATGAATCAGGAGTTTGTGTTGTGAAATTTGTTGTTGACTAGTGTTACATGATCAGCTGTAAGCTGTTTCAACTGGTCTAAACAGGGCAACTCTCAGGGAGCTCGTCCATCTCTGATGCCTGTGCAGTGAAAACTCCTTTCTGTGTCTCTTATCTCTCCAACATAAACAGAGTGAGGATATATGTGAAAGCAGCAAGTATGACTTATTCTTGAAAGCAGGAGAGATTCTTTGAGCTATGCAGCCTATACTTGCAGTTGTGACTCGTTTTAGTAAAACTGCTTTCTTGATGTTTTTACAGCTCCATCCTTCCCTGAAAAAATGTCCCCTGTTAAAGCTCTCACCATGAAGGACTATGAGAATGTAAGTGATTTCTGTCAACTTTCTGTTCTGTATGTTGCATATAGGTGGTGATACTGTCTTCTTGCAGTAAGTTGTATATTTACAGCTTTTTAACGAGTAGCTTCAGAGAATAAGCTGTCTGGATGAGGCAGTCAACTCTCCCTCCTGTACAACAAACAGGATAAAAACCTGATTCTCCATTCAGCCGAAAACCAAACCACATTGACCATTTAAGGAAATTTAGTGATGCAGTTTTTGTGCAAGAGGAGGAGAAGGAGGATTGAGGTGGGCTGAAGTCAATATTTCAGCATTTGATTGGAATGCTTGCTTGAAAATTTCGGGCCCGTGCTGTCTGGCCTGCATGATTAGAGGTTTTTACAAAGGGGTTCAGAGTTCTGACTCCTCCCTTTGACTGTCCACCCAACCCCCACTACCAGATGTATGCTGTTCTGAGCCTAGAGCACAATGATGCACAGTCTACTTCACACACATAAGCATTTTAAAAATAACTATACACACACGGCCCCTTTCTGCAGTGTAAACATGTCGGGTAGCTTTTTTTTGATAAATGAAGTGCTCATATTTCTTCTTTGAGCCCAATTCTTTCTCTCAACTTGTTTTCTTTGCATTTAAAATAAATCAAGGAAATGCAAATTAAATTGCAGCTCGATGAAAGTTAGAAATGCATCAGTTGTTCAACTGCCTGATTGCATATTTATGGTTTGTTTTTTTTACATTGATCCCCAGCAAATCACAGCTCTGAAGAAAGAGAACTTTAACCTGAAGCTGCGCATTTACTTCATGGAGGAGCGCATGCAGCAGAAATGTGACGACTCCACTGAGGACATATTCAGAACGGTGTTGTATTTATTTTAGTGTTACAAAACGTGCATTACTCTGAATGTCTTACATTTGTCTGACACCACTCCCTGCAAAGCTTCATGTGACTCAGTGTTTCCCCTCAATTTTGAAATGAGATCACAACATGAGCAACAGCAGCTGGATTTTATTCAGCCAGCATCTTGCATTCATGACCTTGGAACAGCTGTCTTGTCTTTTTTCAACTATTGTTATGGTGGCAGCTTTGTTTAAGTGAGCACATTTAACCCAAAGTGTCATTTAAAAAATGTCATCTTTAAGAGGAAGCTTCCCCAGCCTTGTTTTTGTGCTTTGGTGTTTGAGATGACTCCAGATGGGAGGTTTTTACTGAAATTTTGTCTGTTTATAGAATATTGAGCTGAAGGTGGAGTTGGAGTCGATGAAGAGAGAGCTCGCAGAGAAACAAGAGTTACTCGTGTCTGCATCGTATGTGTCATTCTCTTAATTTGGTTTTTTGCTAGTCACACATGATGCCATTTAGACCAGTGTTAATTTTGACAGTATGATTTTTTTTGATTGACGTTTAGTCTTTTCACTAAAACATCACTTAGTTTTAGTTATAATTTAGATCATTGCTGATTGGATTACTTCCCAACTCATCCCGCATTTTGACACAACTTAATTAGTTCTGATTGGATCTCGTTTCTTTTTGATAATTTATCTGGTTTTTATTTGTTGACAAAAGTGTTAGTACTTTTGTTCGCGAAATAGTTGTCGCTCTGTTTTTGTCTGAAGAAAAAAAACAAAACCTTATCGGTCAACAAAATTAACACTGGTTCAGACATACATAAATGGCAGCACAAAGTAATGCGAGTCAGTATTTAAGAAATATGTAGGCTGATAAACTTATTCTTGTACGTGACTGCTCATCAGTAAAGCGCTGGAGAGTCTGGCTGGCCGAGAATCGGGAGAACCCCAGCGTGTGAAAGAGCAAGCTCAGAGGGAGATGGATGCACTCAGAGATGCATTTAGCAAGAGGATAGCTGACCTAGAACAGGTGAGTGACATTATAGCGCTAATTTTCAAATCCTGATATTGCAGTTCACTGTGTATATTTTGTTTGGTTCAGTGCTCATATTAGCCAAATTGTGTCTGCTGTTAGTTTCACTTGTTTTGGTGATAATTGTGTTGCCTTTTGTGTTTTTTGGCATTTTTACATCATGGCAGTGTTTACGAACAGCAGAGGAAGAGGTTGAAAAGATGGCCGCCATCGCTGAGCAGGAGAAACTTAAGAATATAAACATGGAGAAGCAGCTCCAAGCCTTGGGTCCACCCAGCACTTTAACCACTGGTCCAGTCCTCAGCCCCGTCAAAGATCTGCAGCAGGCTCTGCAGGAGAAAGACAAGTAGGGACAAATTAAAACAAACCAAAAAAAAAAGCAGACTATGTGTATATACTGAAAAATATATTTTTGGAGAAAAACCTTAGCATTTTCAACATTTTCTACTCATCCCAGTATCATTGAACAGCTGAAGATCACTTTAAAGAACCAGGATGCTGTGATCCATCAGAGAAACAGCAGAGACAGGCAGACAGATGCTCCATCGGCCGACACTGTTAAACAGCTATCTGCTCTTATAGCTGATAAAGATCAAGAGCTTAAGGTGAGAAGCTTACATGTTCATAAAGATGTGAAATTTAAGAGGTTTTTCTCAGTGATGCCTCAGAGATCAGTTGCTTACTGGTTTTGTGCATATATTTAGTTTTTGTCATTTACAGCAATAATAGGCTACTTAAATACTTTTGAATATGTTTACTTAGTTTCTACACTTCTTCCAATATGAAGCAATATTTAAGTGAACTCTCACTGTTTACAGGCACTGAGGGACGAGCTTGATAGAGAGAGAGATAAAACTCAGCCGGACCATCAGGTTGGTTTTATTTTGATACAGAACAAACTACCTTAAACTACTCTGCAATGGCACAGACTGCAGTTGGCTACTTAGAATCTCTTTCCTGTTTTTTGTCTGATTCTTAAACTTTTTTAGAGCTTTCATTCTTCCTTTGCTTCCTGGTGTAATGGTTAACACATTTGGGGCGATCGTGGCTCAAGAGTTGGGAGTTCGCCTTGTAATCGGAAGGTTGCCGGTTCGAGCCCCGGCTTGGACAGTCTTGGTCGTTGTGTCCTTGGGCAAGACACTTCACCCGTTGCCTACTGGTGGTGGTCAGAGGGCCCGGTGGCGCCAGTGTCCGGCAGCCTCGCCTCTGTCAGTGCGCCCCAGGGTGGCTGTGGCTACATTGTAGCTTGCCATCACCAGTGTGTGAATGTGTGTGTGAATGGGTGGATGACAGGTTGTGTAAAGCGCTTTGGGGTCCTTAGGGACTAGAAAAGCGCTATACAAATACAGGCCATTTACCATTTTACCATTTGCCTTACACACCAAAAGTCCCCACTCATAGCTCAGGGTGGTCACAAGATGTTGTATTACTAACGCTGGTTCCAAGTCTGAATAAACAGGAGGGTTGCATGAGGAAGGGTATCTGCCCTAAAAATCTATGCCAGATCAAAACATGCAGATCCAGCTGCTGTGGTAACCCCTTGGGAAATAAGAGAGCAGCCAAAAGTACCTTTTTTTGCTGTATGTGTTCCTGCCTTGTTATTTTGCTTTGTTGTAATAGGTAAGCCACACACAGAAAGCTTTTTTTGTTTAACAATCATTTCATGTGTCAGATCATTTAAGCTCACAGAAACTTTTCTCTGCATCTGTTGCTGGTTTGATAGTTGAAATGTGTAAAATGTGTGTCTAGGATTCTTTTTTTTTTCCATATTTCTTTTTTTCAAATGAATTCCCTGTTCTAGTGTGAAGGTGTTATTACTTTTGTTGTAGTATTTCTGACAATTTCACAAAAAAACTTAAGCTTCATTTAAAAAGCTGAAAGTTTGCATCTAGTAAAGTGTAAAAAAATGCATCTGTGAAGTGGCTGGTTGTAAAGCCTTTGACTAATGATGCTACTAGTACTAAGTTGACACTTGCTTTTTTTAACATTGAAATGTCAAACAAAAATAATTAATTATGGTGGTAAAGTGATGTATTTTAGTGTTGCACAGATGTTAAATATCAAATGCATATTTTATCCACTTAGAAGCAATGACTGCGTAGAGAGAATGTGTCTCATTTAATCACAGTGTTGTGCAGGCTGCTGTGTTGCTGACGTGTAAAATAGAAAGCTGTTAGCTGGGCAGTGTCCATGGTTCCTCTTTAGGCGTTGGCGTAAGACTCGGGCCATAGGGTTAAGGCTGGATTAGTTTGCTGTCTGAAGACGCTTCCTCCGGGGATTGTTATTGGCTTTCTTTCTTTAGTAAGTGGAAAAATGGTGTAGGCAAGAGGTGTTCATGAGCTGTGGCTAAACAGTTGAATGTGCTCCATTCATTGTAAAGGATTTTGCAACACTGGGGAAAAACCTGTTTATCAGGGATGCTTGACAGACTTGATGCTTGACTTTTTGTAAGTTAAAGATGTAATGGAATATTGCAAAGTAACGGTCACCAGAAAGTACTCTGTAATCTTAAATCTTCCATGTACTGCCAGGAAGGATCAGCTCTATCAGAGTGATTGGCTGATGCCATCACTACCTGCTTGGTGCCAGCTTTTGTGTCTGATGCCTTTTTTAAGGTATTTGGGAGAGTGTTTTCTAGAGATGGTCTGGCATGGGCCCTAACACAGATCACTGCAGCAGTCCTAGAGGATTTGTTGATTTGATTGCATGCATGAGGGAGAGTGGAATAGAGGCGGGAGCGGGGATTATTGAGGCTTAGGGCTTACAGTGCTTTGCTCTCAGTCTTTCTCCTCTGTGCTACGCTTGCTGGTGTATTGAGAGAACATGATAGATGGCTCTGTCTGGCGAGCTGATGGCCATTAAGTCACTAGACAGTTGGTGTGTCACTGACAGATTTCTTGGACTCAGTTTAAGTGGGCGAGTGTGGAAGATCTAAGGTGCCATGAGGGATCCATGTCGCATATGTGGTGTCCGTTTGGTGGGAAGCCAGTGTCGCTGGATTTTCAGCTCATCGGGAAAGAGGAAGCTACAAGTCATCCTGTCCCATGTGCTGGGGAGAGAGGTGACTCGTGACGGGCATGGAGAGTTCCTCTGTGGAAAATGTGTGTTCCGGTTGGAGAAGGTTGTGCAGTTTGATATAAACATCGGCAAACTGCAGGAGGAACATGGCAATCAGATCCAAAAGCTGCAAGCAGAGAAGGAACACCTTATCCAGTGCATCGTGCACATCTACAACAAAAACAACCCAGAGCGCAGTGAGAGGGAAAATGCAAGCTCCAAGGCTTTGCTCAGTTCTTCTGGGGTCCGCAGTCCTGATGATGAAGCTGCATGTCAGGTGGCTCATGAAGGACTGCAGTTCCGGGAAAGTTGTTATGTGGAGAATCGCATGAGAAGGTGTGTGAGTCTGGATAGGATTGTCAGTAAAGGGGCATTCTCCGGACGTTTGAGCTTAAGGAGCAGTAGGCTGGGATCAGGGGCGGGGCTGGACAGCACTATGAGAAGTTTTGGGCTCCGGGGCACACGCCACCATTCTCAAAGTATGTACCTTGACCTGATTCAGCGTAAGGGAACCTTGGCTAGACCCGGATTCAGCCGCCGCTCCACATCACTGCAGTCACTGAATCGAGAGCTTTCCTCAGACACCCCGACAGATCCTCCGCTCAAACGAAAACTGAGAGAGGCCAGGGTGTTTTTTGCAAGGTATGGGGCCACTGATGACTCGGGAGGAAAGGCTCAGGCCAGAGCACTGCTCCACAGATCCTCAAGTCAACCTTCGGTGATCTCTGACCTGATTCAGGTCCTGCGCTGCATCTCAAAGCAGCAGGTGTCTGCCCCAGCAGGATGTCACATCCCTGTCTTGAAGAGGTTAAATGCTGGCTCTGTCAGCACCCAAGCCAAGCGCAAACATAGAGTAGATCTGAAGTCTCTGCATGACCTTTCTGAGGAATTTGATGATGAATACACTCCTGTCAGAGTGAAGGTAGTTCATTTCAGTAATCCCACCATCTATGCAAACCACTGTAGCACTGGTAATGATCTGTCCCAAGTACCTTTGTTGATAAACACACTTCTCTAATTAATTTCTCCTGTTCTGTTGTTTGTGTGTTCTCTTGCTAAGAAGAAGAGTGATGTTAATCAGTTGGAGTCGATCAATAAGCTGCTGACGGACGAGCTGAACCTGGTTAAAAGCACCAGTGAGAGTCTGGCAAAAACCCTGGAAGATTCCCAGAATCAGAACAAGGTAGTTCACATGTTCCTCTATTAAATATCCCTAAATTGTATTAATCTATTACTCTGTATGAAATCACTAACTGCTTCATGTAAACAGACTCTGTCAGTGATGTTAGAGGAGAAGGAGAATGAACTAAACTCTGAGAAGAAAAATGCTCTAAAGCGAGATAAAACCATCCAGGGACTCACTCAGGTCCTCAGAGAAAAGGAAAAAGAGGTAATTTATTATTTACTTTGTTATTGTCATTGTATCTCTTCTCTGTATTATGCAAAGTTTCAGGCCCAACCTGTCTGTCTTTGTATTGCAGATTGCTGAGCTGTGTCATGAGATTGAGGACAGAGATGATGCTTTAGCCAAAGCTAGAGATGCAGCACATAAAGCCCAACTGCAGAAATACCAGGTATGTTATATACACCTTTTATATAGAACCAAACTTTATACAAAGACATTCCTCATAATACTGTTACCACAATGTGTATCCTGCTCTATATGTGCCTTAAACAGATAGAAGTCAATATTTTTTTTCTCCTTCAGGGAGCAGAGGAACACCAAAACCTATTAATGGAAAAGCAAACAGAGCTGGCCCAATTACAGGGGGAACACCACACCAAGGTGCTTGAAGCCCAAAAACTGCAGCGAGCACTGGATAGGAAGGAGCAAGAGCTGGCTGACTTACAGCAGGCAAAGGATCAGCTTGAGGTGGAGTTGGAGGACCTGCAACAACAGAAAAAGAAAGGAGACAAAGCGCTTAATGTAAGATAGGAGGATGACAGGACTGTATCCACAATAAAACGAGCAGGCATTCTCCTCTTAATCGTTTTGTTGTTGTGTTGATTTTTCATTATCTGTTTAAATATTGACTTTTGTGTGACATTATTATAATTTCCTCCACAAGGATTTACACAATCAGCTGAAAAAGCTGAGTGGGGAGATCGGGGAAAGGGAGAGTGCTCTGGAGCAGCAGTACCAAGAGCTGCTGGACCAAACCAAAACAAAGCTGCAGGCCCATGAGGTCACCATCCAGCGTCTCACATCCACCTTGGCTGATAAAGAGCAGCAGCTACAGGTGACACATCATCACTAAACTTATGCAGACAGACTTTAGCTCAAAAGATAAAAAAATGAGTTGCTTCCTTTTTTACTTAGCCTAAGTATGTGTAAAAATTGAATTTTAGCCCATTACTGCTGTTTCGAGCCACCACACATGATAAAACAGTAATCATAGGAGAGCAGTTAGCTAGCAGCAAAGCCTGTCAGCTGGATTATAAGCATGTCATGAAAGCAATCGGAGCCAAAGAGAAGTTGGTGCTCCAAAGTGACATCCAGTTCTTCTGAGTGCGGTGTATTTAGTAACATTGTTTTTATGTGTTTGTCAGGAATACATGAACATGGTCAGAGACTTTGAGCAGAGCAAAAGTCCAGGAAGTAACGACAGTATTCTCTCCAAACTGCGGCAAAGGTTGAAAGAAAAGGAGAAGGCTTTGGAGGTGGGTATTCCTTCACTGCAATCTTTTAACCATGGTGACTTTGCCTGGTTTCTGACATGTTTGTTTGTTCTCTTACAGCAAGCACTTGATGAGAAATTTGCTGCTATTGAAGAAAAAGACAATGAGATACACCACCTGCAGCTGTTACTAAGGGAAAAAGAAAGAGACCTAGAAAGACTCAACAACTTGCTGTCTCATAATGAAGAAACTATCAATGTAAGTATCCGGAACTGGGATCTTTTCTATTGATTGATAATCACATAGTTGTGATTAAGTGTTATGCATACTCCTTTCTACTCCTTTCTTTGCAGAATTTTGACAGTCTGATTAAGGAGAAGGATGCAGAGCTGCAGCATCTTGCAAGTACCCTAAAGAACCTTCAAAGAGCCAAGCAAGATGTGGAAGACAACCTGAACAGATCACTGAGGGAGAAGGACTCCATCATTAGCCAGCTGCAGCTCTCCCTGGAGGGCAAGACAAAGGATATGGAGGTTGGCTGACAAATAGTCACTCATTAAGGCCAGGTTCCTTATAGTTTTTACTGTTCTGGTTTATGTCATTTGTATTTCAGTGCTTATTTTTCCCCCCTCTGTCCGTAGCAAATGTCTGAATCATTGCTGAACCAGTCACAGAGCCATGCGCGTGATCTGGCTGAACAGATGGGCCAAAGGTTAAAGGTCACAGAAGCCATGCTGGCTGAAGCTGTCAAGGCCAGGGAAAGACTGGTTGCTGACAATGAGAGTGCTGTAGAAAGCCTGTTTGCTACAATTAGCAGCAAAGACCAACTTCTGAAGGTTAGCATTTATGACAACAGGGCACGACAGAGTGTGCACAAACAACGCTAACACTATTAACTTTGACTCTTTGTCGTCTCCAGGAGTCTGCAGAGCACTACAATCGCATGTTGTCTGAGCGTGCTCAAGAGATTCAGGAGCTGAAGAAGCAGCTGTCTGATAGGCAGCAGGAGCTTGCCACTGCTGAGAAGCAAAGCTCCTCAACAGCCCAGGAGAGTTATTTAGAGACCGCGCAGCTCAAAGCCCTGCTTGCTGAAAAAGACAGCCTTATTAACGTAAGATCCTGTGGGATACAGCACAGCCATTCAGCTGTAAAATACTGTATGTGGAAATCCAAACTCCCAAAGAGAATAACACATTCTGCCCCCCAATTCTATGCCCTGTTTTGAACGTGTTTTAAGATATTACCTGTAAACATTTGAATGTGCTGATTTTATATCTTTATAAACTGTCAGAAGCTTCTTCAGCGTGGTCAGGAGAGAGACCAGTTTCTGGCAGAGATGAGGCAGAAAGCAGAGCCAGATCAAGTGTTGAATCTCAGACAAACTATTCAGATCATGCAAGAGAAGTTGGACGAGAGGGAAGGTAATGGATTTAGACCTGTAACACCCTCGCGCAGGTTATTTAAAGGTAGACTGCATGTTGGTGCTACGTTTGACTTTGTTTTGTCTGTGCTGAAGCTGAGCTGTCCAGGAGAAACAGCGAAGACAGCCAGGAGAACAATCCACTTTCCAAGAAAACAGTGGTCGTCCTGAAGAGGGAGCTGGCACAGAAAACTGAAGCACTGAACAAAGCACTGAAAAGGGAAAATGAACTGAAGGTCAGTGAGTTAGAAGCATTTAATTAATCCATAATAGGATACAGTTCTTAAAAGTGTCAATCATAATTCCCTACATCCCAATTTCTAGATTTCATTGGCTGAGCTTCAGTCAGCGCTATCTGAGCTGAAGGGTCACAGTGAAGGTCAGGCTGCTAATATTGAGTCCCTCACTGCAACTCTAAAGACCAAGGATGAGATTATCAGTGTAAGGATTCCACACAGTGTCAAAGTTGTGTCAGCAAGTGAAGGAGTTTTTCTTCTGATGTTTAACTTTTGACTTTGAGCAGGTTCTCCAGCAGCGCCTCAGTCAGAGAGGCCACACATGGCCTGATCATACCCAGGATCACGTCATTGTCTGTGGAATGGAGAGGTCCCTGCCTGTGCTTCCACAGAGGGAGAGTACCATGATCGGTGGAGACAGCCAGCAAGAAGTAAAGATGACCTGCTTTTTAAATTTTTTTTAGAGCAAAACATTACAATCTTGATGCTTTGTCTTTTAAGATAGTTTCTCTTCTCTCCTCAGGCCTTGCCCAACCTCACAGCTTTGCAACATGAGCACGATGCTCTGAACAGAGCCCTGAGGGCTGAACAGCAGCTCTATTCCAGCCTGGTAAAGACTGTGAAGGAGCAAGACAGGTAGTTATGTGCAACAGCTGCTTTAATGCAAAAAGGAGAAACAAATGCTTTGCGCTAACAGACCTCTTGGATGATTTGCAGTGCCCAGCGTCTCCATGCTCTACAGTTGGAGCTGACAGCAGTGCAGCTTCTCAGGCAGCAGCTAGAAGAGAGCATCAGAACTAATGAGGAGTTAAGGGGTGACTTGGAGAGAGAGATACACAGAGCCAAACTCAGAGAAGGTGCAGTGAAAACACACTTGGTTGTAGATGAGGATGGTGACTGAATGAGAGGGAAAGAAATAAAGGAATTATAAAGGAGTGAATGAGAAAAGAAGTGCTTGTTATCATTTATTGTGGTTAAAATGGTAGAAAATATAACTCATCATTAAAGGGAACCCCTAAACCCCAGTCATCTTTATATAATATGTTTACTCGTCCTGCCAACAACTTCCATGTCTACTTTTTGTTGTGTTCTTCTTCAGCATGCACACCTGGTCCCTCCACTTTTCATCTTTGTCTGCTTTCTGTCTCTTCTGCTCTCATCATCTCCCAGTTATCTGCATGTTTTTGTCTATAACACAGTCGCTCCCCTTTTCACTGTCTCTCAGTAAATGTATTGATTTCACACCTGTCTGCTCTTTGTCCTTCATAAAAAATAAATAAAGACCTGTCTTCTCTGTCTCTCACTTTCAACATGCTGTTTGTTTGTTTTTGTTTTGTCCCTTTGCTTCTTGATTGCATCACTTTAGCACGCTTCTGGTTATTAATCCAACCCATCCAACCATCTGTCACATGAATATCATTTAAAAGCATGGTTGTGCCATTTTCAAATGATTTAATAAAGGATATTAATGTGCAAAGTACCACATTAAAAGAGCAGCTCTCCAGAAATAGAGCCTAATCCAAAAAGTGTGGCATTTATTTTCCTTTGACGTCATGCAGTTAATGTAATTCAGCACAGTTTGTCCTTCAGATTTGTTGTGGCATTAATGCACAGCCTTAAAACAGATTAAAAGTGTCACTCTGCACTGAGGTCTAAGCCAAATAACTTGGACCATCCACTTGTCGTGTGCGCTCAGGCGACCACACACGTGCATGCTCCTCCCCACACCGCTGCCTGCAGAGAGCCAGGTGTAAAAATAGGTCAGCTGTAAGTAACAGGGACGCAGCTCACATTAGCACTGACTGGCAAGATAGACGTAGCAGGATGATTGTCACTGATTACATTTGCACACTTCATGCTTTGGTTATATAACCAACCATTATGATTTGTTTGCATAGGCTACATGTTTACACACTTATGAAAAAGCACAATAATAATCATACTTTGTGATTGTGTATATTGTGGGTGTGCATTTTAGCTCCTCTACATATATTTTGCATATCTGACTTGGATTTTTTTAGCAAGCCAAGATCCACTAACTGCACAATGTAAATCCACCATTTTTGTTTTTCATATTTTTTTTTTTACATTTTTCATTTATAAGGATTTCTTTAGTTTATTTGTTTTTTTCAGTATTTTAATTAAAGAACATTAGATTGTAGACATCATGAAAAATATGAAAGTGAAAGGTATAATCCAAAGGTGTGTGTGCTGCGGTGTAAAACCTCAGCTTCGTGGCTGGTCTGTGTTTGTTTTTAAAGTTGTGAAAAAGAGCTGAAGTATACACCCTCTTTATGACATGTTAGACATACGCACATAACTGTAACTGTAACTGTAACTTCGGTCGTTGCTGTAACTGTAACTTCGGTCGTTGCTGTGCTTTTTGGAAGTCGAATTTCCCAGAGGAACCCACCCGAGGGATTAATAAAGTTCTATCTTATCTTATCTCTTATCTTACATGAAGTCTTAAGTTAATGGTGCCTCATGGGAGCTGCTGTAATGCCCTGTCATGCGTGGCCTTTTGTAACCCTCTGTGTATCGTTTCAGGTATGGACCTGATTGATCCTAAAGAGCTAGAGAGCATAAGACATCAGCTTGAAGATGCCCAGCGTTGGAATGCATCTCTGCAGGCACGCTTAGGAGCAATTCAGAACCGTGGAGGAGGGGTTGGTGGAGCCAACGATGGAGGTAAGACGAGAAAAAGACTCCAGATGTCATATTCCAGTTTATATACAGACAACATTATAAGATTATTTTAACGTTTTTCAGGCGACTCTTTGAGTTTCATTGGAGATCAGACTTCCTACATGAGTATCTGTGTAGGAGAGGGACTGGATGACAGCTTGTCTCATCTGTCTGCTCAGGAGCTTAAACAGAAGGTATTTTACATTTTGTTGCTTTTTGTCTCATTCTTATACAGTGTCACGTTGAAGTTAATTAGTGTGCTTCAGGTGTCACTGTACCAACTGTAAAGCTGGAAATGTGTAAAAATGATTTCGCTCTGTGTTAAGGTGCTTGAGCTGCAAGACCATGTCAGCAGGCTGCAGACCTTAAACAGTGAACGGCAGAGCCAACTTTCACAAATTGAGAAGTCAGAGCGTGACACTGATGACAAAGAAGACAAAGACCGCAAAAAGCAGCTGCAAAGAGACGAGGTTGTACACAAAGTTATGGCTGCAAAGTTGTTGTTTTTTGTTTTTTAGGTCTTCCAAAAGAGTGCACGTCTTGTCATTTATTAGTAATGTTTCTTCCAGAGTATGTCCACATTTAGAAAATACTTGAGAAATCACGAATCATTGTCTAACATCCTTCCTGTAATAGCTCCTTTCTAACCTTAGAACTTATAGCCTAACCTCTGTTCTGTCTAACCTGTTGCTAATTTCTCTTCCCTCTGTGGTACTAAATGTCTGAATTTTTTAACAAGTGTGTTTCTTGTATGTAGTAGAGTAAGTACCCTCTTTCTCTTTCCTTCATCTCTCCTAATCAGTCCCTGTTTTATCTTTATCTCTGTGTCCCATAAAACGGTCTCTCTTCGCCATGCTACATTAGACACATCATGCCATTCTGCTGTTGCTGTGCTGTGCTTTATGGATTCTGTTCCCACTTTAAGTTTTCTTTTACCGAGCCATGTGTGTCATACTCGCCTCCCATCCCATTACTCTAGCAGCTCAAGAAGACGCTTGAGAAGCAGCCTCTGGTTCAAAGTAACAAGACACATCTCTCTGGTCAGGACAAAGAGAGCCAGACATGCAGTAAACTAGGACAGGTATGAAACTGATGGTCATTAAACAACTGAGTGCTTAAGTACTATTTGAAGAGTTTATAAAACCTGCTTTCTAAATAATCGCTCTTTTAGATGTTGTCGGAAAAGCTTTTGGGTGATGTGAGCATGGACAGCGGCCTCAGCCAGAGTAGAGAGCGTGCTCACTCTAGCAGCGACATCTTGGACACTGGGGAGGAATATTCTAGGGAGATGAACACAGATTTAATGGCACTTAAATCCCTATTAGCTGATTGTGGGTCAACATCTGTCTCGCACCTTAGGTAGGTCTTTCTTTCAGAGTCTACTCCTTATTTTCCCCATTACTTGGTAGTTAGAAGTCTGAACTGTAATCTGGTCGAATGTTTCTCATTACAGAGCGGAAATGCTCAGGCTCAGATCAGAAAATGATGAGCTGCGGGGTCTCCTGAAGGAACAGAAATCGTCTGAGTACAAAGAAAAAGAGAGCACCGATGCCTCAGGGAACAGCAGTGAGGGACAGGCTGAGTTGAGGAAGAGTTTGGAAGCACTGGACACAGAAGATGCAAAGGTCACCAAACTGTCAAAGAAGAAGGGAGGGAAGAAGTGGAATGAGATTTCAGACAGGGAGAGTCCCATTACCAATGTCAGCACTGCAGATGACGAGGAGAGTCCAAGAACTAATTGCCAGCCACACAGCAACAGTGAAAAACAGCATTTTTCAAAACATAGGGTAAGTTTTGTACTGCAGAAGAAATAAAAAGACATCACTCTTTCCTGCATGAAGGCGTTTTGGGGTTTTAATGTCTGTTTCTTGTGTTTGTTTAAATTGTAGTCTGGAGGCAGATCTCGCCTTCCTGTGCCTGTGAGGCTGAGGGTGGAGTCTAACAGCAGCAGCAGGAAGCCTGGAAGCTCCGAGCAGCTCAAAACTGATGGACTTCAGCACCTTGATTCAGATGATGTCTACTGGTCTGACCAGCATGTACACACAGACTCTGACACTCACACATCACTCCAGCACAGCACTTCCCCTTCCGCCACCCTTGGATACCCTAATCGTAGCTGTAGTCCAGTGGGATCCGACAAGGGCTCTGAAGCCAGAGCATCACTGGATCACACCCAAGATGATTCTGGACTATATACGCAGCTGGAACTTCTCCACCAGGAGTGCCAGGAGAAAGAAGCACTGATCAACAAGCTGAGTGAGCAGCTTGCTGATTGGGAAGAACTTCATGCACAGCTCCAGGAGAAAGACAGACTGAACTCCCAGTACGTAGAGGCTTTACAGGCAGCAGAATCTACCATCGCTTATCTGACTGCCTGCAGTCTGGACAGCCAGGGTGGATTTGGTTCACACACAGGTTCTGGTTCTGTGGGTTCTGATGCGTCTCTCCATGGTAGATGCGTTGAGCTGCAGAAAGCCTTGCAGCAGAAAGAGGAGTTCAACAACCAGCTCATAGAGCTTCTGAATTTGGCAGAGAAAGTCATCAGCTCTGCAGAAAGCCAAGAAAAGAATCCTGAAATCAGCGATCTTTGTCAAAGGATTGAGGGAGCTTTGCAGCAGCTGCATAGCTCTCCAAAGGAAGAAAGCACCGGAGGGGTGCTTCAAGGTACCGAGGACTCTCTGCGTGAGCTGCAGCGTCATGCAGACTCTTTGCAAGAAGCACTTTGGGAGCAGAATAGGCTCAATGCAGAGCTGCAAGAAAAACTGAGGGCCACAAATGCTACTGCACAACACGGATACACCAGTGACAGAGTAGCAGCAGAGTCACTTAAAGAAAATGAGGAAAAGGAACACCACAGTCCTGATACTAGTTTAAATCAAGAGGCGATTGACGTTCTAAGGAACTGCTTTAGTGCAACAGAGTCCGCTGTTGCCTCTTTAGCAGCACACTGCACAAATTCTGGCTCCGTGACTGCTGGCAGATCCCAGATCACCTCTGACTTGCAGATAAATTTAGACAAACTTCAGAGAGCCCTCCAAGAGCGGGAGCAACTTGGAGAAACTGCCCCACCAATCTCCGAACCCAGCAACAACCTGTCCACTGCTTCAACTGGAACAAAGGTACTAGAGCTTCATCGCCATCTCTGTCTTCTCTATGAGGTCTTCAGTGATTACTCTCAGAGGATATCTGAGCTCCAGGCTTCCCTGCAAGAAGAGAGGGGTCACAAAATGGAGAGGGAAGCCCACAGGGCAGTGCAGGACGGCAAAGGGTTACCGCCAAGTGTTCAGGTTGAACTGGAAACACTGCACAAAGCACTGAGGGAGAAGAAGAAGGCATGTAAAAGCCTGGAGGCGAAACTGGCCACTGCTCTTACCAGTACATCCTCTCCTGAAATGATAAAGAAAGGTAAGCTGTTGAGCAGCTTTCTTCTACATGTGCTTGTCCACAGTAATTCAAACGATTTTGTGATACTGCAAATCCCAGTTTGGTCAGGAACAACATAAGTAGTGATAGAGACATATGTGAACTCCTTGATTGATTTCTTCCTAACCAAACATATATTGCTTCCAATGCCAGCACCTGAGCAGGATGACAAAGGCGTGCAGGTGGATTTGCAGGACCTGGGTTACGAAACCAGTGGCAAGAGTGAGAACGATAGGGAAGAGAGCAGTAGCACAGGTAGACAGCCTTCAGACAGACTCTGCATGTCTGTCTGCTGAGTGGATACTAATCTCAAGTGTGGACAGCTTCTCTTAATGTAGAATGTATGCATGAGGAGTGAACAAGGGCACGCTGTCTCTGAAAAATATTTTCTGCCTGGGTCTCCGTAACCACACAGTCTTTTTCTGGTTTTTAACTGTGGAATTTTCTTCACCCTTCCTAAATTTGAATGGGCTGTCTCTATTCATGCATGTTTTCACTTAAGGTTTGGGAATGTCTTTTGAGCACTCATTAACCTTTTACCTTGATTTCTTGTCCTATTCAAATTTGGCTGTATCACAAATGACTTCTTTCCTCACACTGCTCAAACACTGTTTATTTTCTACAACTTGCACTGGACTCCTCCCCATAGTCTAATGTTTTTGTGCTTCCTGTGTTGCCAGATTTAGAGGTTGGAGTAAACCCTAGTTGCAGTGGCTCCAGTCTGCCTTCCCTGTTGAAACACGAACAGGCCAATTTCTCCTCTACTGAAAATCTGGACTCAACCTCCAGCACCCCATACCCTACTTCCCCAGCTCTCAGTTCAGCCAAGGTATTTATCTTATTATTTGCTTATTATCTTGTTCCTCACTCCCAGAACTCCACAGCAAAGTTCACTAGGGAATGATGGGGAATGTCACTACTGTGGTTAGCTCAGATGCAGAGCTGTGTCTGTGAACACAGGAGTCCTCCTGCTGCTCAAACCTTCTGTTTGTTGAGTGACGACCAATCAGAATAGAGGAGGACTGGGTCTTAGGTTTACCAAGGCCTAGTGTAAGATAAATACATTATTATGAACCATGATTCATACAGCAGTCAAGTGAATAACACTGATTATCTCTTCATCATGGCACCTGTTAGAGGATGGAATATATTAGGGAGCAAGTGAATATTTTGGGAAAATGGGCAAGCGTGAGGATTTGAGCGTGTTTGACAAGGACATCCAAGGCTCTTTCATGCACATGGGAAGCAGAGTCTGGTCCCTGTGGTCCAGTCCAACAAACGAGCTACCGTAGCTCAAGTCTCTGACTGCTGTCCATCACCGATTACAACGGACTCGTGAGCCTCAGAACTGGAGCGTGGAGCGATGGAAGAAGATGATGAATCACTTTAAATGATGAATGCACTATGGGAAGAAGACGCAGAGGAGGCAGTGTGATGCTTTGGATAATGTTCTGCTGGGAAAACTTAACTTATTCCATCCATGTGGTTGTTACTTTGATCCATATCACCTACCTAAGCGTTTTTGCAGATCATGTGCACCCTTTCATGGAAGCGGTATTCCCTGATGGCTGTGGCCTCCGTCAGCAGGACAATGCGTCCTCCCAAAATGGTTCAGGAGTGAGTTTGAGGTGTTGACTTGGCCTCCAAATTACCCAGATCTCAATATAGGTGAGCATCTGTGGGATGTGTTGGCCAAAGACCCGATCCATGGAGGCCCCATCTCACAACTCACAGGACCTGAAGGATCTTTTGGTGCGAGACACCACAGCACATGGGTTTAGTGAAGTCCATGCCTTGACGGGTCAGAGATGTTTTGATGGCAAAAAGAGGACCAACACAATATTAGGCAGGTGGTCATAATGTTATAACTGATGGGTGTATAAGGCAACTCAAGCAGATTCTAAAAATAAATACATGTATCAAGAAATGAGAATAAGGTGTGTTTGAGAACATTTACATACATTACAGTCATTTTAAACAGCTTTGTGAGAATCAACAGTGTAACAACAATGATCAGAAGTTACAGCATGTGTTACTGGTTTGATTCCATTTAACATTAGTTTTCACTTTCACTTTCAAAATCTGAACCTTCTTCCATCTATTTTATTTTTAGGTGAGTCTGAAAGGTCTGCAGGTCTATAGTGAGTATGGTGTTTCTGAGGACCCACTGCAGCTTCAGGGACAAGTCAAAGAGCTCAAGGTCCAGCTGGAAAACCAGACAAAACTAATCCTCCAAATGCAGAGCCTTCTGCATAGGAACTCCCTCTCCAGTGACTTGGGCAACAACACCTCAGACCCGTCTGTGATCAAGGATCAAGAGGGTGCACAGAAAGACGACCGTAGTCAAGATGGCAGCCACAGAAGTGGGCAGCTAAGGGGGAAGAAGGCTGGGGAGAACCAGGCAATTAAGGATAAAAGCAGCCGGGTAAATATGGAGCTGGAAGGAGAGAGGAGGCTGAGCAGAAGCATCAGTGAACAACTGCAGCCATCCCGCAGCCGCTCCACATCACCTGCTAGGTTAACCATCTTTGAAGTGTTTTATTAGTACTTCACCTTCTTTACTTTAACCCTCCTCTTGTGTTAGCTTTCTGTTATCATCTCTTATGTTAACGGGTCGGTTTTGACCCGTGAATTAAATCAGCTATAAAATACACTAAAAACAATAAGTGATCATCCAATTTGTTTCTCATCTCTTGGTTATCTTGTTAGACTTCCTTATCCATGAAAATGTTGGTTTTAATACTTTCGGTGTGGGCCTCTGGGTCTTTTTTTTTTCACTATACCCCTCGATTTCAATTTTAAAAAAATAAAATAAAATATCACAGCTGATATTGTGATCCTGCAGTCCAGTGGTCATATCGACGACCACACATTTTCATTGTTTCTTCTCAGGGATGCCACTCGCAGCTTTGACTGTGAAAATCTGTACATTCCAGCCATAGTTGGTTTTTGCATCACAGGCTTCCCAGATTTTTCTGCCGTATTTACCTGGCTTACTGGGTATGTATTGCCGGTAGGGGCATTTTCCTCAAAAAGTGGACAAGACGTTCATCCACTGTCACCTCTGGCCCTGGGATGAACATCAGTGGAAGAAGCTGCACCCATCTCTCCCAGACATCCCTGATGGGAGCAAGCTTGTCAGACCTCGGTCTGATCTCTTTGTTGTCAAATCTGATGACTCTTGAATCAAAATGATATCAAATGTGTGAAGTGACATCGTTGCCCAGAAAATATCTCTGCCTGTTGATGCGTCCCATAGACTATCAGTGGCCTCATTGCAGCATCTGTACACTCCAGCAAGAAGAACACCAATGAAAGCATCCAGGTATTCCTCATCATGTCGCTATGGACTTTTTTTTCTCCTTCAAGGTTCATCATAGTAATGATGATTCTTTTTAGTGACAATGGCATAAATAGCTCAAAACATCTCTTGATGTCACTGACTTTGGTCAGAGCAAACCTTGTGATTCCAGGGGTCATTTTGATGACATTTGCAGCAGCTGCCCTGCTATGTAGATCATGAGGTACTGAGCTCCAAAATATATTACCATTTTTGGACTTGAATCTTTCAGCAGGAGTAGCTTCAGCACCAGCGACCTCCACCTCTGATCAGATGTGTCTGTGTCTTCTGGATGATAGTCCACATTGTCTTCCTCCTAGAAACCTGCCCATCTGAATCGCTGCTCTGTGTACTCTCCTTCATTTTCACCAAAAATATGATGCAGAACTTGGCTCACTGTGAATCTTCTCATTTTTGTATGCTGCAAATTGTAAATGTGCACTCTGGAAGTCAAATGGCCACTCAAACTAGAAAAATTTGCATTTCCTGCGAAAATGCAGTGTGGATGCTTAAAGCTGAAGCTGTATGCAAAAACTAGCTGAAAAAGCTGAAAAGTTGCAGAAATTGTAAAAACTTTGCAGAAGCAAAAGAAGTTTGCTAAAATGGAATAACTTAGCAGAACTGCAATATCTTAGAGGAAACATAATACTTGGCAGAAATACAATAGCATAGCAGAATTTATCAGAAATATTGTAACTTACCAGAAACATGATAACTTCTCAAAAATACAAGAATTTAGGAGAAATAGTATAAGATAACAGAAAGAATATATTTAGCCAAAAATACTTAAACATTACAGAAACACTATGATTTAGAAAAATAGTACAACAGAGCAGAAATATTGTGATTTACCAGAGACACTGTGATGAACTATGAATATTGTAATTTTAAATTAAGACTATGTTTTAGCACAAATATTATAATTTGGCAGAAATACTATAATTTAGCAGAAATACTATATTAAGCACAAATCCTATAAAAAGCAGAAATGGTATGATTAAGCATAAATACTACATTTAGTAGAAATACTTTGTTTTAGCACAAATCCTATAAAAAGCAGAAATACTGTACTATGATTTAGTAGAAAAACTATAATTAATCAGAAATACTAAATTTAGCAGAAATACTATATTAAGCACAAATCCTATGAAAAGCAGAAATAGTATGATTAAGCATAAATACTACATTTAGCAGAAATACTATATTAAGCACAAGTCTTATAAAAAGCAGAAATACTATATTAAGCACAAATCCTATGAAAAGCAGAAATAGTATGATTAAGCATAAATACTACATTTAGCAGAAATACTATATTAAGCACAAATCCTATAAAAGCAGAAATAGTATATTAAGCACAAATCTTATAAAATAGCAGAAATAGTATGATTTAGCACAATAGTAATAAGTTAAACAGAAAAATTGGAAAAGCAAAATGGACAGCTGAAAAAATGCTGAACATGCTGAGGGTCCCTCAAATATACTTGTTAAATGACAAAAATCTGCAAAAAAAATCTATAACAGCCACACAATTACAAATATGTACACATGAGGAAACACACATGCACAGAGAGACACACACACAAGATCCAATTCAGTCAACCAGTCTAAATATATTGAATTTGAATCTTACAATGAGATCATCCCATAAAAAGGCTTCCTCTCTCTCTCTCTCTCTCTCTCTCTCTCTGTCACACACACACGCACACACAAACACAAACACACAGAGGGAGAGAGCTGCTGAATTTGAATCCACCAATCAGAGTGGCTGTGTACTTTTTCCCGCCAAAACAGGTGCTTCTGTTTACACACGCAGCACAGAGAGACACAGGATTTTTGCAGTCTATTTCTCATAGTGAGGACTCCCCTCAAACAAATGACCATAATTTCCTAACTGTAGGGGCTAGAGTGGTCATTCTTACACCGTTTTGTTCAGAAGTGATTGGGGAATCTTCAAGTGTTGACAATTTATCATTAAAATATGAATTTTTAGAGATATATGACATGGATGACTTATTGACTTAGAAGCCACGAATTCCCCAATATGCAAATTTGAATGGCTGAGGCCACATATATGATTGGCTGGCTGGGAAGCCGTGCAGGCCCTGATTTGTGGATTTGAATTCCTCAGCCCTGATATGATTGGCTGGCTTAGAAGCCATGAAGGCCCCAATATGCAAATTTGAATGCCTCAGGACACATATATGATTGGCTGGGAAGCCGTGCAGGCCCTGATTTGAAAATTTGAATTTCTCAGTCCTCACAGAGGATTGGCTGCCTGGGGACCTGGCAGAAATATGTAGAAATAGTATGATTAAGCATAAATACTACATTTAGTAGAAATACTGTTTTAGCACAAATACTATAAAAAGCAGAAATACTATAATTTAGCAGAAATACTAGATTAAGCACAAATCCTATAAAAAGCAGAAATACTATATTAGGCACAAATCCTATAAAAAGCAGAAATACTATATTAGGCACAAATAGTATAAAAAGCAGAAATACTATAATTTAGCAGAAATACTATGTTTTGGCAGAAATACTATATTTACCTCAAATCTTATAAAATAGCAGAAATAAATTTGTGCCTAATATAGTATTTCTGCTTTTTATAGGATTTTTGCTCAAACATAGTATTTCTACTAAATGTAGTGTTTATGCTTAATCATACTATTTCTGCTTTTTATAGGATTTGTGCTTAATATAGTATTTCTGCTAAATTATAGTATTTCTACTAAATGTAGTATTTATGCTTAATCATAGTATTTCTATATATTTCTGCCAGGTCCCCAGGCAGCCAATCCTCTGTGAGGACTGAGACATTCAAATTTTCAAATCAGGGCCTGCACGGCTTCCCAGCCAATCATATATGTGTCCTGAGGCATTCAAATTTGCATATTGGGGCCTTCATGGCTTCTAAGCCAGCCAATCATATCTGAGGGCTGAGGAATTCAAATCCACAAATCAGGGCCTGCACGGCTTCCCAGCCAGCCAATCATATATGTGGTCTGAGGCATTCAAATTTGCATATTGGGGAATTCGTGGCTTCTAAGTCAACAAGTCATCCATGTCATATATCTCTAAAAATTCATATTTTAATGATAAATTGTCAACACTTGAAGATTCCCCCATCTCTTCTGAACAAAACGGTGTAAGAATGACCGCTCTAGCCCCTACGGTTAGGAAATTATGGTCATTTGTTTGAGGGGAGTCGTCATTATGAGAAATAGACTGCAATAATCCTGTGTCTCTCTGTGCTGCATGTGTAAATAGATGCACCTGTTTTGGCGGGAAAAAGTGCACAGGCTCTCTGATTGGTGGATTCAAATTCAGCAGTGTGTGTGTGTGTGTGTGTGTGTGTGTGTGTGTGTGTGTGTGTGTGTGTGTGACAGAGAGAGAGAGAGAGAGAAGGCCTTTTAATGGGATGATCTCATTCTAAGATTCAAATTCAATATATTTAGACTGGTTGACTGAATTGGATCTTGTGTGTGTGTCTCTCTGTGCATGTGTGTTTCCTTATGTGTACATATTTCTGATTGTGTGGCTGTTATATATTTTTTTGCTGATTTTTTTCATTTAACAAGTATATTTGAGGGACCCTCAGCATGTTCAGCATTTCTTCAGCTGTCCATTTTGCTTTTCCAATTTTTCTGTTTAACTTATTACTATTGTGCTAAATCATACTATTTCTGCTATTTTATAAGATTTGTGCTTAATATACTATTTCTGCTTTTAATAGGATTTGTGCTTAATATAGTATTTCTGCTTTTTATAGGATTTGTGCTTAATATACTATTTCTGCTTTTTATAGGATTTGTGCTTAATATAGTATTTCTGCTAAATGTAGTATTTATGCTTAATCATACTATTTCTATATATTTCTGCCAGGCAGCCAATCCTCTGTGCGGACTCAGACACATATCACATATCAGGGCCTGCACGGCTTCCCAGCCAGCCAATCATGTCTGAGGTCTTCCGTTTCCTCTCTCGTCATATCTCAGCGACGGTTGTACAAAGAGCAATGAAAATCGCAGTCAAAGTACACCAAAGTCCGCTGATTCACCCAGTACAAGAATTATGCCTCTAGTCCACCTAGTTTTTGAGTTACACAACGTTTTGTAACTCCAAAAAACGGCGTTTTTCGCCTCTCACCGGGATCTAATTCTGACTGCTCATCACCCTGTTTTTCAAAACGGCTCCTCTCTTTCCCAGTGGCGCAGTTGGTAATTCTTGTATTTTTGAGAAGTTATCATGTTTCTGGTAAGTTACAATATTTCTGATAAATTCTGCTATGCTATTGTATTTCTGCCAAGTATTATGTTTCCTCTAAGATATTGCAGTTCTGCTAAGTTATTCCATTTTAGCAAAGTTCCTTTGCTTCTGCAAAGTTTTTACAATTTCTGCAACTTTTCAGCTTTTTCAGCTACTTTTTGCATACAGCTTCAGCTTTAAAGCATCCACACTGCATTTTCGCAGGAAATGCAAATTTTTTTAGTTTTGTTTTGTTTTTGTGCAGGTATACTGCAAAAAACACGCAAAACAAGAATCCCCTAAAGCTCATATGATTAGGAGAGGAGCTTGCTGTCAATGTTTTAGCTGACAGTGCACTTATGATTTCAGTTTTGGCTTTAATTATTGCTTTATACTCATAATATTATACCTGGGTCGAAACCAACCCTAACAACACAAAGGTCATAATTTCAACTAGGGCATTTTATAATTTAGTGAAAATATTTTTTTTTTGTTTTATTTTGTAGAAATAGAGGTTCCTGACAAAGTCAAAAAGCCTTGATACAATAAACAAATGTTTGTGATTTTTTTTTTTTTTCTATGCATTTGAAATTTAAAATGGGTTGGTGCCAACCCTAACACAAGAGGAAGGTGGAAAATCTGCATGCTCTTTTTCTTTCCTTCTTTTTTTAAATTGTCCCTAATTTGGTCTTCTCCACAGCCTGGACTCCCTTGTGAAGTCACAGGCCCGAGAGCTCTCGCAGCTGAGGCAGCAGATCAAGGAGAGCCGCAGGCTGGGAGCCCTGCACCGGCGGCAGCTGGAAGAGCTGAACCAGGCCTTCAAAGAGCTGCTGCAGGCTGAAAAGGTCGACTGCTACATGGGAGAGGTGGTTAAAGAGCAGCTGGACAAGAGCCTGAGCATTCTGGACAGGCTGGAGGGACGGCTGGACAAAGGTAGCTGCTGCCGTCATCGTAATTGTAGTAGTTGCTTTGCCTAAATTATTATATAGATCCATGATGAGGTGTTGTTTGTGTAGTATCTGCCATCACTGCAGACGTGTATTTGTGGTTATGCGACAGTATTTACTTAGTGTGCTTGGAGGATGTGTGTTAGTGCCGTGGTAGTATAATGATTGAAGGAGACAAGTGCAGTTACAGCAAAGCCATTTTAGAGCATGGAGGGCATTATTTTAATGAAAGAAATTACTTGATATGGTGATCAATTAACTTACTGATGATTTCCTTCATTATCAAAGAGTAGTTTTAAAGGCAGTTGCTAAAATTATGGGCGGGTACAAACTTGACTTGACAGTCTAACAAGGGGAAAACAGACGCCACCAGAAGAGAAACAAAGACAGAAGAGCAGCCACTCGTAACTGATTTGTACAGACACGTCCATGACAGCGTCTTTTTCTGTCTTGTAGGAGAGACTCATCTGGATAATGAGGATGTGCCAGCTCTTGAATTGTCTCGCAGGTACAAATACATTATTTCTTTATTTTTAGTGTATGCAACAGTGGGTGAAACATTTATCACATATATATGTTATATGATGAGAAATTGGCTCCTTTTTTTAAAAAAAAGCTGGTGTTTACTTTTCCATCCTTCTAGTGACCTAGACTGTAGTCCCTTTGTTAAGGTCACATGTGCGACTGTATTTTTGGGTCATTAGCTGAGCTCTTTGAGATGTTTGTCATATTATGACCCTTTTAAAACTGCCCCCAGCTATTTGCATTATGACCCTGGGCTGTGCACGTGAATAACTGTCCTGCTGTTGACCTATTTTGTTTCTGTGTCAGCCAGAAGTAAATTAAGGCTCTGCTGCCCATCACTGGGTCAATATTGTCACTCTGTATTCCCCATGCTTTCAGTTTCACATCATAGCCATCTTAAACTTTGACTTTTTTACCTTTTTATTGGCAGCAAATGCTCTAAGTGAGCAGTTAATACAACAATAATAACTGTAGACTTGCAAAATTGCAATTTGTTTGTTTTGGACACAGTACAATAATTGTATCCTTCCATCCTTGATATGAATAGGTAATGCATTTTTTAACCACACACTTGTATCAAATTATAAATTAAGGTTGCTCAGAGCCACGCGCATTAATCCATATTACTACTGATGTGGCAGTTTTGGGGAGCTTCAGCAGACATCACAATCACTGCTGTCCTATGAGGAGTGCATGAGAGGTCCTCCTGAAAGCTTGTGTAGAATCCAGCAGGAGATAGATTATCTGCGTCTGGAGCTAGAGGGTGAGAGAGAGCTGCTGCAGCAGCACGTCGCCCTGCTCGTCCAGCAAAACCTCACCCTGGCTGATTGCACCAGGGAGCAGCTGGACCTGTGAGTGGGTTTGATCCAGACAGCATGACGTTTGCCGTGAGCTCCTGTGTCAGATTTCCCAGCTGTGTGTTGTTTGAAGCCCGCTGGTTTTAGGAACATAGTTTTCTTTACTTTTTGGGGTTGCTGTTCCTTTTTCTCTCCCAGCAGTCATACCGAGGCCTCCCGACTGGTGTTAACACGCATCATTCCTTCTCCTTCCAGGTTGGCTAAAGAGCTGCAGGAGAAGAACCGTCTCATCCAGAGCCTGCAGAGCCAGATTAGACGCCAGAGTCTCAGCAGCCACCACAGCTCTCACTCTGATCTGTCCCACTCAGACAGGACTTCTTCCTCCTGCCACAGCAGCCCAACCACACAAGGTGGCAATCGAACCCACAGTAAGTATTTCTGGATCCAATGCTTTAAGTCTCAGAAGCCTTTTGTCAGAGTTTTACCCCTGATACTGCTGGAGATTTTGTGCCAGACTAGGATTAATTCAGTTTGCTTCATTAAAAATGCATATTTTCTTCCCTTCTTGCCCGTTGCACAGTCATTGAGATCAAACGGCTCCTCTTCTACGTGCGCAGGCAGTCTAGTGCCTGCCTGTAATACCACTCACTTATTGTCCACTCAGATCCTTTCTGTTGCAGTGAGGCGTTCTGCAGGACAAAGCTTGCCAGCCAATGCCAGAGGAGGTGTCCAGTTTCAATCCACTGCCACTTAAAGTTGCATTATTCAGTGGCACATATCTGTTTCAATCTTCTGATATTTTGTGACCAAGAGGCTATTGCAGAGACAAGTGAAGTCCTTTAGAAGCACCTGGAGACAAAGAATAATAATAATAATATGCAATTTGGATTTGAAGTGTTGGATTACACATGTGTTGTTGTCTTCCTGTGCACGTTCAGGTCAACAATTACACCCTGATTGGACGGGTGCAACTGTGTCACCTATAGGAGGAGCTCAGGACAAAGGTGTGTCCGGTCACAGAGATGCTGGCGGCAGACTGCAGGGCCTGCATAGGGAGAACGGGCGGCTGCAGGAGCAGCTGAGGAGCAGCGAGGAGCTTAACGCCACCCTACGCAGCGAACTGGACCTGCATCGCTCTATCATGGCCCAGACCACCTCCCATCATCAGGAGCAGGAACAAGGGCACGACCAGGAGGGCTCAGGGCCTCAAACAAAGGCACAGAAACAAGATGGAGACACGAGCGCACAAAGGAATGCTGGAGGACAGCCTCATACGATGAATTCAGGTAAATATAAAGCAATAGTAGGCTGATTAGCATGTCAGTTAATGACTACATTATATAGAGAAATGTTGTTAATTATATGAGCTGTGTGAGTTTGTTGCTAATGTAAAGAAGTAAAAAAACGACATGGAATTTCCCTTTAAATGTGCTTTATCCACGTGTGTCTGTTAGACCTGCTGGCAGAGCATCTACAGGAGATCAGAGCTTTGCGACAACGTCTGGAGGAAAGTATTCGCACCAACGACCGTCTCAGGGAGCAGCTGGAGAGGAGACTAGCTGAAGTGGAAAAAGACCCAGGTACACACCAAAAAACTGTCTTTGACTATTTAGGGTCTTTTGTTTCCACATGTCCAACATGTGTATGTGCCATGTCCAGCAGCCACCAACATCTTCATCCACGGCAACGAGGAGCAGGGTCAGCTGACTCAGGAGGTGCGATTCCTCTGGGGACAAAACCAAACTCTGAAGGAACAGCTCAGCATGGCATCCAGAGGTATCGCTCTTCTTATGTTTAGTTAAAAATCACATGATTTTCAGTAAGAAAAAAAGAAGAGGAGAGAAACGGATGCTAATTTCTTTTGTTGTCCTTGTTGATGCTGATCTATAATACCCTAAATATTTTTCCATTATCTCCGGGAATTACATACTTAACAAGGTTTACAACCTTTATTTCCTCCAGACAAGCAGAAGGAGAATGAGAAGCTCCGGGAGACCCTGGCCAGGCGGACGGCCAAACTGGAGCAGAGCAGGAGGGAGTGTGAAGCTCTGAGGCAGGAAAACAGCCAACTGCAGGAGCGACTGGAGCACAGCAGCCGGGAAAACTCCCAGCTGCAGGATTCACTGCACCGCAGCAGGGAGGAGCTGCACAGGTACACACACACACACACACACAACATCAGTCCTGATGGGGAGCACACATTTCTACACCACACGCTTAATGTCATTAAAGCACTCATTTGTGTAACCTGACACTCCACATAGCTACTAATGGCCATTCTAAAAAGTCATTACTGTTGCCATTATTCCTTACTGTTAGTATGTCTCTGAAACCTGAGCTCATCACTTGAAGGCTCATCCGTGAACACACACATGCACACGATGCTAACAGTGATGGTATGTGACCTCTTGCCACGGGTCCTGCTGACATGAGGCTGACACTCGAAACCAGGAGTGTAGATTACTGTCAGATCTCCTCTCCCTTTCATTCACCTGAGTGTGTCACTTTGTCTAATGTATACACATTAGGCTTGTTGTAGGTAGTGTTTCTGTTTTATATGTGTGTGCCTATATATAATATGTATGTATGTATGTATGTATGTATAAATATACATACATACATACATACATACATACATACATACATACATACATACATACATACATACATACAATATAAATTTTTTTAATATATCGAATTTTAAAGGCAAGGCATCACTTTAGGCTGAATTTCTTAATAAGTGTTGGCTGCGCTTTCAATCACTGTCTCCAGGTTGCAGTGCGAGGTGAAGCTCCAGAGGCAGCAGCTGTCCGACTCCCAACATCTCCTCCAGACGCTGCGGGTGGAGCTGCAAGTTTACGAAAAAATAAAAAGCGAGTCTAACAAATACAACGGTACTGCACGATTTCCGTTTTTGTTTTTCAGTAGCTGGAGTTCTTCTGAAATGTTTGTGCTGTAGTCAGATTTTCCAGCAGCTTGCACGAGTATTGGAGGAAGAAACTTTTACTTTTTGTTGTATAGAAAAAAATTTGGATCATGTTTGGATTGGTGTACTGACAAGATGATAGATTGTAATGAGAATGTCTAATGATATTGGCTAATAATTGGTGTATTGTTTTTTTTGGATGAAACATGGCCACATGGGGGCAGTAAAGAGGGAGACAAGGAGATCATCTTCAAGAGGAAACCCTCCAAACTTGTATTCAGTTTTGTTTTTAGCATTTATGGGTGTATTTGCAGAATCTTTTGATTGCACTTTGTCCACCAGATTTGACACTGTATAAACTAAGTAATGGTGACACCATCAAATTTCAATTAACTTCAAATCCTGTTTGGAATTCCTGCACTACAGTTTCTCAACCCTTATCAGCCAACATTCACAATAATTTATATGCGAAATGTTCCTGTTGGCTGACATGATCAAATTTAAGGCCTTTACACACCAGACGTGTAATTTTGCAGCATTTATTTTTTCAGATTCAGTTTGATTTGGATTTTTTTTTTTTTATTCTTTTGTTCTTATTTCTCACATGCGAATAAAAATATCTGACCACAAGTTTGTAGAAATGTACCTGTGGGGTTGCAGCAGTTCTCAGCCTCAGCGTCACTAACAGGAGGATATTTCTTTCTCATTCGGCGTGCAGAATCCAGCGAGGTGGCCCAGGAGCCGTCCACTCACGCTTCCTCCGGCTCAGTGGACCTGGCCGAGCTGCTGTCAGAGATCAGACACTTGAGGCTTCAGCTGGAGAGGAGCATCCAGACCAACACGGCTCTGCGGCAGAGACTGGAGGAGCAGCTGCTCAGAGGACCCGGCCGCTCTGAAACCATCAACATTAACTATCTGCTGTCCTCTCCAGGTAAACGGAAAGCACGTTCCTGCATGCCGATGAGCTTTGATGGATTCAGAAGGCCACGTAGGCACTGCCAGGTCATGGCAGGTCAGGTGTTTCATTTGCTTATTTATTTTTTATCACTCTTAGATGAAGGGGGCAGGTCGCCGGGCCGAGAAGACACTGTCCATCACTCGTTCCAGACTCACAGAGAACACACCAGCATCCACCACGGTAAGAAAAGCTCTTCAAAGCTGGTCCTGAAGCCAAATCACATATTTCTATGAAAGCAAATACAGACTGGTGACATTTGAAGTCTCCTGGATCTGCTATGTTGGATCTTTTCAGATGTGAGATATCAATCTCTCTCAGAGGTGGATGGTGGCTCGGTCAGCAGCAGCTCTGGGGACAGCATTTCCGGTGCTCCCTCTCGGCTGGTGCCGGGTCACCGGATGTGGGCGAGCCGCAATGGGCGCCACATTTTGGGCTTGATTGAAGACTACAACGCGCTCCGCAAGCAGATCTCAGACGGCCGGAAGCTGTCACGCAGTATGGACATGCAACTGCAGGAGTGCCTGCACACGCTTCAACAGCAGGGCTGTGACAACAAGGTGGGGAGCTCATCGTGAGGTTTAAATAGGCTGAACTTTACAGAAAGTAGAAACGTGATGTTAGCCTGTCCACATCTTTGTAGGTGATTGAACAGCAGCATCTGAAGAGTTTATCCTGCAGCATTAACACCATGCACCAGGTGCTGGAGGAGGCTGGCCGACTGCTCAAACTGGTGTGGAGAGTATCTTTGCCAGTTGGGAACATAGCAAGAGACAGCTGCAACAACCAGCAGGTAAACACACGCACAGCACACATTGTGTATCCGGGCTCTCCAGTTAAACATCTGCAGACCAAATCCTTTCTTTCCTGCTATCCTCCAAATCAGGATGAGCTGCTGAGAAATGAGATAGCCCGACTGAAGAGCCGGCTGTCTCAGCAGGAGAGGATGCTGAGCGGAGCCATCAAGCGTCTCCGCACCACCAACCAGCTCAAAGAGGGAATGGAGAGAGTCATCATCGATCAGTGTAAGTTCATCTGCTTTTACTTTTAAGCTGCACAGAAGATGAAATGTGTGGTTGAAGCAGTTTTGCAGCTATTTGAGTTTATTGATGGAAGTATTTGTCAAGTCAGTCTCTCTGCTCCTGTTTTGTAGTTTTTCTTTGTGTGATATTATTTTATAAAGTAAATGTCAAGTCTTGATACCGGTATAATTATACAAGACTGTGGAAATGAATTGTTTTATTTTTGTCCTTTGTAGTGTCTCTGACCCATGGAGTGTTGAAGAAAGCCAGGGGGAATTTAGAGGTACGCCTACAGTAAGAAGTGTATGACCCAGTTATAATATGTCAGACTAATGCTGTTACCCACAGTGGTATTTTCTCCATTAGTGAATTACTCCTCTTTTCCCCCTTTTTTCCTCTCTGTGAAATATCGGTAGACAAATTACTGTACCCAGTTTGGCCTGAAAGGCCTGTCTGGAGGACCAGACGAAGGTTAGTGTGGATGCGTTGCTCTGGTTGTTTCTCCTGCATGAAGCAAATACCAGAATTTAAACGTGTAATGAGACACAGTTGTTGGGAGGATCATACCTACAACTGTGTCCTCCTAACACTGTATGGACTGTGTTAGGCTTTTTGATTTACGCTCACAGGGGTGTGTTTTGCGTGACCTTACAGCAAACATACTTTTAACTTTGCAACTATTCATTTAACAAGATGACAGATGCATGTGTCTGGAGACAAGATTGGAAAACTTACTTGAAATATTTTTTGTGCCTTAAGCATTGTTTTTGTTTATCCTGCATGTTTGTGGCCAAAGGTGTAAAGTGACCATTAAAGCCAGTCGTTTTTTTTTGTTTGTTTTTTTTACTGTACAACCTCAACTTCTCTTTTCAGGAAGTCCCAGTCAATGGCCAGTAGTAGACACTACAGACCCTCAGCCTGAGCAGACGAATGCCCCAGTCTCCAGGCAGACTTCAGAGAGGCACTCTGAATCCTCGGAGGATCCCAACAGCGACAACTCTTTGCAATGCAGCTACTAAAGGTGCCAGCAAAGCACTGACGCAGCAGCTTCCCAGTCTGCATCCTGCCTTTCCGTCCTGCTGTAAAACTGTCACCTTAACCTTAGAAAGCTAAGCTTTTCCTACCTTATTGCACATGCCCCGCCTTTACTTTGATTTCTATAAAAAGGTACTGAAGTTGTAAAAGTTCTTTAAATGCAAGAGTATGCCTCTGTAAATAATCTGTGCTATTCAGATATTTTCCTTTTATTCGTTTTATATGACGCATATGACAACATGACTGTATTTTATTACTGACTTCCAGTTTTTACTTGTTGTCGTCACCTGTCAGTTTATGTACAGGATTGTTTAGATCAACTGTGTTCTAGCAAGTATGTGCAAATGCAGTAAAATAAACTGAATGCTGAAGCCTTCGAGTCTGCAGCAGTTTGATTTTACAAAGTGGATTCAAAAAGAAATTCTAATCAGAATTTGTGGTACAAAAGTTCCTTTATTAGAATATGTTTAAGTAGAAATCACAGCGACCACATCAAAACCCGTACACTGAGAAGCACAAAAAAAGAAAATGGCAAAGATCACGACTTCAAAGACATGAGAATTAGAAAAGTGTTGAACCGCTTTACAGGATAGGTTTTTCTATTACACTTAGACTAAAAAGATCAAGTGATAAAAGGTCGATTTTTTCTTTTTAAGTAGCACTTGAAATGTGTCTGGGCCTTCCAGGTTGTCAAAGTGACCTATAAAACTAGGTCACAACGTGGGACCACAGTCGTTGGTGTTTTATTGTTTAGTCATAGCACCAAGATCCCAAAGACTCACTCTTCATAATGATGAAGACATCAGGCAGCTTCTTGTGTTGACTTTTTAAATGTTTTCGTTGTGGTCATGTGATAGATTTGGCAAAATTCGGCTCCGAGTTTTAGACGACGTCCTCTGTGCAGCTAGAACAAGTACGAACTAATGGCTGCTGCAGAACGACTATTTGTTCAGGGGGAAGACAAAAAAAAAAAAAACTGCCTATGTTATGGATATCCACACCTATCTCTGCACAAGTCTGACGAAAGCCTGAACAAGCTGGATGAATGGCTCCTGACCCTCATGACTCGCCTTGGAGCCCGGCGTAGGTGGTTTGGACTGGGTAGAGGGGAGGATGGCACTGGCAGGAGAGGATGGCGAGCCCCTCCGGAAATGGCGGAAGAGGCTTGAGAGAAGAGTACTCTGAAAGAGAAACGCAATCAAATGCATCATGCTAAGACATGGAGTAAGCATCCTTTATAATACAAGGCTGCTGCTATTTTATGTCTGACAGATGAGATGAGGCATCCTGTTTTAATACTGTAGAAGGTGCAGTTTAATGCCAGCTTCATGATTACACACTAGCAATAACTGGATAGAATTCATACATTTTTCACAGATACACAGAAAAACACACTTGTTGTTGGTTCTTGTGTTTATAGCAAAAAACCCAAAATGTTTGAACAGCTTTGGGTTGGAACAGATGTGCCGTCTCACCAGTTCTGAGCTGAGCTCTTGCTTGAGCCTCTGTTTGTCTCGAGGGAGGATGGAAGGATCTTTGAGGCACCGAACAGCCTGAGAGATCAACACGTAGAAACAGTTCTCCATGGTGAACATGAGGAGTGACCTGGAGGGGAGACACCAGTTAATCATTTCAATATTTGTATTTGACAGTAAAACAAACAGTATCTTGGAAAAGATGCAATTGGCTTATCGTAGCAACCTGTAAGGAGAAACAGTTGCTGGTCATCTTATGCAACATGAGAGATGTGTCTGGAAAGGTGTCAAACAAGGCCTGGAGGCCAAACACTTGGCCCACTGAGCAGCTTTGGAAAATGTGAAGAAGAAATAACTCGCATACACATATTTCAGTTTAACCCCAAAGCGTCGTCCTGACAGATGTCTTTTATTTACTTCAGCAGCTTTTTTTTTTTTTTTTTTTTTTTTTTTAAATCATGTAGAAAGACTGAGATGTGCTGTTAAAATCACATTTCATTTTCCTATATAAAGGTCAGAAATTAAATGTGCATCTAAAGATCTTTACACTGACAGTGGGGGAAGTTTCGTTGGTCTGGCCTGGTTAAGATGCTAAACTAACAAGCGGCTCCACATTACTTCTTAGTTGCCACGTACCAGAGTGTCTCATTTTCTCATTAACTCAAAGCAAAACCCCCAGTTTCATTTTCCCACAGTCGGTTTCCTTGAAAGTGTTTCATATCTAGTGTTACACGCCATATCACTCACTTCAGCGCTTGGATCTCCTCTGATGAAGCTAGTGATGCTATACTCAGGGAAACCGGTTCCTTCTTCTTCTCCATCTATTAACAAACAGCAGAAAATGCGAATGCAATAAGCTGTAAAGACCTTTGATTATAATAATAAAGAATATAAACACCTACCTCGCTCAACATGCTCAGGCTGACATTGATGGTGGCCAGCAGGGTCCCAAATGAAGGAGCAACGTCAGGGTCAAAAGCCGGAGTTGTGAAGCTAAGCACGAAGAGCGTGCTGTACTCGGCCAGGTCCATAGACTGATACAAACACAGAGACAGTCAGCATCTCATCACCTTTTTTTTTTTTCTTTAAAAAAAAAAACAAAAAACGCCTGTTTTTAAAGATCTGCAGAAATGTCACCATGCAGCAGGAACAAACAGACCTGGTCCAGGAGTATCTGACAGCAGTCTGGGGTGAAGTGCTGCAGAGTTGCCAGGGTTTTGCTGAGGATCTTTAGAAGACTGCACTGCACAGCTAGCAGTGCCTTCTGCTCCGCCTCCTCCCTTTCCCCTCCACCTGCTGCTTCTTTAGTTGACGTTTGAGTGGGCCGCTGTGTCCTGGGTAAGGGACCAGGGGGCAAAGCCTCACCGTTTTTAGCCTAAGAAAGAACAACAGAAAACAATCAGCCATTTATCTGAATGTATAAACAACAATCTACAAATTTATATTAAAGAAGAAAAAAAAGACTAAGTTTCTGACCTGGAGGTAGTGATGAAGCATCTTTTTGCTGTGGAGCAGATGGGTGCAGGTCTGGCACAGATAACAAAGGTTTACCTGAAGAGACAGATGGAAACAGAAACACTAAATTACCAAAAGCTGAACAACAATTGGAGCTGTGCTCTCCTCATTGATGTGGTGATTTCCTTTTGACTTGCCTGAACATCTCTGAGCAGTTTGGGCAGGTGAAACTGCCACTCCTTACAGAAGCTCGAGAGCTGCAGCAGAAAACCAACTGTGTGATCGGCCTCATCCAGGCAGGCCAGGCTCTGCACGGTCCTCACTGCATTCAGACACTGAGCGGGAGAGAAAGTGACGACTTTATTTAAAAGATGCCAACAAAAAGAAGACTGCAGGCAGTAGCTAGACACAACATAACAGGAATACAGTCCTGTCCAAGGGTCAGGAAGCTCAGTGTACTTAACAGGTCCACAGTTGTGCATAAGCTGCACAAATAACTGTTTATTTTTGGAACTGCAGGAGCACTTGGGACTGAGGACTCACCAGGCACTGCACTGGGTGGTCAGGTGCTGTGCTCATAAAAGACTGTCCATAAAAGGACAGGGACAGCAACAACACTCAGGTAGGCTGTGGTGTTTAAAGGATGCTTGGCTAATACTAAGGGGCCCACTGATACTTTTGTTGCACATATTTGGAATTCCTGACTTAAAACTAAATACTTTACTGCTAGACAGACAAAACAGGCAGGCTGAAGATGACATCTTTAGATTTAACCTCCTAGGACCTGGCGTCCACCTATGTGGACATCACATTTTGGGATGTCCAGACCAAAATAATACATTTTGCTCTACAAGGGCCTGATATCCAGATACGAGGACATTATACTGCCACTGTTCTATCTAAATTCAAAACAAATGTCCTTATATGTGGATCTCATTTCTCTCAGAAACAAAAATCAGTTCGGGTCTTTGGAGGTTAAGAAATTCGATGGGTGTCGTTCTAGTTTTACACCCACAGACACATTTAAGAGGCAGCCCTAAAAGAAGACAAGCATGATGACATGTTTTTGTCTTTTCCCTTGTTAACACAGTAAGTTACTGCAGTCACACCTGTAGTATACGTTCCTGATGCACTCCGACAAAGTCCAGGGCTTCATTGATGAAGTTGTAGCGCAGCGTCTTAAGCAGACTCTCCATTAGAGACATGCAGAGGCGGTACACCCCGGGCCAGCAGGCCAAATCCTGGGACTTCCGGGAGAAGCTCTGCTCAGAGACATGTACACACGATGTTAACTTGACATGAATGCACCATGTCCTCCATCATCAATCCATGCTTTTATGTGCAAGGTGGGGGAAAAAAAATATTTCACCTGTGATGTGCCATTTGGTGAGACCTCATACACACTCAAAAGAGGCAGGCAGATGGTCTGAGTGACTCCCGCTCCTGCCACAGCTGCTGCCCCCTGAAGGAAAACGGACAACATCCTCAACATCTGCTCAAATTCTTCTGATCTATAAACTGGGTTTAAAGTACTAAAGCGTAAAAGGTGCGTTTGTGTTTACCTGCGGAGTACGGGCCAGCGTGAGCAGCAGGTGAAGTGCAGCCTCAGTAAAGTACAGGTTGCGTTTCATGCGAAGGCTCAGTTCAACGGCACTGAGCACTGAGGGGAGGAGGGGGACCTTCCTCATCACTGAGACCCAGTGCTCACCATCCTCATCAGTGCGGCACAGCTCCTTCGCCAAGTGGAGAGCCAAAACACACACCTGATTTAAAGGGAGGAAAAAAAGTATGTTTATACAGTACATGTTGGGACAATTGATCTAAAATAGATCAGAAAACTAAATAAACTTGAACCTTCATCAACAACAACCTCGCCACGCTTACCCCGTCTCTCTGGTCCTTCTGTGGGCCCCGAGGAGAGTCCGTCTCCATGCTGTCCTCGTCCTCCACCGTGTCTCCCAACTGGCTCGTGTGTCGCATGTTGTCAATAAGTGCCAGGGCCTCATCTTTCACCGTCTCACATACAGACAGCAACAACTGGGGCAGCTGGGAAATATCTCCACCTAGATGTCAAAAAACACACGCCAAGTCATTACCGCTCCGACACTTTCTTAAAACACAGACAAACATCAGATGTGTGCTTCTTACCGTCCAGTCCCTGAATCTGCAGCACAGAAATGAGTGCGGAGAAGATTTTGGCTTTGGTCCTTTCCATCAGCTGCTGGTCAGCCTGCAGGACACTCTCCAGGATAAGGGAGAGGGGAGACAGGATGTCCGGAGCTGAAGCTACCACACTGGAGATAAAGATTTAGAGAAGATAAAGGAATGAGGCGACAGCTAGTGCGCAGTGCTGGGCCTTCACTTGTCAAAGGCATGAGTACACACCTTCTCCACTGTTTAAGGAGGATGAGAAGTAAAGTGGCCATCATGGATCCAAGTCGAAGACAAGGCGCAGACGTGGGCGTTGTCAACTGAAAGAGTGACCAAGAGTTTAAAAAGTAAACTAGTGATAAGAGAAGAAATAAAAAGTCACAGAATACAGGAAAATATTTCATACTACGGTAACTTACAGCAGCTTTAGTCCCATCTAGGACATCCATGAAAAGGGTCAGCTTAGTTGAGTCCTCAGTTAAGTGCATCACATCAGACTGAAAAAATAAAACACAATCACACATCGTTTTCATCTGAGCTTGTTCTAGACAGGATTATCAAGACGCAGTTAAAGTCTCAAATTCTGGGAAATGCACAAATTCTTTTTTCTACAAGAGGCGCATGAGAAGATCAGTACTTCTCAACTCCCATTAAATATGACTAAACAGCAAAAACAAGCCTGTTAGCTTAGCTTGGAGTGAGGACTGTATGCAGAGGAGAAATAGTAATAATGATACTTCTTTTTATCCTTACACATCATCAAATTTTCACTTGATTAACACTGTCAAAATCTGATGATGATAATATTACCGTAGTATAACAGCTACAGAAAATTTGTACACATAATATCATTATTTACAGGAATTAAACTTAAAATGCAAGTGAAGGAAGGTAGGTTGCAGTACCATCATGAGATCAACGTTTCGCTTTTAAACGTAACTTTCGGGCCATGATTGTGTGTACTTGAACATACGTGGTTAGTGGAAAGAATCAGCAACATCCGCCAGGCAGAGATCAACATCTGGGCCTCTGTGAAGTAGCAGATGCCTTCTTCCTCCATCTCTGCCACATGGCACACCAGTGACTTGACGTACTGTGACCAGTACTCATAGCGTCGTGCGTTGGAGAACTTCTGAAGCCCGTCCTTCAAGGACTGTTCCAAAGAGCCGCTGCAATAACACAAATATTCATCAACATTAAATATGTATAATCTAAGACATCATTGTAAATAAAGGGATATGTATACAAAGATGTATTTAATATTAAAAAATAATGTTTTTATTATTTGATATGGACTCTGAAATCACCTGACAACATAGTAGATCTCCAGGCCGATGATTTTCATGACAAAAGCGCAGGTCTCCAGAACGCAAGGCTGGGGACAAGTTACATTTTCATCATTTTACACGTTTACTGACTTTTAAGTACTCATGGAAACAGTGTAACTAAGCAACACAGCAAAATACCTCTGTGGTGTCTGAAGGTGGGGTGAGGGTTCCAAAAAGAGGTGTCGTCAAATTCTCCCAAAACCTCTCTCTTTGGTTTAAAAAAAAGAAAAGAAAAGAAACAAAACACCATACAGCATGTTAATCATGTGGTTTTTCACCTTCACATGTTGTTCCAACTCAAAGTGAGACTGAGAACATTTACTTACTTTGTACGTAAGACAGAGATGGCACTATCCCTGCGATCCTGCCAGAGGGCCAGGAGGAAGGCCAGACCTGCTCGGTGTAGCAGCGGGGGGCACCAGTACTTGCCCTGCTGTTTGGAGTCGATCAGGTCCAACACGACATGAAGACAGCTCCACTCACCCAGCAGGAACTCCTACAAGTTTAAAACAAGGATGTCTTTAATGAAGCTGCAGCAGTGGGAAAAGTAAAACCAAAGTTACTTCCTGCACTTTATACCTTTGATCCTTCGTTTCCATCTTTGACTTCCAGGTTGAGAAAAAGCTCAATGAGGCCAGGCTGGGTTTCCACAGCGACAGTGAGAAACTCAAGGATCATGACTTTGATCCTCATGTCTTCCGTCTTGCTCTGCAGCCGAGTGAGGAACGCATCGCGGATGGCTGCTGCATCGCTCCCGAGACAAGCGTAGACCGACATGGGAGCCACCTGGCAACACGAGGTCAACGTCAGTGTTTAGTTATGTAACAAAAACACCAACCACATATTCACATATTGTTTAAAAGTGGAAGTCTTACTGTGGCGAGCCTTTTGAGCAGCTGGATTGCGAGACGAGGGAGTGCTGGATCGTGTTTGTGGTAGATATATTTAGCTAGGACGACTATTAGGTTATTGCCGTGGCCACCGTGCTGTGTCAGCGCCTGCTCCAGTGGGGACACTGTGTCCGAAGGCGGTTTCAAACGGATTACGTTGTTTGTGACAGAAAAGGCCAGTTTGACAGTCTGGATGAGCATCTGACCAGGACCCTCAGAGCCACAGCTGGACAGCACCAAGAAAAAAAATATAATACAACTAATGTCAGTTAAACAAATAATAATAATGGAGAGCTGAGTGCTTACTATGAGGAAAGGTTGACTGAACACATCCAACTGCTCACCTGCTGGGTTGTGCAGCCAGGACCACATCTATGGTGTCAACTCCAACTCCCATTATATTGACAACTGCCTGTCCAGCTTCTGTATTTGCAAGGCTGTAGATACACAGAGACTGCAGGCTGGGAGCGCTGCATTAACAAGGAAAGGAGTAAATAAACAACTACATGAGTAAAAAGGCAACTGTTAGTTAGTTGCAACCATTATTAATTAATCGACAATTTTATGATTGTTTGGGCAGGCACAAAGCAGGTGCAGTTACAGCCTGTAAAGTGTAACTTTAATCCACACAGAAGTGCCAAAAGAGATCCACTTAACACCAAGAGCAAATCAATCCTCAGACTTCCATTGTAAAATATTCAGATTTAGAGCAAACAGACATTTTTCTAGAGATGTTTGTGTTTAAGAAAAGAAAAGAAGACATTCTAGTTCTAGTATGTCAGCACACATTAACAGCTGTTTATCTCCCTAAACAAGCTGGCTAGTGATTCCCATCCTCTCATCCAAATATGGTCCACTTCTTGTTCCCAAATAGCAAGAAAGAAACAAAATATTTTTATTTTAACAAACTGGAAAGATTAATGCACATTTTATACCATTCCAGTATTAGAGAATCGTCATATAAGCACCCTTGTTATGTTTAAGGTTATTACCCTTAAAAGCCTGTTTGTAGGACCTGACTGTTTAGCATTGTGACATCAGAGAAAATGTGCAGGTGACAGAGTTCAGACACTGTTCCTTACCTGCCTTGGTCCTCTCCCTCTGGGCTCAGATTGAGAATGGCATGGATCAGCTCCAAAATAAGACAACCTGCAGCAGCACAGAGAAGCCAGTTTGTATACAAGTTTAATTTGTCTCCAGACAAGAAGCAAAGGGAAAACACCCTCACCTATCCTCTCTCTGACACCATAGGTGTTGTAACGCCACTTATGGTACGTGGGCAGCATCTCCTTCAACACCAGCAGCACACAGGGGATCAGACCTTTGTTCTGAGTGCTGCCGAGCTGACCCTATGATAAAAATAAGTACACATGATGCACATTATAGTAGCAGGACAACATTTTGAAAGATTACATAACTTTTAAAAAATGTTACCTTAACCAGAGTTGTAATGAGACGAAGGAAGGCAATAGTCACAGCATATTCTCCCCTGGGCTGCTCAATCTGAACTAGCAGGTTGCCATAGTTACCTGCCTTCATCCCCTCAGCACTGAGGGGAAAAATAAAACAGTTGAGTAAAACGCTGATATATCCAAGGCATATTAAGTAATACCTGGCACTCTGTTTGGCCTCTTTACCTTATGCACTGGGCCATGCTGGTCAGAGGGTTGGAGGCAAAGGGGAGGAAGCCAGTGTGGTGCAGACTGGACCACACCTGAAGATTGATTAAATAAATAAATAAGATATGAACTGGGTGAAGAAAGTTCAAAAGCACTGGCTTTAAATCCCTCATTTTACTTCATGTTCACACTGCGAGCACTGAGCACACCCACCTTCCCTGGCATCCTTGCAGCCAGCACAGAAAGGCAGTTTACACAGGAAGCAATCACATCCACTGGGGGGTTGATGACGGATGTTAACCTGAGAGAAAAGACAGATTATAATACCAGAATCATATCAAGATTATTTCTGGCAGAGCAAACAGCACAAAAAGTTTAATGTGTGTCACTCAAAAGTTTACTTTACCTCTGCAGCAGCATGTAAATGCGTGAGGTCAGAGGCAGGAGGCAGTCAGACACTGTCCAGTCTGTGCTTATGATCTTATGGACTAGATCCAAGATGGGCTTCACGCGGGCACAGTGGGCTAAAACATCTGGTAAAAATATCAGTCAGTGATCAACAATCAGCTGATGAATGTGTTTCTTCATTAAATAATTCATTTTTAGGCATTTGGCTACTCCAGTAACTGGTGACATCAGCTACTGAATCATTGTATAACTGAGTGGAAATCTTTACGTGTAACTGTGATTATTTTAAACCTGTTGTGCAGGTTTTACAATTACTGTCATACCACATGATCATATGGCCTTATGGATTTACAAGTCTTATCAAGTTGTTTTGCTTCCCAGAAACTCAAGCAGAACTGTATTTAATAGGTTTTAACTGAGTATATGAGGTATATATTGTGAATGTTACAAGAAATGCAAATAACCATATTTCTTGTCATGTTTATCACACTCCATCCTCTTCTCCTTATCCAATCTGGTCAGAGTGCAGAAACCTATACTAGTTGTAGAGCCAGAAGCAGGGCAAACCTGGGCAAACCTTATAAACAAAATTAACTGCTATGTACCTGCAGTGGAAACAACATGGAGCAGCATCTCCACCTCACATGTGAAGAGAGTCCAGGAGCTGTAGGAAAACTCCCAGCGTACCACGTAGCCTTGCTCACCTGGACTCATCACCTGGCCCAGCACTCCCTGTGGCATCCACAGGTTTGTCTGGCCTGTGCCTAATGGTTGAGAACAGACATCCCCATTTAGTCACACAAGAGAAACACAGGGAAAACTTTCATCTATACTCAGATTTAACAGTAATAATAACACACTAACCGAGAGGATAGAGGAGTTTGGGAGCTTGCCTCCTCCACAGTGTCTCGTCGTCATTGGAGATGATGTCATTAGACTTATGTTTGTAAACTTGAGTGTAGAAGGACATTTTATCCAAGAAGTTGTACACCTTTCACAAGGAAGTCAAAGTATATCAATAAATCATTTACAGAAAGATATGTTGCATGTGTGTATGTGTGTGCATGTGTGCCATTTACCTTTTTAACAGTCGACTTGTTTGAAAGCAGTGCAGTTAGAAGCTGCAGCAAGGGTCCGATCTTATGAGGAAACATCCCCACTGCGCTGTCCAGGATCATTCCCAATCCCATGTTTGGCTTCTGGATTAAACATTTAATAAACGAGATACATCATCAACATTTATAATTCCATTTTATTTTTAATAAAAGATTCTCTTCTGTGTGCTTTTCCCACCAATTCCCAAAAGATTTCAGCCAGACTTGGAGCAGAAAGGACCTCACAGGCAGCATCGATAAGGTGGGAGCTCTGAGTCGCCACACCATCAGTCTGTAATACACATCATAAGAAAGCAAATTATCACCACATGTTATAAATAGGTCTGTGAGGATCAAGACATGTAGAGTCAAGGTGCATACCTGTAAACTTTCTTCTTCAAAAGAGGTGATCACAAATGAGAGGAGACCATAGACGCACATTTTTGCTGTGCTTGCTGTACACTGAAGAAATAAAAAGTGAAAAAAATGATGGAATTTTAATGGAAAACAAGACAGTCACCACTCTTTGAGCAAATGTTGGTTGCTACTTACATTTCTATCTATAATTTGTAAAAGTGCAGCATTACTTTACAGATTTTGAAAGAAATCATTATGAAACCTGAGGTCTGAAGTTTAGCACAGGTCTTGACAAGGAAACTGATGCATGATGATCAGTATAATACATTACTATTGTAACAGGAGGTTTTCATTCTGGACACTTGATTATAGATTGGTTTCGATCTGCGCACTTAGTGATTTCATTAGCTGCTGATGACAAACAGAAGCACCCTGAGCGTTCTTTACCACTACTGCTCATGCTGCATGGACTTTATTTAAAGCATGGCTTATGATTTGTGAAAGAACAAAGGTGTGTATCAGCAGGACATAATTTAAAGCTATGTCAGATAACAGAGGCAGCATAACAGATGACAGAGGGAGTTCTCCTTTAAGTGAACAGAATTGTTTTGTAAATTTGCTTCTTATAAACTTCTAAAGGGTCAATCAATCTGAAATATCTTACATTGTTCCCTGAGACTCCAAGACCTTTGAGCATTGTTGAAAGGTACTTGAAAACACCCAGCTGGAGGGCGGTGTTGCCTATCCTCCTGATCACAGGGCTGGTATCATCTGGTCTAAGTGTGTGTCTTAGCAGGACCCAGGCCAACAATACCGGTGCGTGATGAGGGATGTCACCAAATGTCAGTAGCAGCTGATCCATTTCCTAGAAGAGCCAACAATTCTTATGAGTATTTAAACACATTCTCATTATATGCTCTGCGTGAGTTAACAGAAGCCTAGCCAATTTTAGCCTAATTTATTTAAATGTTTCACTTTGTAAGACAAGTCTGTGAACCAATATTAACATTAAGTCTATGAATGCAGCAGCCAAAAAACAAACTGAACCTTAACCACGGCCGGAGCACTAGAGAACTGGTGCTGATCTGTACAATCCTCAAGAGCACACTTGTGCAGGAAGTCTATGTCCATTCCTTCAACCAGGATGAGCGCGCTCAGGTATCTGCCGGGCAGAGAGACAGACAGGACATCATAAACTACGGAAGGAATGAAATATTTAGGTTTCTGACATATCCGGTAAAAAAAGTCTATTGAATATGAATCAACTGATGATTAATCTCTGTATAGGAAGACATCATGTCACTGTAATAATGAAAATACTGAAATGTCTTCATAATGTCTGTCAATTAAAAATATCTGGGAAAGACATGAACCGCACATAAACTTTGTGCCTCTTACCCGATCCGGTCGACCAGCGCATCCATGCTCTTATCTACCAGGTGTCTGTTAGTCTGCCGCAAACCGAAGCCTTGTTCTTTGAACATCTTGGTGAAGTTCAGAAGGTCAGATGGGTTCATCTCAAAGTAAGCATAATACAGAAAGATGATCTCGAGCAGCAGAGACTGTTCTCTCAGACACTGCAGGAACCATCTTGACACCTGCCGCTCCGTCTGAAAAAAAATAATATCTACATTATTTTGCATCCTTGACAGGAAAATATCTCCCACAGCTACCTCGCAATAGGAAGGATATTAAGCCAACGCCAACCAAACTTGTGTCATCACCATGAGGTTTCCGTGAGTTTCCCATGTTGGTGCCTCTGCCTTGAAGAGACTCTCAAACTGCAACTGGTATTTGCTCACCAGGTCCTTCTCCAGCTTTTTGACACAGTCACTGTACTCAGCCTAAACAACATAACATAACTAAGGTTACATTACTAAAGCAACAACAATCCCAAGCACAATTAGTTTTTTAAAAGCTGTGTTCCACAATTTAGTGAGTAATGCTAAGACTGGAGCTTCTCACCCTGTAGGGATGTCGCTCATCCTGAAAGTATGTGAGCAGGAGAAGGACACATCTGAGCAAACACATGCGTTCCTCATAGTAATAGTCTGCTATCTGCAAAAACAAACACAAAAGCTGTCATACTTACTGAACTAAACATGTGCTGTGTCAAGAAAAGCAGAAGATCCGTGTACTGACCTTAAGCAGTAGTGCCTGGCTTTGCCGCTCATCCTTGAGTACAACCTACAAAAAAAAAAAAAAAAAAAGGTATTCATTTAACATCGAAACGTCTTTCACAACATCTTTTTACGGTCTTACATTTTTTGTTCCTGTGATGCAACGGCAAATCTCAGTTACACTGAAAGCTACGAGTTCAGACAGATTTCACAATGAAAATATCTGTCAGGACAGATACCTTTAATGAATCACGGGTTCCTCTGTAGTCTTCCTGTAGGTAGCACTGCAAAAGCTGAACACTCTGCTGTTCATCGAGACTCTGTAACATGAAATCATCATTAAATACACACTACAAAATAAAGACTGGAAATCATTCTTGATTGACATTTTGAAGTCATACCAATAATTTACTGATCCTTAGACCAAAGTCCTTCAGGGGCTGTGCAACATCTTTCTTCTCTTTTACTTTCTCAGCAGAGGATGAGCTGTAACAGGTGATGCTTGCAGTTACCTTTTATATGGTTACTTTTATTAACTACAGTAAATTTGATGTGAAAATAACTGTAACTATACCTGGGTGGCTTGTAGTAACTAAGTCCTTGATGAAGTCTATCCCAGTGTCTGTCGAGCTCTACCTCTATCTGAGCCTGTGACCATCCAACATTAATAACAGAGAGAAAAATCACTGTGATTGTTTTATTACCTTTAAAAAAGAAAACATTACAACAAGCTATTTTTTTGGAGCAGTAAAGAGTCCAGCACACTTGTTATGTGCTGGACACTTTTCTTCAACAAGGACATACCGGCTCTCTCAACGCAGACCTCCCCAGCAATATGGTCCATAATTCCCTACAGCTCCTGGGAAACAAATTGGTTTATTTTAGAAAAGCAACGATTGGGATTAATGCATTAAAGTTTTTACAGTTATTAGAACTGAGCCTTTTAACTAAAGAGGGATGAAGGTGTGGGATTTAATAAGTGTGCACTTCTGTCCACCCTTTTTCAAATATGTAAACTAAATCAGCAAATGTGTAGCAATATTGTACCCTGTTTTAGTTTATTTACAAACAGCTATTTTTTGTTCAATTTAAAAAAAAAAAAACTTTCTATGAATTGGTTACATGTTTGAAAGAAACTGAACAAAGCAAAACAAACTTGCCCTGATGCCATCAAACAAAAAGACAGACCTACTTCCCAAAACTATAAACACTTCCCCCGTTTTCGTACATGACTCACTTTTTGTGGGAAGAAAAAAAAAAGGATAGAAAACTCAGTATGTCCATAGGGTCCAGAAAGATTTCCATGGAAGCATTAAAAATAACGATTATCTTTATATTTCTAATCATGTTAGTTTAGAGTGTGTGAAAATGAACAGACTATTTAAAGCAATCATCGTAATTCCTACACAGTTAATGCAACTTTTTTGGTAAACCTTGTGCAAAATTAAAACTCAAAGTGTGCAGTTTGATGACATTTTAGTTATTTATTTTACATCTACTGTGGTGAGGTACTAAGACAACAACATAAAAATGCTGTCCATGGCAGCATAGTTTTTGACCAGACTTGAGATGTCACCGGTACTTTAAAGCTCAATACATGTTTGCATACATAAACATTTGTTGGGGTCCTCAATATGAGTCTGTTGTCTTGTTATTATGATATCCATGGATATGTTTTAAATACCTCTCTTCAATGATAGCCCTTCATCAGCGTTCCCTAAAACTAAATTAGTTTATTTGTACTTACAGAGATGGATAGGCTTTTGCGATTTGTTGTCAAGTCTAACTCTTTTTAGTTTGTTTTGGAGGTCAAGTTTAAAGATTTTAAACCTAACTCAGCTGTTTTCCTGACCGTATCAAAACAGTAGAGTTAGCTTCTCAATTAACACCAACTAAGCAAGCCCAGCGGTTACTGAATGTAACGGAGAGTCGACGGCTTTATCTCGCTGTAAGTACGGTGTCTTTAAATAAACCAGCGCCGTTAATACAATATCTAATGTAAACAGTTTGCAGTGGCGGTATGCTGTTGTTGACATGCGGCTGGCACACCGCGCTACTGAAAAGCCATTCAAATCTTTAGCGGCTAGTACTTGCTAAGCTAAGTCAGCGTGGTGCTAACTGCTCAAACGCAAAAAGTGAAATATACACATCACTGCTGGTCTGATTTAGTAAACAGGAGCGCTGTGTAAAAATGATACCCACTGGAAAACGCTGCAAAAATAACTCAAACAACGCACGCTTTAGCTAAAGTAAGTTGCTATGTGCCTACCTGACGCTCATCTCCGATTCCGCCATCTTCGCGTCTGCTATGTGATTGGTTGTTGTGCTGGCTCATCAGTGACGTCGAAAGCGCCTTCGTCACCCTCGGAGCCAACGGCTGGGCGCCTTGTTCTTCTTCGTAAAAGAAGATGTTTACTTTATAATAAACTTATTAGTTATCTTAGCTAAATTTTATTTTCACAAATGCAAATACAGTAACAAAAAACCTAATTTTAAACATTACTATAATGATGTTTTATGTTACATAAAATTGATTAGTGGATCACTTAACAAAAAGGCTATGAAAACTATTACTATTTGTAGTAATTACAAATTATTTGAATGTATGTAATTCTTTGTATTACACCCCCTGGCATATGTTAATTTTGTTCTGATTGTATACATGTTCTGTATACTGTTTCTTAATAAAGTTTAATATTTTGAAAAAAAAATTAGGTAATAAAAGAGTGAACGAGCACGTATCTGAACTTATGAATAAACAGTCTGCGATTCATCAAAAAAAAAAAAAAAAAAAAAAAAGCCTTGTTCTTCTTCGTGAAGCAGCGGCCGTCCTGAGTTCAACTTTAACGCCATCCTCTGGAGTAAAATAAACACATCCCAATCGCCTCCATACCTTTTCGAAAATATTTATGCTACATTTTGGCAAAACTTCTGTGTTTCCCCCTAACTCCATAATTCAGTATATCATGTATCAAAGCGATCCTCTGGACTTACGGGTAATTAATTTTTACAAATAATTATTCAAGTATTACATGTATAAAATAGCCTGAGAAGTCTGAATTTGACCAAAATAAATAAATACATATTTTTATTTATTTATTTAAAGTATGCGCTTTATAGTGATATAATTATTTCACAAATTTTAAGATTAAAAAGTAAATTTAAAACAATCTTTAAAAGTAACGACTTTAAGAGATACTTTTTTAGTGTACCACGTGACCCGGCTGTCAAAGATGGCCCCCTCCTACTGGGTGTGAGAGGACCGACAGCTGACAAAGGAAACAAATCTGTCCAGAAAGGACGGCACCGATTCATAGCGATTCACTGCACACGTCCGCTCAGACAACGCAGCGCTTGTATGGTATGTACGCTTGTCTTTGTCAGCCTGTATTGTGCGTCAGTGCTGCCAGTAGTTACTGCTGGCGTTTTGCTAGCTCTGTACAGTGAGCTTGTTAGTCTGCCGTTAGCTTGATGCCGTCAGAGGTTAAAGCATCCTCGGCTGCCAGAGAGACGCGTTCCTCGGTGTAGGGAGAATTATCTGGCCCCATTGGGCTGTATGAATGAATGAAACAAACTGGAGTTTTATTGTTTTGATTTTCTTTCCCTAATGTATCCTTCAGCTTTCATAACCATTTGTTAAGCATAGCCTCCATAGCTGAAACAGAACTCACACTACACAGACAGCTCAAACTCCGACCCCCACAGGAACAAAAGGTTGCAGCTGATGTGGAAAGAACATGTGTTTCATGTGTGGCCTTTTACTCGTGCTATCTGAGCTGTGTGAATTTCTCACTGACGGGGTGAATTTTCAGTGTGGTCATAGTTCATGGCAGGAAGCAGATAAAGCATGATCAAGGTTCAGAGTTAGAATAACGAAGAAAAGACTCAGCATTCAGTACAGTAGCATTTGAATCTAATTTTTTCATATTCTTCTGTTTGTTGTGATCTGTATTTTTTTTTTTCTCTTAAATGCTAACACTTTTTCCCCTTTTTCCTCGGACATCCATAGCAAAGGAAAGTTACCTTCCAAATGATGAAGCCTGTGAGAGAGAGGAAGTGACAGAAGAAGGCCTTCATTGCTGCACACCATCTGTTCAGATCAACCCTCCTCCCTCTTTGTGAGCGCCCACCCTGCAGCCATGCAAATCAACCCGGTGCACGTGGAGTCCACTGTAGTTTTGGCAGTGGTACTATGTGTCCACATGGCGGTCTGGAACCAGCACTCCTGGTGCAGCATAGCCCTGGTGATACAGGCTTTCTATGTGCAGCATAAATGGGACCGTCTGCTCAGGTCTGGGGGTGCTGTGTTCCAGTTTCGCCCTTCAGCGAACAGCGGCATTGTTCCGGCCTCTATGGTGATGCCTTTGTTGGGCCTGGTACTGAGAGAAAAGTGCTCTGCCTCAGGGAATGTCTACTTTGAGCGCTTCTCCATGGTGGTCACCATCACAGGCATGATGCTAGCCCTGTTCCTCTCCCTGATTGCACTGGGAATCACAAGACCTGTTCCCACCAACACTTGTGTAATTGCAGGGATGGCCGGCAGCGCAATTCTCTACACCACAAAGCAGACCCTGACGGTGTCTGAGGTCATAGAGGTCTTGGAGGTGCTGCTGATCTTTGTCTATCTCAGCCTGATTGTGCTTTATCTGCTGCCACGCTGCTTCACGCCCGGAGAGGCACTCCTCATTGTCGGTGGGATCAGCTTCATCGTGAACCAGCTAATCAAGCGCTCCCTGAACCTGGCGGAGGTCAAAGGTGACCCGGTGAACTATTTCCTCCCGGTGTTAGTGGTGGGCTCGCTGCTGCTGGGCGTTTTCTTTGCCCTGCTCTTTTGTTTCATGGAGTCTGAGAGCTGGGGGTCATCGCTCTTCTTTCACATGATGACAGCCGTTCTGGGTCTGGGGATCTTGATGCCCTGGCTGTCTTTGTTCATCGGTCGCCACCCCCTCATGTGGTTGTTGGACTTCATCACGTTGAATGACAGGAGACTCTGCCTGCTGGCGTACTGGGTGTTTCTGTCTGTCGTGGCAAGTTGCGTTGTGCTACATCAGAACTATCAGCGCCAGTCGGGTTCCAAGAAGCACCAGGCGTCGACCATCGTCAGGAAGTACTTCCATCTGATTGTAGTGGCCACCTACATTCCAGGGTTGATCTACGACAGGCAGCTGCTCCATGTGGCATCTGTGGGTTGCCTGGCGGTTTTCTTGTTCCTGGAGTATGTGCGTTACTTTCGAATCAGGCCTTTCGGTCAGCTGCTCAGGCAGTTGCTCACTCTGTTCCTGGACGAGCGGGACTCTGGGCCTCTCATCCTCACCCACATTTACCTGCTACTGGGCATGTCTTTGCCCATTTGGCTGTTTCCTGGACCCTGTGCCCCTAAGGGACTACTTCCAGGGGCGGGTGGCCTGGTGCCCTACGCAGGTGTGCTCGCGGTGGGAGTTGGAGACACTGTGGCCTCTGTGTTTGGCAGTACCATGGGGGAGATCCATTGGCCCGGCACCAAGAAAACCTTAGAGGGGACTGCGACATCTGTGTTCGCCCAGATCATCGCCGTGGCCATGTTTCTCATCTTTGACAGCAGCATCAATCTGAACACCACCTACTCATGGATTGTTGGCTCCATCACTCTGGTGGCCATGCTGGAAGCCTACACCTCCCAAATAGACAACCTGCTGCTTCCACTCTACCTCTTCATCCTCCTGTTGCTTTGAATGGACCGATCATACAAACAAGCAGATCCACTGCCTGTTTCTCAGCCATTTCTGGTGGTGAACTTGGGACAAAAAAAAAGCTGTCTTTCGTAGTCTGTGGAGATGATCGGTAGTTATTTTTGACCAGCACAATGCGATTGAAAGCAGTCAGATTAACCGACCAGGGTATCGACAAACCTTTACATGTGTTGGCATGACAGTCTGTTGTCTTTAGATCATTTTCAGTATCCTTTCCAATGACCAGTGGAACATTTTAGATCAAGTCTGAGCCTTGCGACAGAGGTGGCGTATGTTTTCTCTGCCACCGACACCAACAGCTCCTAAATTATGCAACGGGAGACTCAGTTTAGCAGAGTGTGGAGGGGGAAAAAAAGTGTTTCTTAAATAGAAATCCTTTTTTTTTTTTTTTTTTTATAATCGGCAAGAAACACTCAAAAATGTCCTGTCGTTTTTATTTCGTAAACAGATACATGCCTTGTATTGCCTTTCGAAGAACATAAGTTAACTTTAAATTATTGATATGTCTTTTAATCAACTTTCTCACGTCTTTATTATTATGTTTGCCTCCCTGATGGCAATATGAAGAAGTTTCTTCTGAAAATACTTGCCTTAAGAAGTCTATTTTCTATCACACACAACCTACCATAATAGAAGCTGTAGACACTAGCATGGCAGCCCATTTCAACTCTTATTTAAAGGGCTGATTTATACTTATATATGGTAGAAACACACTATGCTCCTGCATGAGACTGATGTGATAATGCAGTACTGTAATGTGTATGCCGGTTGTCCTACCGCATATATTTTTGTCAGATAAATCAACTTTGCTTACCGGTTTGTGGTTTAATGGGACCCTACACCCCTTAAATATCTACATTTCCTTGTAATACTGAGCCTTTAGTGTTTTGGGGGGTTTTTGGACATTGTAGATATGCTTTTGGGCCACACCCATGCACACAGGCCTTTACGTTTTGGCAACTTTTACAGCAAGAGTTACTTCTAAATTATTGTTTTATGTGCTTTATAGCAATATACTATAATTTCTATTGGGTTTGATCTCGTCATTTGCAGAAAAGGAAATGGAGCTGTTTTCAGTTCATCTGTAAAAAGTGTTTCTTTTTTGTATGTTTGTTTTTGTTTGTTTGTTTTTAATGTTCTGATGATCCTGCTGGTGTGTTTCTTTTTCCAACATTCTTACATTCTGAAAGAAAAATTTAGTATTGCATGTTTCAGAACATCTGAGAACAAACAAAGCTTGTTTTGGGTTTTTTTTTGGGGGGGGGTTGTTGTTTTTGTTTTGTTTTTTGAAGATTGAGATGTAGGACCTATGTGAGCGACTGTATTTTAACAACACAAAGATTATCCCTTCGCTTTTTCACTTTGATTTGTGACACTAACACGAGGAGTTTGAATGCTGCACTTAATAATTACATGTACATAAAGCTTTGTCGTTTTCATTTTAAGTTGGGTCTTAAAATGAACATACTTGAAAGCAGAGATGCTCACTGTTGTCTATAAATGGAGGAATTCATTGTCTTATTTGGGCACAAATCATTTAAAAAGATCTTGCACAAGAATAAAGCTGTTGACAATGCTGATGAAGAAATGCTTAATAAAGGTGGGTGGAAATGTCACTTGCACAGTGAAATCTCCATGGAGACTTGATCAAAAAAAATGTTTATTTAAAAAAAAAAAAATTTCAGCCACAATTTAAAACACTTTTCCAGCAAATTTATAATTAAGTTAGAAAAAATTATTAGTCTAAATGCTGGTTAGTAAGGAACCAGAGATTGGCCAAGCTTGCGATTTTTTTTTTTTTTTTGTGATAACTTGACATAAGCAGACTGGCTAAGCAGATGCACAGACTGAATTTGTCAAACTGGAATACTGGCGGAAGAACAGTATATTTTCCTAAGGACGATCAAATCGGCACAAAAATGCAAAAATTTCAAACACAGTATATCGGATGAAAGCAACACTGCTGCAGGTAAATCAGCAGCGTGTGAGACTGATCGAAAACGCGTTGTACAGTATGTAATTTAAAAAAAAAAAAAAATCCTATGAATGTGTGTGTGCTTTAAGTGTTTTGACTGAAAAAGTGCAATATCAATAAAGTCTATTTAAAGCCAGGAAGGAAAGCTGGTTAAATATGGAGTTAACAGACTTATTACAATGTTATTAAAACATGGTTTCAAGTGTTAACATAATTATAATGCTGCATGCTGCAAAATCAGTCTGGTGTTGAGCTGTTTTCTTGAGGCATGCAAGAAAGTTTAGGTGTAGTCTTTCAACTGCAAACCTGCTGCTGTTAACAGCCTGAAACCTGCAGAGAACACAGCAGCTAATCCATGGCCTGGGCTTCCTTTAAATATATGGTTACTATACACGTGATGAGCATGTGTCACTTTTGACATGACCAAGGAAAAAAATGCATCTCAAAGCCTCTTTCCCAGATGTACACCATTTCAAAGAAATGCTCAACTGGGTCTTCCTTCCCTCATCACTTCCTAAAGGTCGTGGCACATGGTATTCCCTCCCTGCTCCTGGTAATTCTGAAGCTTTCTTCCTGTTAAGAGGGAGTTTTTCCTTCACACTGTTGCCAAGTACTCACTCATAGGGAGTCATCAGATTGTTGGGATTTTCTCTTCATTATTGTAGGTTCTTTACCCTAAAATATAATCTATATTTTATATAAATATAAAACTCTGATTTAGTGCTTTATAAACAGAATTGTATTGAGTGGCAAAGCATATCAAAACATTCATTTTGAATGTCCCCCAGAAGAACTATTCTGGAAGTTTAAGATATTAACAAAAATGTTTTGCAGACAGCACAGCACAGGGTTTGTGATTGGGGTTGGGGACCACCTCTGTGGAGTTTGTCTATTCTCCCTATGCCTATGTGAGTGATTTCCAGGTAATCCGGCTTCTTCCCACACTCCAAAAACATGTAAGTTAGGTTAACTGGTGGTTCTAAATTGACCATAGGTGTGAATAGACCGCAATAGACTGTGAACCTGTCCAGGGTGTAGCCACCTCTCAGTAGCCCAGTGACTCCAAATTGTTCAAGTTTAGAGAAATGGATGGATTTACATTACCAGTCAAAAGTTTGGACACAAACTATTTCAGGTGATAACCTCATGAAGCTCATTGAGAGACTGCCAAGAGTGTGCAAAGCAGCAATCAAAGCAAAGGGTGGCTATGTTGAAGAATGTAAAATATAAAACATGTTTTGAGGTATTTCACATTTTTTTTGTTAACTACATAATTCCATGTGTGTTCATTCACAGTTGCAATGCCTTCAGTGAGAATCTACAATGTAAACAGCCATAAAAATAAAGACAAACCATTAAATCAGAAGGTGTGTCCAAACTTTTGACTGGTAGTATATCTTATTTATACATGTCTATTTTTTCTATGTCTTTGCTATCATGGGTCATGAATAACACTTGGCTACGATCGATACAGGAACAATAGACTGAGCTCAGGATTCAGCCTATAGTTTTCTTGTGTAATAAGATCCTTTTACCCTTATCAGAAGAATATTGCAAGCACAGCCATTCTTTGGGAAGTTAATGAAACAGTATTATCTGATTTTTTTTCCTTGATGATAATATCATAGATGCTGGTTATTCTTTGGGAGCAGCACCGGATGCCAAAGAATCCTTCAAGTGTAGAGAGGTGGGAAAGGGAGGTCTTCAGTGGGCTGCAACCTTACAGGACCAAAGAGATGGAAATAAGATGGACAGGTCAGGCTTGGGAAATTTCTTTGGAGCATCTTGTTTCATAAAGTTTGCATTAATGAGAGAACACTGATTTTCCATACAAAACTAAATGCTGACATATACAAATCTAGATATGTTGTATGAACACACACAAGGGTTGCTCTAAACAAATCTGTGCTTATTTGAAGTCTACTTGACGTGTGCATCAACACAAAACTGACATTAAACAAATTAATGAGGAACATCTCTATTTTACTACATGTTAACTGAGACAATCACTTGCCAGAAATATGTAGTCAAATAAAAGAAATGTCACAAGGCCAGCCCACACGGATAAAGTCTCACCAGTTGTCAGGGCTCCAGCGGGTCTGCTGGGCTTCCATGATGTGGAAGGTGTAGACATGACGAGACTCTTCAGAGGTGTTTTCAGCACTTCGATGCACCACCTGTCCGTGGATCAGGATGACACCACCTGAACAAGGGAATTTATTTAAGGGCCGATGGCGCGATATGGCAGCCTCGCTTCTGTCAGTCTGCCCCAGGGCAGCTGTGGCTACAACTGTAGCTGCCTCCACCAGTGTGTGAATGTGAGAGTGAATGAATAGTGGCATTGTAAAGCGCTTTGGGTGCCTTGAAAAGCGCTATATAAATCCAATCCATTATTATTATTATTATTATTATTATAACAGTGCAGAAAAAGAAAAAAACTCATGGCATTTAATCTAAGGTGAACTGTCCTGAGCTGTCGACGGTCAAAAGTTTCTTTATAAGCAACAACATTTTTTTTTACAATTTCAGTTGCAAAATGTCACAAAATTCAAAAATGCATCCATCAATCACCGACTAAATTTAGATTTATGCTAATGACCTTTTTTCACTGGTGCGGCAACAAACTTCTCGTCATCGTATGTCTGCTCTCTACCGATAAAGTCGGTCAGGGGAAAGGTGCCCTTTGGAGTACGCACCATACGTCTAGTGATACCGCCTGGGGCAAAAAGAGAAAATATTAAATTATAACATGCAATAAATAAACCTTAAAAACTATTTCAGAAATATGTGGCAGAGCAGTAGCTGGATAACATATACACTATACAGACATTCTGGTAGATACTTACTGTTGTGTGATCCTGGGATAAACCACAGACAGCCATTGTTAATAGTAGCATCTTCCAGGGCAATCCACACCCCCATAACTCTGCCCAGGGGCTCCGTGTACAGAAATGTAGCATCTTGGTGTGGAGTCACTAAGAAACACATGAGAATCCGCTATGGATATAATTTAAAATTATATGAATGTATACAGACAACCACCTCTAAACTGAAGGTTTTGTTATAGGTTTTGCATCTAACTAACCAGATGAACCGTATTTACTTTGTTAATAGAAGCCTGACATAAAATAAATCTCTAATTTCCTTTCCATAAAACCGTATTTTGTCAGTGACACTGGAATTCCCAATCAGCTATCAGCCAAAAGTGTGCAGTGTGTCCTTAAAGAATTTGAGGAAACTGGACAGAAAGAAGTGGCAGACATGGTGGATGCTCTGTCATCGTTTAGGGATAAATTTCTAAATTAAACATTTTCAGTCATGGGATGGCCTCCCGAAATATAGGTCATATTATACAGCATCTGGAAAACACTGAACCTTTTAAACTTTAACAAGGTTCCAACTGCGACTTAAATTCAGCTTCATTACAAAACAAATATTGATGGGATTTAGAATAATGCTAACCTGTGTTTAGGCTAGTCGCTTTCATGCCTCACTTTCAGTAGAATGAAATGTCATGGCAGTATTTTGGCACCCCGTTAACATAAACTACCATCAACAAAAGGCAAAAAGATGTAAGTTTCACAAAAGGTGGAATTCATGGCAAAACAGATTTTACCGGTATTCCTAATAATGTGGCCACGGCGTAAATGTTCCATTATTTACAAGGTTTTTATGTCAGTTTTTTTGCTTTTACTTTCGTGTTTTTATACCAAATTTGAGTGTCTTTAATATGAGACAGAAATAAGGATAAGAAGGGATCTTTGGTTAAAAAATGTGATCGGGAATGTGTACTCATTACTGACAAAAATATTCTGCTGAATTTTCTTACCTTCCCCACCGATGCCTGGTTGCTGTAAAAGATAAGGTTCTTATTTCAGTCTTTACGTTTTAATAAGTCATTATGTAGCACTGTCTAACAGTATAAGGCCATTTACCTTAAATATGAACATACTTTGGAGAATCACAGGACTCACTAGGCCCAGCTTTTTAGCTATGCCCTAGGAGAATGACATTTCATTGGACAGTTAGTTATTCTGTGACTCAGTAAATCATTCTTTCACTCCGTCAACCTGTTAGCTCACCTGGACTTTGGGCGAATGTGTAACCTTTTCGTACAACGGCTCATAGGCATGCAGTGCTAAAAGAAAAAAAAAACCTAGCAGTTAGGAGATTTTTATGCAACAGTTTATAGGCTATGTGTTGTTGGAAAACCCCAAAAGCTCACCATGTCCAACTTTATTTAGTGACCGCTGCTTGGGTACAATAAACTCCCCTGCAAGGTGAGAAAAGCATCATCTCATTTTGGAGTTTCACAGCATGAGAAATGAAAGACAATGTAGAAAGAATTTCACTGGAACTCACCTTTGTCATCAAAAACCCCTTTCTCAAAGAAGAATCGGATCCTATCTCCACTTGTGATGAAATAGTCAGCATTTCCCTGCAGGTCAGAGGGGAAAGACACCGACACTGACTACACTGTTGACATAAGAGTCTGCTTGCAGGGTCAAAGAGGTCGAGGCAAATAACTGTAAATGTGAAGCTAATTTTGTAGAAAGACTACAGGAGGGTGCGCACTCAGCTGCCTTACCTGCATCTGCAAGTGGTGATGTCATTGGAAGCATGTGAAAGAAACATTGTTCAAAGGAAAGCTGACAGTGTTAAAGATCCTGTGCAGCGTTGGTCATTGGGTCACCTGTGTTTTTAGCTGCTCATCATGGTAGGTGGAGAAGGTGGTGCGGCAGTGTTCGGGGACATCCATCCGCTCCACAATCTCTGCCATCCTCTGCCTCAGTTCATCACACTCCTGGGAGGTCAGCAGCCCGTCCAGAACCACGTATCCATCCTCCTGGTACTGTCAAGGAAATTTGAGCCGTTTACAGACAGAAGGAGCAATAACTGAAGCACCGAGGCTCGTCCTTTCGACCTTTCATGCCTGCTTTTCACACAAAGGTCTCTTTCACATTTCAAACTGAAGTCACACCCAGAGTTTAATTCACAGCCATGAGACGTGAAACACATTCTACATATTAAGGCCGGTTCCCAGTTTAAAATTGCATAATTACATTAAAACAGCTGCATAAAATATTTGAGTTTTGTTTTTTTTATTCTTGGCTAATGAGTGTCTTGTGTTACTGATTTCTTAAGGATGACAGCTGCATCATAATCCAACAAGAGGAAAAAAAACATGTTTTAATTGTTGTCCGCCCTGCAGCATTGTTCTGTTTTCTGCTGCGTAGGATTTAACCCAACCGGAGAGAATGTGTTGAAAAATAGTTGCCATCGGATAGTTTAAGTACATATATATTTTATAAATATTATCTTATAAGCTTGCAAACTACGGCAAGATTACAAGACTACAGCATGGCCTGGGTTAGTTCCTGCTTTTCTGTAGCTTACAAGAACAGAGTAAGTGTTGGAAAATGGGGAATTTACTCCTGAGGGCACATATGGTGTTTTCCTAGCTGAAACAGGGGGCGTTTACTGACGCCAGTAGACCACTTGTGGCTGCAGGGTGTTGTGCATGTGAAATGTGCATTTCATTTGAATACAGCGACAAAATACAATCTTATTACCATATATAATACGGAAGAGGCTTCTGATGCACAATCGACATCGCAAAAGTAAAACTGTTTTCTATTCGAAGCAAACAGTGATCAAATTGCTAATTATTTAACTGAGCATTGGTAATTTAACTGTAAACTGCACTTCCATGTCATTTTCATCGGTATGGGAAAGTAATCCTCACCCTCTGCACATCCTGATCTGTCATAAAATCCATGGCGTTCCGCTGAGAGAAATCCACTGCACGGGACCGATGCGCCTGCGTCTCTCCCCCTGGTTGAAGCACAGCCTGTTCGTATCCGACCACGTGACGTGTCTACTTAAATTAAAGTGTTATCATACAGAGACCGTAATAGGATTTCTGGACCTTTGGCTGTATCCCAATTCAGGGTTTGCAGCCTCAGAGGCCACATTTTAAGGCCGATTACGTCACAGCGACGCGCCGAAGGCTGTCCCAATTCAAAGGCTGCTCGAAATGCGTCCCTCAAATGCGTCCTTCATTTCCCTGAATTTTAAGGATGTAGCGGTGTAGACTTCATGGCCCAACATATCCCAGACTTCATAGTGCGGCGGTGGGTGTGGATAATTTTGCCGAAAAAAACGGTGGAAGCGGAGCGGCCAAAGAGTAAACTTTCAAAAGTAAGTACTGAATATTATGTCACTTATTTGTGTGCAAATGTTTAATAATGAAGAACATTAAAACATTACTGCTGGCCACATGTCGGCAAAGTTATGTGACATTAGCGATGTTTGTACTTTCAGCGTTTACTTGGTTTTAAAGCCTTTACTTTATACGCCGTTCGATAGTTGACCTTAATCTTACAGAGAATCTGATGATTTTTGTGGATAATTAAAGTCAGTCATACAGGGGCGATTCTAGGATCAGAGCTTTGGGGGTGCTGAGCACCCAGAGAGCTGCCCATCCAGGCAAGGTAAACTTTATTCATCACGATGAGCCTTCTTCCCTGTCTCTGTCAGTCCCTGCATCCCTAAATGTCTCCAGTTGTCCCGAGTTCCCTCTGTTCCTCCCTGTCCTCATCGTCTGTTGTCTTCATCTCCATTATCAGTCATCATAATTTTACCATCTCTGTGCAAGTCTGCAAATTTCTTTATTAAATCATAAGATTCTTAAATTCATCAAGTCTCTCTGTGCCTGGGTCCTCGTCACAAAACATGACATCACTGTTTTGTACATTTTAACACAATTTAATCCCACATTTGTGCAAGAAAAGCTAAACACTTTTTTGACCAGTCTGTAACAAAACCATCAAATCTGATAAAGGTTATTTAAATGCTGCTAAAGAAGAATGGATTGGAATTTAAAAACAAAAAAACAAAAACTGATGATGAAAATGATTCTTATAGTGAGTAAAAAGTAAACTGAGTGCATTTTTTGGACAGAGATTCACTTTTAAAGTGTATGTATGATATAATACAGATATATAAAAAATACACTCCAAAAATAGAAGAGTCCTTGAAATATACAAAATATTATTAAAAGATTAAAATAAAATGAGACACCTTGGCCTTTGGTACAATGTATACAATGTATGAAAAGATGTTTAGTGCAGATGCTACTATGGCTCTGCAGATTTTTTTCTTTTCTTTTATCCTATGTCGCCTCACCTTGAGGTTGGCAAATCTGTCTATCACATTTTGGTGGTCAAGTCTCTCAAGCATCTCTTTCTCAACTGACATCACAGCCAGGTGCTGGAGTCTGCTTTGACCCATGGTCCTTCTCAGCCAGGTATGGAGCTGACTCAAGACACTAAAAGACCTCTCACAGCTATCTGGGATGGCACCAGCCTCACTCTTGAGATTCAAAAAGTTTTTGGCAACCGTGACTTCCTCTGACTGAAGTTCAACATGGTAATGCAGTGCTAGGGCTGACAACCCAGTTTGTTTTGCAGACTCTGTATAGCAGCTTTAATATAGGGAGAACACAACTTCCAGATTGTACGAGTAAAATTAGTTGTGTGTTTTTTTCTTTGCCAATTTAACAGTTTCTGTTGTGCCTGTCACTGTTCCCTGTCTGTTTTCTTACCTGGTTCGTCCTGACCTTGTACTTTTCCCTCTTTCCTCTCTCCCTCTTTGGACTGACAAGACAATCATACACAAATAGATTGTATTCAATTAGATTAAAAAATACTATTAAGATCACTAATAAAAAAGTCCTCTCTCAGTGTACTTTCAACCAAAAGACAAATAACCAAACCACATAAAAGATATAAATACTGAAACACTGATCCAACATTATCCTTTATTGACGGATCATTTGATTTTATACTTTTACCTGAATGTGGCTCCTTTTTTGAAAAAACTTCCTCATATCCATTATGAACCTGGCTGTCTCTCTGTACACACACACACACACACACACACACACACACACACACACACACACACAACAGCAGTTATAAGGTTAATAGGAATCCAGTCAGTTAGCTAGTTAGTACCTTGGGTTTAATATCGGCACATGACAAAATAACCAGTTTCTCTCATTACATTTCAAACAGTTGTAGCAACAGTGGTGACAACAGCAGGCTACAGACAATGTTAAGTTTTAGGTTTTAAATAGGCTCTATACATTTCAATGAGATTAACAGGACGGTCAAATATCGTTGATTTTACTACAGAGCAGGACGGATTGTAGAGTAGCAAACATAGTCGGAAAACAAGTTTTCAATACTGCAGGTTACCTGGTGTAATGTTTTTCAGCTAAAAAGAAACATGGTCTGACCCCTACCTAACTATATAAAGAGTAACTGAAGGTTAAAGGCAGCTAACATGTCCTGTTTTAAGCCAAGTACCCACATCTCCGCTCTGCTGCGTCTCAGCCACCATCTCTCTGGCAGCAAAGGCGCTAGAGCCAGAGCAGGGGAGAGGCGAGCTGGAACAAACCATTTTGGGAGGGGGGGTTATCTATACTTTTGTTGTTAAAATGTTCCATCTCAATTAAGTACTGTATGCTTTTTGTATTTTTAGTAGTGTGTCCCACAAACAGCAAATATTTTCAAAAAAAGTAAGAAATCTTTGGGGGTGCTTTGATTCATTTTGGGGGGTGCTGAAGCACCCCCCAAAATGGGCTAAAATTGCCCCTGCAGTCATATATCCACAAACACAACAAGCTGAAAGTCAGTGATGCTGCTCCGTTTGCAGTCCTGAATATCACGGCACAAGCAGGATTCACTGCACTGTTAATGTTAGCTATGTTATATTGCTGCCTCTGTTCAGTGGTGTCGAGCCAAACGGACTTTAACGTGTGTTTGAACGAGCTGACGGTTCACTCGTTAAGCTGAAAGAAAGATGCTTTAATCGCAGGAGTCACACATGTGTTCACTGTACCATTTGGGAACTCTTCTTGTTTAGCACTCGTAATAACACAAACACTAAATCCTCCTTCTCTTGTGCTGTTTTGTAGCAGTGTGTACACCTGAGACTGCCACCTGTCTGTCTGTCCTGCACTCTCTCTCTGTTTCTTTCTCTCTGATTGTGGAATAAAAGTATGAACATGTGTTTATAAGTCACACTTGTGTTTGAATCCTGCAGCTTATCACACATTTGATTTCCATGTGTGACAACTGCAAGTGTCCAGAGTGAGGACAGACTGAGGGACCCACTGCTGCACATCATCTGTGAGGCTTTGCACCCCTGATGATCCACCAGGACAAACTCAGCAGTATGTGAGGAAGAGGAGGAGGAAGAGCCAGCAGCAGCTGACAGATGGAGAGAATAGACAGACTGTTCCCTGTTTGTGAAGGACTGCTAGAAAAGTTTAAAATAACTAACTGTCTGTCCTGAATCAGTCTTATTAGGTAATGTTCAAATAATTTTATCATTCCAGTGTTTTCAGTGTGGGAGAAAGTACTCAGGGCCTTCAAGTTACACACTATGAAAGGCAGCAACAAGTTTAATATTCAGAAACCTAAAGTATGTATCAGCAGCAGAATGGACCTAAAAATAAATGTTTGTTCCAGTTCTATGAAGCTTTGAGTATTTTGGATCAGTAGCACTGCTGTGTTTGTTGCATCATATTGCTGTAATTGTTTATATGCTTTATATATTCTGAGCTAAGTTGATCTATAGTGTTACATCATATTCTATAAGGATGTTATGTGTTTGTATACTTTCTGCCCAGTTTGTCCCATTTAGCAGAAGCCAGCCTGTTTAAGGCTCTGATATCTATTCTGTATGACTTAAAGCAGTTATGACATGGTCTGATTTTCTCACCCAATAAAGGAATATTTAATATGTCAGTCTATTCTTTATTCTATCAGAAACAGTTATCACAGCTCGTACATTTTCTTCTTACACATATATGTAAGCATTGAGCCAAATTTAGTAATGCCAACATATTAAACGAACAATATTTGTCTCCTATATATAATACATCTATATATACACTGTCAAAGATACTTGTCTTTGAGTGAAGATTTAAGGTGATAGGAAATTTGAATAAATGCAACTTGAATCTTTACTGAGGCTCAGTGAATGACACGGAGTTCAAGCTCACTGCTGTAATAACTAATAATGATTAATATAATAATAAATATATTGGCCATATTATATTTACATTACCAAAGTGAGATGACTTTAGTCTCATGAACAACATTAGCTAATTGTTATTTACTAACTAATCTTAAAATGACCAACATTTCCTTTTGTACTTCATATGATTAAGTACTGCTGGTTAAATCTAATGATATGCTAAGAACAGTCATGTGAATAAAGTTCAAATAAAAGCATCGGACCAGAGCAGATACAGTGTACATTACATACTGAAAGAGCTTCCATCCCTTGCTGTCTTGTCAGACAGAATAGATGTCCTCATTTTGTCCAATCACCAAGTTGGGACTTGCTTTAGGGGGTTGCAAGCAGAGGTGAAAGAAGGAGGCCTACTTATAGATTTTACTTCAGTAAAAATAGCAAAGCAGCCACCAACAGTCATTTTCTTATTGTTATTACAGATGCATGAGCAGATTTCTACCTACTATACTTCAATGAATTGCATCATGATTATTCACCAGAAGTATCTGAGAAATGGTGAATTTTAGATGATTATTAAAAGAATAAATGCTTTAATAAATGCTTTGAACACACAGTTCTGCTGTTTACTGAAATATGTACAAATACACATAGAAATACACTATATAAAGGAAACACAGTTTGTACTGTTCTAACAAGTTTGAAATTCAATATTTGGTATGACCACATTTATCCTTTTCTTCTAATTTCTTTAAATATTCTTCTGGAATATTTCTCTAGGTTCCTTGCAGGACATTTAAAGCTCTTCTTTGGATGTTGACTGTTTTCTTTTTCCAGTCTCTGTCAAGATGATCCCACATTTGTTCAATAATGTCAAGGTGCGGGTTACAAAGCTGCCTCCTAACTCAGAGCAAGCAGACGGTTCAGTCACACGAGTAGGACATGAGCCTCCTTCCATCTATAAAAAACACTTCGGTGGCTGCCTGATGATTGCATTTCATTTAACAACTGCAGTCTGACTTGGACTGCGTGCAATTACTCTCAGACAAATTTTTGAAGTTTTGAAAATAATTGCTGTCTTATTTCTGAATGCAGACAGATTACCAACATGTCGCCATCAGTCTGAATGGCCCTTTGTCAAGCTGGCTGCCAGCTGGTTGTATTCTGGTTGTATTCCTTTAGAACGGAAAGACTGCTGAGCGAAAATTTAATAAATTAGTTAAATATGAATTAGACAGCAAAAGAAATGTGAGCTTTGATGATTTATCACAATATCAACATTTCACGCAATTGCCAACTTGACCTCATTCAACTTGTTCGCCGACGGACTCCTACATATGGCAACATTAGTTTTTTTGTTAGTGTTGGTGTGTTTGACTGTCTCATTTTACATTTTTAAAATAAAAAATGTAAAATGAATTAAAACATTTTAATTAAATAAAACAGATATTGAAAAAGTTTAACTTTGAAGACATAATTTATATGTTACTGCAATACTTTGCAAACTGCAAAATACTGTATTATAAGTGAAGTATCATGGGGTGTCTGGTGATTCCCACCCTGCTGAATATAGCCATGTACGCATGTAACCGTAATTCTACTTAATAAACTGAGAACAACTACTCTACTCTAATACATCTCTCTAAAAGAATCACAAGATGATTAACAGGACTGGAAAGTAGAAAACTGCTATAATCTGTACTTACAATGTGCTAAAAAATATAAGAGTGGATACAAACAAGGGTCATCTCAACCAAGAAGTGCAGCAAAGGGCGAACACTGACAACAAATTGTCCTTCTCTTAGTCAGTGGGTGCACAGTGTGCTGCTAAAAATGATTTTGCATACTCTGGATGTTCCACTTCCGAGGAAGAGAAAGGCAAGTCAGATGTCAGTAGTAGCAAAGGTCTAACAAACATAGCGCTCAGGACTTGACCAACAATCATCAACGCACTCAAGAAACAGAATTTTAACTTTATTTTATTTTCATATATTGTAATGGTACAAAAGGAGAGCCTGAACATTAGGCAAAGTTCAGTTGTCCATTGTTACAGACGTCCCACTTAAAAAGCCAGTGTTCAGTCCACTTGGCAACAATTAGTAAAAGGCCTTGTGATACAGACAGTGCTGAGTGAAACAAGTCCGTCCATCCAACTTTTAGTTTACATTTAACGTGATCGCTGCTTAGGTTTAAAAGCGTTCCTTCCAGTATCAACGCACACATGGTTTCAAATGAAATGGATGGAAATGAACCGTTTTCCCTGATCCACAGGCATCAGAATACAGAGATGAATTGTACAGAGCAAATACAATCATGATTTATGTTCCATACACAGGCAGAAATATAATGCAACCACGGCAGTTTAAGAAAAATCTAGGGCGATGAAAAGGAAATGAAACTGTCTGGAAATGTACAATCTTGGGAAATATTAACAGATGATATACTGATGTACACAATGCCCACACTGGAGGGTGAGCTCACCTCCATTTACAGTAAGTCAAGATTGTCGAGTCGTTTCTGCTCAGTTGTGAAGTCCTGTTTTGTTTATTCAAAAACAGCAGTGTCCAAAGGGAAACCAGCAGCAATATGAATGATGATTATGAGCAAGAATAAACTGACCAGTCACGCTGCTTCACACAAACATTGCTTAAGTGATACATAATTTAGAAACACACAAAAGGAATTGGGAAAAGCTGGAAAATAACAAAAAAGAAGAAGAACAAAAACAAGAAAAGCTTTTATACGCACTGACTTAATGTGTTTGGGTGAAAATGAGCTGAGACTATATCTGAAACTGCTAGAGTTTTCTTGTAACCAAGGAGCACGTATGAGTCATCAAAACTTCCTCCTTTTGGTTTCGTGGGAATGTCTGACTGACCTTTTCCTCGGACCTTCACCTGATTCACTAACAGAAAAGGGAGTGGGCTGAAAATTAGACGCATGACTCAGAGGGACATGACGGTGAAGGACTGTAGAGCCGAGTCACAGCTCAAAGGACAGAACAAAAATGACCAAGGCAACTCGTCACCATAATATTTGTGCGTATGTGTCCAAACATACGCACGCAAAACAAACAAACTCCCAGATAAAAACATATTCATGAGAATTTTGACAAAGTAGTGTGAGAGAGTGTGAATGAGCACCATCCATCTTCGCGAGTTATACTGACTATACAGGCTCTACTAGGAAATAATTTAGGTTTTTATATATGTCTGAACTCCCAGAACTAATGATGTGACCCACATGTTAAGGCTAAAATTTTATAACAAAAAATGTGCGTACAGTTGTTATCCTTGGGCTCAAATCAAGCAACCAGGGCTTTGTAAATCTAAAGTCTGCCATTAAAACACAACAATATTATTGCCCGATATTAGCTAATCGCCAATGTATCGGTATTGGCATTTACAACAGTGTTGCTGATAAATGAAAACTTTAAAAAAAGAAGAGACAGGAGAAACATCCTTCAACCATGTCATGAGTGTTGATGTTGCATAGATTGTCCACCGGAGGGCAGTCTGCAACTTCCCTTTCATCAACGCGTGTTTGGAACGACGCAAACACAACAGCCGCCTGATCCCAGCAGAGCGGAGGTGAATAAATAACGACGCATAAAATACATCAGGAGAATTTGTTTATGTTTAGTGCGTTTGAAAGAGAAAAGAAAAATATTGGAGTATTGGCTTTTTAAGTCACCAAATATCGGTATTAATATCAGCCGGGCCCTGTCTGCCATTAGTACCACTGTACACTGCTTAAGTGCTGTGTGCAAACGGAAAGCTTTACAGACAACCTAAAGTTGACTAAGGCCAGTTATTAGTGCTTTGAAAGTGACACTTTCCTGGAATAAAAACCTTAATTAGCAATAACAGGAACGCTACGTATTGGCAACAATGAAGAACAACATGATACATTGTTTTTAAAAAATAATAACAATCAATAATCAGACTAGATGGGCTAACTCAGAGTAAACTGCCAGTTATAGCCCAACATCATACACATTTCTATGTTACTATATTATTTACTTGCCTATTTTTGCGGATTGATTGGCAGGCCGGCAGGCCAACAGTCCCTATCCGCATACTTGGCACTGCTCACGTTTATCCCGCAGTATGCAAGCAATTCAATTTAAGCATTCAATCCTTTCCAGGAAAGCTGAGATTTCCTGTGGATGAATCTGTTTCTCTGGCATTATTGCCTTTTTGCTTCCATCTGCAATATCTGTTGCAATGTTAGCACTAGTTGCTCGTAAGCTCACATAAAGCTAAAGCTCCTATTTGTGCCTTTTAATACTGCATGGGAGCGCTTTACTAGTTCCCCCTACAAGGACATTTGGATTCAGTCAAGGCCTCAGTAAACAAAATATACCGTGAACAAAGGTATAATTGTATCATTAGAGTTAACCTTCCTTTAAAAAGCTTGAATCAAAAGAGAAAAACAGCAGGTAGGAAGAATACGGTACACATGAAACAAACACATTAAATATTTCAGCTATACATTTTACAGCACAAGAAATAAAAAACGAGCCAAGATTGTGATGTTTGCAATCATTCCTGGGGTATAAAGCTTGTAAAATCTAAGGCCATATTAGCTGCAAGAGATGCTTGGCTGGGGTGAACATGGCAGAATTAGTCCAAATGATGCTATTAAATCCAAAGGCCTTAATAAGGAAAGTGTTTCAAGCAAACCACGCATGTTACATTAATTTGGTCCATAGATGGTGGGAATCACATATTGCATGTTCGTTTTCTCTCTCCCTCTCTCTGCAAATGTTTCCCTTCTGTTGTCTGATCTAAATGTTTCTCCACTCTTCCATTTCCTGTTTGTCCTCATCTGTCACTTAGATAAACAGATTACATATAAGTGTCTGCTTTTGAAGCTTGACTCAACTCTTCTCAAACAGGAAGTATCTAAACTTTCCATTATCACATCTGAAGTTCATTTCCTTTGGGAGTCCCACACATGTAAAGCTTGACTAAAGCTTCATAAATCATATGGCGCATTAAAAAAAAGGAATAAAGAAAAGAAGTACCTTCATTCTTGTTCATTTTTTAAGTGTATTATCTACTCGATGTGTGATTAGCAGTATCTATGCTCCATATATTTTAACTAAAAAACCCAAAACAAAACAAAACCAAAAGAAATCCGCTGTGACTTGTAATGCAAGGACAGCTAACCTCACATAATTACATGTAATTACAACATAGCAAAGAAAATAACAATAATATGGGTATAGCTTTGACAATTTCTTTTTAAAATAAATGCAAAACCAAAACTACACGTCTATTGTGCATAACATTGCATTCCAATATTCACAATAAAACAGCCCTTCTCACAGGCCCAAACATAATGCTAATGTATGGTACAATTTAAAAGTACACCAAAATAAATTCTTGGCCTTTTCCCAACACATTACAAGGTGTCATATTAAATCTGATAAAGTAACACACTCAAAAAAAAGTATAATGCTCGTTGAAACAGAAAGATTCAAAGAAAGAAGATGGATTTGTCCCATGCAGTTAACAAACAGCCTGCCTCACAGACTGATGTTATAGTTTAACAACTGCAGGGTATTTAGACATTGAACTGTAGAGTGTGTTCCCATTTGTTTCCACTGAATATTTGACAGCTTTGTTTCTTTGAAGTTCATCTTCTGAGCTAAGGCCTAAGCTGTGAGATCACCCGTGAGATGATTTGCTAATCTTCATCAAGTCATTTTGTCTACGTAAAAAAAATGCCTCAGAGTAAGTCGAGCATAAAGAAAGCCAGAAGGAAAAACAACACGGCGAAGCTTCATGCCTCAACACATCGGCTATCAGTTGCGCTGTCATTTGTTCGATTACATCTGCTAGCACAGTGAGGCACGCTGCACCTCATCTGCAGATATAACTGTATAAAACTCAAAGGTGATTTTCAGTCTCGAGGCCAGAGAACGTCAGGCTAACACTCTTCTGTGCATATTTCCTGTTGATAGTAAAGTAGTGATAATCAGCACATTTAGATCATTGGCAAGGTTGAATCGTGCAAGTTTAAATAAACGGGTTTGCTTTGGACAGTTCCTATTGTGGCATGCATACTCAACATCACCTGGATGAAACACTGAAAGGCCACAATACCAAACCACCTTTCATCGCCAAGCTAGGTTATGAGATTATTCCACTGGCAGGCATGAGACAATTCCAAAAGCCATCACTTTCCTGTGCCTGTTGGGCCAGAACTGCTGCATCTCCTTCAAAGTTTCACAAAATTTCATTGCTTCTTCATTCCTCTGATCAAACTTCTCTCCTCTGCAGCTGTCCACAGTGGTTCGGCTCAGGCTTGTTCCTTATCGGCCCTCCACAGCTGCTCTTTCACTTCTGAGGGAAGCGTGTTGAACAGGTCCTCCTCCACCACCAGGCTGCTCTTCTTCAACAGTCGGCACTCGCCGAGCTCCACCGGAAGACACTCCAGACGGTTCCCTCGCAGCTCCAGCTGAGTCAGCCCGGTCAGTTCCCCAAAACGTGACGGTAGAGTCTGCAAGCAGTTGTTCCCCAGATTCAGAGTACGAAGTTTCTTACACTGGAACAGCTCTGGGGGCAACGTCTCAATCTGAAATGGAGAGGAAAGGAGGAGGTTGCAGTTACCCTGGCCTGCTGAGGCAGTTACTAAGCAAAACATGTTTCACATAATAAGCAGCTCAGTTGTAGATCACATTAATTTCAGATGCTAACCAATTAAAACTACGACAAACAGGCAGGATCACAGGAACAAAATCAAAACTAGGTTAAATCTAGGCCTGCAGTTATATATGGGTGAACACGGTGCAGGCCAGTATCGACTTTGGTGACTGCTATGAGCAGATCCAACATTTACTATAGCAACTTAAAGACGGTTAATAACGAGATAAAAGACTTTTAAACAGCTGGGTTATTTTAATTATGATAACCATAAAATAAAGCATCTGTATTGGCGACAGACAAGCAATCTCTTGCTGCCACCTCCAAAACAGCATTGAGTTAAATGTGACTTGATTGGTTCAAATGTTTTGCCAGGTTTGGTTAATTTCAGCTGTTCTTGGATGCCGGCTCTGAGAGTTGAGTATCACACCAGTAAACAGAATCTAGGCATCATTTTAGATTACTTGTAAACTTTTGTTAAAGCCTTATTACACAATTCTACTAAATATAACTACTGTGTGCATTTTTAACCAGCTTAGTTTAGGTAGCTGGAGTGCTAGCTATTAACAAAGAAATTTTTCCTATTACTCAGGATCAACCGAGCAGAGCACAGCTGATGTTTAGACAGCTGATGTTTTATTCAAATCTTACCCTGATACTACATTCATGTGTTTGACCAATCAATGTATGCAACCAGGTCTTTCGAAGCTTAGCTAAAAAAAACATTCCCACGTCCCATGGGTTTTGCACTCAACAATAAAGCTACGGGTTGACAGAACAATTTTACATCTAATTACGAATTTTACGCAGGATGCCCTTCCTGACACCACCCCATAAAGAGGCTAGTCTCCATTCTGAATTGACCCAGCGATTTACACTATGGAGCAAACACCCAATACTACGTAAAACTGGAATTTAATCTGACTCAAATGTGATATTTAGAACAATAAAATAACAGTGGGTTTGCGATGTAACCACCAGAACGTGATACAGGCAAAGAATTTCACAATTTGTGCATGTCTGCTAAAGACTTAAAGGTTTGAACAAATTTAGGACTTGAGTTTACTTTGTGTACCATGAACCTCTGTTTGAAAACAACAATGCAGTCACACTCTGTTAAAAACTTCTAAACATTAAAAACCTTTTTTTTTATTTGGATAGATAATGTGCTGGAAGTTTAAAGAGGATTTTAAGGAAAAGAGGCCCCGAGAGCCCAAAACATCAAAAGGACCCCATTTAATGGAGCTATTTGTAGCCGCACACAAACCTGCTGGAAGCTATTTTCAGCATGCAAGCGCAGTAGAAAGTCTAGTAAAACAGCAGTAATAATAACCTTTACTGAAAAACACATGATGCTGTATGCATGCTCAGTGTTCAAAACAGTATTATCAGGAGAATTCACCAAGTGTTTCTTTAAATTCTCACAGTAAACAAATGTGAATGAAATGCCCCAAAGCAAATAACTGAGTTAAAGCTTAAATGATCTCCTTCATCAGAAACCACAGGCTTCAATCCAACTGTGAATTTTTAGCATGATTGAACATGTTAATGAAAAATAACCAAGTTTATGATAATCTGCCACCTTAACACAGTGAGGGAGGCTAGTTTTGTGGAGAAAAGCGACACATTATACAAATAATACCATACACACTTTGTAATAAATACATAGCAATGACACATTTTGGTCCGCTTGGAGTTCACTTGGATTTTTTTGTGTGTGAAAAGAAGCCAAACCACAGGAAAAAGCTACAAGTTTACAAATTCATCAACTAATTTAGACCAGCGTAAACAAACTATAAAAGCGCCCTTAGACAAAGACTTGGACAGCTGTCAATATACCTGGGTGGTCCACCTAAGTAAAGTCTTTGTATGGGAAGCACTACAGTCCTACTGTTATCTTCAAAGGCATAATTCTACACCAAGAACATGTAGATATTTATAATGGCTGACCTCCGTCAACAACTTATCGGGTTTTTAAGCGAACCTTACTGACATCTATGAGAAAGATAAAGGGGTGGAAACATGACTGCAGAATGAGAGAACTTGATAACTTTTACTACACTTTGAATCACCTTGTTGTTGAATTGTGCTATACAAATAAACTTGCCTTGCCTTACAATGAATAATTTAAGAAATTCTTCGCTACTCACCCTGTTTGCTGTCACTGCAAAATACTGCAGGTTCTGGAGGAAGCCCACATCTGGGTGGATGCTGGTCAGATTGTTGTGGCTCAGGTCTAAGAAGCGCAACTTGCGGCAGAAGAAAAGCTGGCTGGGGATCCTCTCTATCTTGTTCCTATTCAAATAGAGCCTTTCCAGGTTGGTGAGTGTTCCGATCTGAATGGGGATATAGGCAATCTGGTTGTACCACAACTTCAGGCAGACGAGGCGGTGCAGGTGCTGGAAGCTGATGATCTCCTCTATCGTCTTCAGATTGTTGTCCTTCAGGTCGATTTCCTGCAGGTTGTGCAAGCTAAAGATGGAGTGCGGAATACGTTCGAGATCGCAACGAATGAGCTCCAGCTCAGTCAGGTTGACCATTTTCTTCAGGCTGTTGAGCACCATTAGTTTGGTGCCCTCATTGTTGATGGAGAGCTTCTGAAGGTGCACACCCACATCCGTTACCACCTGGGGAAGCTTAGTGAGGTTGCTCTTAAGCCGTAGCACTTTGAGACTTTTGAGCTCTCGGAGCCCATCGATGACAATGTAACGATTATTCTCAGCACTCAGGTTCCCGGTTAAATGCAGCTCTCTGAGATTCTTCAGGCTGTAGATCCACAATGGGATCTCCTTGATATCAGTGAACTTAATGTGGAGGGACTTCAGATTCTCTCTTAGAAAGGCCAGAGCTGGAGCCTCAATTTTAGCCGGGGTGTGATAGAGCCACATTTCTTTTAGGTTGGAAAGCTGGGCGATGATTGGAGGGATAGTAACATCTGGAATAAGTTCCAGCTTGAGCACCTCTAGTTCAATCAGATCAAACACCGTGTCTGGAATCCCGCTGAGCATGAAGAGGTGCAGCTCCAGCTTCTCCTGGGAGTTCTTGGTGATACGCTGCCGTAGCTTCTCCAGTGTCCACTCATTGTTCAGGTTGAGTTGCCTCAGCTTGTTTTCACTCACCTCTGACAGAAACACAGCGAAGCGCTTGGAGTAAAGAGGGTCATACTGATCTATCATGTGCAGCATGAAGGCAAAGTCGTTCTTTACATCTGGGATGTCACTGTAACTGCTTTCCTCGCGGATTGCTTCAAAGGAGTATCGTTTCAGGGAGCGGCTGAGCATCCAACAAAGAGTGTACATGCAGATGAGTCCATAAACCACCACCAGGGAGATGTAGAAACAGGCCAAAATCCTGAAAAGAGTTGCTAACGGATGGGCGCAATGGAACGAGCTGTACCCGGTTAGATTCTGAATATTCTCTGTGCACAGCACATTGAAGCTGATGTGTTTTACATAGTGGGCTGTGTAGCCAAATATCAGTATAAACTTTATTACCTTGATAATGGTCTGACGTATGTAAAGGCGGTACACTATATCACCCTCCTCTACATGTATTCTGAACTTTTTAACCTTTTCAAAAAGGGCCTTGGCCTGCTCCCCTTCCTTTTTATCTAAAACTCCAGTTTCAGAGCGATCAACAATTCCTTGTTCAATTCTGGTCTTTGTTCGTTGGAGCATGGGCACACTGGCCTCAACATCCTCGCTCACGCTTGAGGCCTTCTTGTCCATCGAACCGTTCATTTTCCCCACAGGCTTGGGGTCGCTCTCCTCCACCACGGTCTCAGACAAAGCTCTCGTTGTCCACGGGGAGTCGAAGCACTTGAGGAGGATGGAGACAAAATGCTCCACTTTAGAACTCGTGCGGGGGAACTTAAACCAGAAGTTGCTGCAGGCCAGGAAGATTAGAGTGTGGAGTAGCACCAGATAGGGGAAATATTTGGCAAACCAGTGTAGTTTTTTCTCATAGCAGACTGCGTCTACATAGTTATACTGATGTCGGTCAAGGTCATACTGTATGCCTTTGGGTTCCGGTGCGTAGTGGGTGGTCAGATTCGGCATGGGCATGACTTCGCACGAGTCATTAACGACCCACTTGCAAGGCAAGCAGATCATCTTGTCCTGTGTGACCTGCAGCGTCCCGCCGAACACCGCAATCATCAGCATGACGATTGAGATGTAGTCTGTGAAAACGTCCCACCATGGCTTCAGGATGCGGTACGCTGGCTGGGTGTCAGCAAAGTATCGGAGCTCTGTGACGGGAATCATGATGGTTTATCTAAAAAAGCAGAGACAACAGAGGATTAGTTCATGACATGTTAGGTTAAACTGTGTTTTGAAAACCTTAATGCTTTGGGGCAAAACTTTGTATAAATTACACTCAAAATATTATTCCTGCCTGTTGGCAGCTGACTGTGGCAGCTGGTTGTGAATATTTTAAGCTTTTTCCTTATGAAATCCAGTTGAATAGCTGTTTTTCTTTGATAGCTTCTATGCCAGTTTCTGGGATTAAGCCAACCATTGTTTTCATTAGGAATTAATCCTCTAATTATTTCGTCATTCATTATTTCTAAAATGCCATGAAATAGTGAAGAATGTCCACTATGGTTTCCTGAAAGAATACATTTACAAATTACACTCCAAAACTATGACACAGTCAATTTACAAATACATAAACCAGAGAGAGTCTGATGGTGCACTGGAGAAGCAAATGTTTGGATGTCTTGTTTTTTTGCATGAAATATGATTCAAATTATTAAACCATCTATACAGTGAAAACCCATATTCCCAACAGCAATCAAACATATTTGCCACAATGTGTCTTGGAGAATATCACAGCACTGAAAATAGTACTAAATGGATACCATAATAGCATCACCATTTCATATAGCAGGATAAACACAATCCTTTCATTTTACACTGCACAATTGGAAGGAAGCTTGCTTTAGTCTTGCCTTCTTGCTCTTATGTTATGTCAATATTGATGTGAATATTTTAAAAAGTCAGACAGCAAATTAATAAATGCCACACACACAAATAGCACTAACTTACAATTTGCCTTTTATCCTGATGTAGCCCAACACGCACCTATGAGCAAAGAAGTGGAGGTTACCAGACTAGAAACACACAAAACACGATAGTTCTGATAGCTATTTGTCCTACAACTAAACAAAAGATCCTCTGAGCATCTTGCATGGGACACAGCACATTGCAGAGGCAATAGCAGCACAGACCCCGAAGCAGGCATGTTCATACAGACTCGGTGTCTCCACCTGTACTGTTACGTAGCCCTTTCTCAGAATGAATACGTTTTAACATGTTACTCCTTACAGAAAGGGCCACGAAGGAATGTATTCTCCCAAGAAGCTATGTAAAATCCTGCAAAACCAACAAATTTCCTGATTGTTTTCCCCCAAAAAGTGAACAATCCAAACAAGCAGGAATACTTAAATTAAAATCAAGAAAAACAACTTGAAAATGGATGCTAAACCCATTACTGAACACAAAGCTGCTGCTGGTCCCACGAAAACACAAATCCCCCAAAGTGAAAAACTCCTGTGTGTAAAAACCACAATCAGGCATCTTTTTCAAACAGTAAATAACAATAGACTGAACAATAAAAAAATAGAGCAGTCAAAGCAGCTTTTTTTCACAATTCAAGATGTTTTAAAGGATCATATTAGCCCAAGTATAACCTCCTACACAGAAATACAGTTTCATGTGGACACAAATCTGATAGTAGAAGAAGAAACAAATCAACTGTAATAGTACTACTTATTTTTCTTCTTATAACAGTAAGGAAGAATCAAAAACAACAAAAACTGCATCTCCCTGTTTGTTCAACCACCCCCTACCTTATGAAAGAAGATAGCTGCGCAAGTCCTCACAAAAACGCATTGTTTTTTATCCAGTTCAAACCAGAATGGCAGCGGAGTCGCTGTTGGCCTCCTTCGTTAGGCTTCTGCTTTGCTTTAACACAGAAATTACAGCACACTGAGACCCCAACAGCTGCCACAATACCCTTAACTGTAACCAGTCAGATGGTGTTATTCCACAACAGGCTATCTTTGACTCCAATGCAGTGTACACTTCCCTGTACCACAACAGATTCATGACAAACCCAAAAGCATTTGACATGCTCAACTTTAAAATGTGACAGATGGAAATTCTGGTTTTGCAATACAGTGAAACTGCTGCATATTTTCACTTTCGTGTCTTGAAGTCATTGGTGTGTCGCTTAGATCACAAGTTTGCCACAATAAGCTCATATAAACTCCAAGTTCCATGTAACATAAACTAATTGCCAAGATCTTCCAAGAATTTCACACCAGGCTCTGAAATAACCCTAACAATAATAATGGATGATCCGGTGAGGTCACAATGTACCACTAATATCTTTAATTCAAAAGAACATCCGAGGTTTGTTTCACTTCATCCTGGCACAGGAAAATAAACACCAGTCTGCAAGCAGCTTACCTTGAACCACACTACACTTCTCCAAAATCATCCCTCTAATAATTTCAACCAAGGACTTCTCTGAGGAACTAAGGACTTCCTGTCACTATCCCTGGTGTAAAATAAAAAAGGTCAAGACAGGATAATATAGTGACTGTGTTCTTTCTTGTTTGCTATGTTACCGCAGTACATTTCTCCTGATTTTCTTTCTCAAACAGAGATGCCTTTGTGCAGGCGAAGTGCAGGTGAACCTGACCACCGAAACAGCCAGTGTATTACAGAGCCAGAAATAATTTCCCTCAAGGACACTAGTGTCCATTTGGTTTGTCACAAAAACAAATGGACATGCCTCTTTTGCAGTATATAATGGACTTTCCTTTAAAATAACCCCGAGCAACCCCAAGTAGCTTTAAGTGATATCTGACAGCTAATCTCCAAAAACTAAATGAACTCCAGTGAGGGGAAAAAAAACCCTTCCTGTGGGGCTTAAACTCAAAATCCCACAGGAATAAGTCGCAGGTTCGTATGGGTGCCACTCCCTACTGCTCCTTAGTATAGATTTTTGGTGGTAGGCATACTTTAATACCAACAACTTTCCAAAGACCTTAAAAAAATAAAGGACTGAAGGACTTTCTAAGGACTTAAGGTCATCATCAATGTACACATGCAGGACAAGAGTGTGCGTAGTGCAAAGATCAGAGCACAGCATGTAATCGTGAAAGAGATGAGAAAAACCCCAAAATGATAACAAAATAAAAAGAAAAGGAAAAAGAAAAACGTGCTATAATCTTTGTTATGTGTCCATGATGAGAAAACACTGAACAAGATGGTGTTAACGATGGACAGCATGTCTCCAATGTGATTTGAACCCCACTGAATGTGCACATGACACCTTTGGGAGAAACTTTTAGTAGACAGAAGAGACAAAGTTGAACTTGTTGGCAAAGATAAACAACATACTTTGAGGGAAAAGGGCACTCTATACTAAGGCTAAAAGCTCAACTCAACTAGGCTGGATATTTAAAAGCTGATATGATTTTTGAATATTCAAATAGTAATTAAAAAATGAGATACTTTATGCCTTAATAATTCCTTGGTTTTTTTTACTGGCATTTGCAAGGATATAATACACTACTATCACCCAAAAGGGATGGTAATGCACATGCAAAGCCAAATACAGTGAGAGCTGTCAAAAACCTTCAAATAGAACTTAAAAAATAATGCAGCAAAGCTAGCATATCACAAGTCTGCCACAACTATACAACAGTCATCAGAGAGGAGTATGTTGGAAGGATGTCTTTGTAGAATATTATATTTGATTAGAAATGCCTGTTAATCCAAACCTTGAAGCAGGGTGGAGGTAGCATTATGGGTTGGAGCTGTTTTACAAGTTCAGAAGACTTTCCAATCGAAAACACTGAATTTAATTTTTGTGTTTAATTCAGCAGTCTACGAGCAGAAGATTTTGAAAGGCTGGGTCATACAACAGGACACTGATTCAAAACATATAAAAAAAATACAGATAAGCCCATGTCTCAAGCCACCACGAATTTCTTTAAATGTTGCTTCCAAGGAGCCAGACTTTATTGTAACTGTTTAAAGTGGTTATGAGCAACAATTCTCCAGGCTTTCTGAATGTTTTTCAAAACCTTTTTCTTAACTAACTGGCTGCTTTTTGATTGATTGAGTATCTGAGTATTTTTAGAGAAATTATTTTCATTTATTTGTTTATTTACTTCACTTAACACTGACAAGCATAAACAAGACACCTAACTCAAGGGATGAACGAGTGTTGTGTCTTAGCAACAAACTCATTTTAAATTGCATCTTTCGACAGTTCGTTACTATTTTTGCTCCAAGTTGATTGCCAAATAGCCATTAGCTAAAAACTTGGCATACGTCAGCATGAAGAAATTGCACAAGTGGAGGACAAAAGAAGAAGTTTCAGGCATAAAAATAATTTTGCAGTATACGAAAATGAAAAAAAAAAATGCAGCAAAGAAGCCATTTTTAAGGAAGGGAAACAGGGAGAAAAAGCTGAGGTAGATATGAGCTCAGCTAAAAATCAGCGACAGCTGGTCTTATAGAGTGATGAATTTGAAGCTTTGGGGTCAAAGTGTCATAGGAGGAGGTCAGGAGAGAGGTACAACTGGGAGTATGTACAGCCAAAACACGGTGGAGGCTCAGTCATGGTTTGGGGTTGCATTTCAACAAGGGGTGTTGGGAATCTTATCAAAACTAATGGAATTATGAAAGCACAAAAGTGCCCCTAGATTTTGATCCACGATGCAATACCAGCAAACATCCTAGAAGAGCTTTGCATGTAATTCCAGAAGAACTATTCCTGAAGACTACCCATAGAAATTACAAGAAAGCTACCTGTGAGATATCAGGTAGTGTTGAAGAACAAAGGTAGACATACCTTTGTTAGAAGGGGTGGCTTCTAAGATCATTAGAAGCCACCCCTAAAGAAATGAGGTGTGGTACAACACTTGCACAGTAATGACATCTCACTCATGACTGTGTCTTTCCAGTTAAGATTATGACGGCCTATTAGCGTAACTTAGCAGAAGACCACATCACAACTAATTAATTCTGGTTAATTTCTTGCAACTGTACACATGTGGACAGAAAGATGGACAGATACCAGTGCTGCCAGCACTTATTGCAGGCAGGAAGTTTTATTACATTCACTTAGATTGATACACGCTATAAACTCCTCTGTGTTTGAAACATCTCTCAATATTCCCTTGGCAACTACTTCACAAATTTCCATTTAAGTGCCGCAAACATTTATAGGACCTCCAAAGCAACAGAGAGCATCACTTTACTAACGTCTTCTACGCCCTGTTATCACGTACCATACAGCAGAGATGACTAAGGAACAGCGTGTTTTGGATCCCTTCATCAGTTCACAGTTGTTGAAAGTATTACACCCAGATCTCAGGGTTGTGTCAACAGCATCCAGTCCAGGCTTGTTGCTCCAAATGTGCTGGAGTTGAATATCAATTTTAAGCGACAAAAATCAGCTTTTTTCCACCATATTTTGACACTGTGTGGTACAAATAATGTATCATTTGAAGATAATGAGGTGAGAAATCATATATGAAAAGACTAAATGGTAAATGGCCTGTATTTGTATAGCGCTTTCCTAGTCCTTAAGGACCCCAAAGCGCTTTACACACTCAGTCATCCACCCATTCACACACTGGTGATAGCAAGCTACATTGTAGCCACAGCTGCCCTGGGGCGCACTGACAGAGGCGAGGCTGCCACCGGGCCCTCTGACCACAACCAGTAGGCAACGGGTGAAGCATCTTGCCCAAGGACACAACGACCGAGACTGTCCAAGTCAGGGCTCGAACCTTCCGATTACAAGGCGAACTCCCAACTCTTGAGCCACGATTGCTCCGACTAATCCTACCTTGGTCTGATTCTAGCTTTTCAAAGGAGGATCCTTGCACTTAACAATTTTTCCAGCACTTCCCAGCACTATGTGGCAATAACTACATAACTATGTGATCTGGATCCAGCAAGTCAAAGACATTGATTAGTTTCCCGTTATTATTTTTCCATTTTAGCTAATACTTAGTAAATCCTGATAAAAGTCTACATAAGGCTGTTAGGGGGCAGTTGAGTTGCTAGTCTACATCAGCACTACATATCAGCAGTGACAGTGTTTTCTAAAGCCACAATCCACTCACACTTTATAAAGAGGTCCTTGACCACAAAACTGTTGCCTAGAACGCGGAAAAGAAAATGAAAAGAAAAGAAATTCAGGCCAAAAACTTGAGATCGTTCTTCACAGCCCATTTGTACAAAGCAGAATTATCACAGCTTCCGATCTCAGCCCATCTGCCCAGCCCTGGGGCATCAAATCAAGGGATGGAGAGGACAAGGTCTAACAACTGCTGACTCACAAAGAATGTACACCAGTGATGTCATGCTCTCACACATGTTCACAGTAATGAGAGGTCTGAGACATAAACCGTTTAAAACTACTTTATAAAGACATATCCTGATCTTATAAATTAATCATTCTAACCATATTTGTGTGCCTAGCCTGCCAATGGCAATATTACTACAGCAATGCGATAAAATCATAAGAGCTCTTACATGTATTTTGTGACTCTGTAGTAATAAAAATGAGAAGAAGAACAGCTCCTTATGAACTTAATATCCGAGAAACATCGAGTTACAAAACAGAGCTCTCCTGTTTTCCACTGCATGCACATGCTTTGCGGCTGCTGATGGGAAAACTTCCGTGTTTTAATCTGCTGTTTATAGCTTCAGTGTTTTATCAGCAAAAAACTGTTTGCGCTAAAAATCCCAGAACACCTCGCCTGGCCTTTAGCTATGGACAAAAATGCATTTAAGCAGGACCGGGAATATTTCATTAGCTTAAAAAAAATCAATCCGAGGCGGTAACACAGTCGGATAAAATTACATGTAATCCAACCCCCCCAGAGCGACCTTTAGTTAGGTGGTCCTCTCCACAGCAAGAGTCAGCAGAGCAGGGACGGGAAACGATGTCTCATGTCGGTGCTCAGTTAGCAGTCTGCGGCAGCTAACTGGTTATATACCAAACACCCTGAAAAATAACAAAAGACCCACCTGTTTTGCTAAAGCTGGTGTCTCTCGCCTCCTCCGCACTCTGGTGAAACATTTCTCAAACAGGCTTCAGAAGCTGAGGCAGCTCGGACATCAGGCCGGAGCCCCGTTATGCTGCTACGGTAGAAGAAACCCGCAAGAAGGCTAGAGCGGTGCGGGACCGTCGGCTCCCACAAAGAGCTCTGTCCGAGCAGGGACGGGGGAAAGTACGAAATTATACAGTTTTTCAAAATAAAAGCACAACCCTCTCATCTCACTCTCGCTCTGTCTCTCTCACTTCTGTTTCCCCCTATTTTCTTTTAGCTTTCCTTTTTAAGTTTTATTAAATTAGATAAATAGGTTAGTTATATATCTACTCCCAGTCGGTCGCGGCAGATGGCTGCCCCTTCTGAGACTGTTTCTGCTGGAGGTTTCTTCCTGTCAAAAGGTTTCTTCCCACACTTACCTTACAGTATAAAGTCTGTGAGACAAATGTTGTGATTTGGGGTTATATAAATAAAATTGAATTGAATTGAATAGAATAGAAATAAAATTAAATACAACGGAATTGAACTGAACTGAACTACAGCCCTCTTTAAACTTAAGTGGGCCAGTGAAAGTCTGCATTTCTGTAAGTGTAAAGAATTGTAATTACACACTTAACATATCTTAAGATAATAATAAAAAGTGCAATTCATCTTTTCGTTTTTCTACATGATAAAGAAGGGCTCCTTTGGTACATAAAAAAAACGCTGTCAGTCCATTTGTTTGGGCTTGTAAATTGTAGGAAATAAATGTGTAAAATTACACATTGCTCATTGGTCAGAATGTCCTGTAATTATAAAAGAGAAGGGTTTTGCTAATTGACAAACAAAACACAACTGTATAAGTTATAAATGTGTTAAAAAAAATGTAAACAGTGAAAAAATTCAAATCAATACTTTACGCGATCTAACCCCCCCTTTTTTTTTTTTTTTTTTTTTTTACATTTACAGTAACTTTAAGGGTTTAAAAATAGCAACAACAATAAAAAATCACACTCATCTTCATTCACCAGCAATTTCTTCTTTCGGCTCTTCCACAAATCTCTGCGGTGATTGCACGGTGGAACTGTGCATACATTTTTAATAACTACCCCACATACAGCATCTAATTTCATTGGTACACTTGCACATGAATTTATGGTAGTTTAGGTAGGTCATTCCAAAAATTTTAGATGAACTTGTCACATTTCTTCAATTTTTAAGCTGACTGGGCTGCTTGTGTCTGTTCATCCACATCCCAGATTGACTTTGGGGCACCTCAAGTCTAAATATTATCGGAAATGTGCTCAACCTCATTCCAAGCATTATATATTCACTTCAGAACAGATGCAAAAAGCCTTCAAATCAAACTTTAGATGGAACTGTTCCCACTGAATAATACATGTTTGCCTAAAGTGAGGGCTTATGAATAAGGTATGAATCCTCCCTGTAATGATCATTTGTGCAGAATATCATATAGTACAGTCCATAACATGTTAATAAACAAACAGCATTTAGAGATAATATATTTTAAGGTGTAAATACTTGCTGTGAAAAGGTATTTGCCCCCTTTCTGATTTGTTAGGGTTTGTTTTTTTTTTGCATATTTGTCAGGCTTATATTTCAGATCATCAAATAAATTTTAATATCAGACAAAGATAACTTGAGACAATACAAAATCCAATTTTTGAATGGCTTTGTATCCATTTCCAGACTGAAAATGACTTTCTCAGCTGCCCTTGAGTTTCTTTAGGTCGTGGCATAACGTGTTGGGTTTTGAGATTATTTAGCCTACTTCACTTTGTCAGACAATTACTATTAAGCGATTTTTTGATTCAACAGGTCTGGCAGTAATCAGGCCTAGGTGAAGTTAGTGAAACTGAACTTAGCTTGTGACAAATGTGACAAGTATGAAATAAGAAATTTTCACAGCACTAAAACCTTCTAGTTTAGAAATGTGTTTATTTAGTTCATCTGTATCACAAGTCATACAAGTGAGCCCTGTGCTTGCTCTGTCACAGTAACAAAGAACTATAACACCCAGAAACTGCACATGGACCCATCACAGAGACAGTGTGCCACAGAGTTCCACTTTTAAGACATCCATACCTTTCCCTTAACCCACACAGCTCAGTGCATTTGTCATTTGTGCTTATTGCCATTCAATTAACCTCCACAGGCCTGCAGCAGCCTTGGCCACAACCTACTGGAACATTGTAAAAGGTTTTGTTATACATTGTGTCCTTACCGCTTCAATTCCCACTAAAGCCTTGGGAAACAATGAGGTGATGAAAAGTGTCTGTGAACTACTCAGTTAATGCTAATAATATGATATATGATTCTGGATTTGTGAAACAATGGCCATCCCAGAGGTGCAAAATCTGAATCTGAGACATTCAAGACTGTATTGACCCTCATGTGAGTGACTCCACAGAAATGCCTGACCTCTCCAGATATTCAATGCAATTCAAACTTTATTTTTTCTGTCATAAATGAAAAACAACCTTTGCTGTGGAGGGCTTTGTGGTAGGTTTTTGGCAGGTTTAGCTCCTTAGCCAGAGAAGCTGAACTTTGTTAGAATTTCCTTCAGTGTATGCAAACAGAATTTGAACCTGCTAGGTGGTCCAGCTTGGGGTAGTTTGAATAAATAGACATCTGAGATGTTTATTATATAGTAATGCATCGTGCTCATGAAATCGGCAGCTACAGTAAAGCATACTAACACGGGACTAACACAGCAGGAAAAGAATCAGTATTTGTTTATACTGACTGATGAAGGTCTATCAGGAAGTAAGGTGTGGACATAGACCATATCACAAATTCATTGTGTTTCAGAAGTGTTACTTATATTTACAGCTCATTTCTGCAGGGCAACCTGCTTGTGACAAATAAAGCTTGATGATACTGATACTGATACTCATTTACAGCTGTTTAATGTTCAATGTTTTTAATGCATATGCATCTTAATATTTGATTATTTTAAACTAACATCTTGTTTATAGTAAATACTTCTTTATGTCTCCTCCTTGCAGGTTGAGGTGTGGATGTCCATATGTCCCAGTCTCACAATATGACCACAATATCTGTAGGACACCAACTGCTGGATTGAGTGATTATAATTCCGTGGTCAAAGGTCAAGGTCATTGTAAGCAAAAACTGCAACATGCTACATGAGCGTGGAAATGCATGTGTTTAAATGTTAAAGGTGGATGTGATGTAGTTACTAAAATCCATGTTTCTCAGGTTATCTTGGTTAAAGGAAAGAAGAGCTATTAAAGGCATTTATCAACAAATTGATATGATGAAAGAAAGAAAGATAGGAAAACTAAAATGTTCAGTTTATGTTTACATACTTGTTTACTATTGGACTGTTTGTCTGTGCTGCTGAATTGGCTATTTAAATCTTCATTTTATCAGAGAACACAATGTTGGATAGCTGTGGAGTTATTTTTCTGTCAAAAGTCAGAAATGAAATTATTTTCTCAAATTGATAGAAAAATAATTCCATAGATCACTTGTATCTTTAGTTTAACATTTTGGTTCAAATTCAATTAACGAAATTCTTGGGATATGTGAATTTTTTTGCTTAAAGATTTACAGAACTTCAAGTAAATGGTAGAGAAGATAAACTATAAAAATATGGAGTTATCCGTAATGGGGTTTATGGAAAGACAATAAAATAGACACGTTTCTTCCTGTTAAAGAGAAGTTTTTCCTTCCCACGGTCCTTAACGTAAAAAGGGCCTCGCTGTTGTGATTTGTTGATAAATAATAAAACTGAGTTAACTTGAACTGAATTAGCATAATAGTTACACAAAAATAACTGTAGATGACCAGGTTGTGAACATTGTTGTCAGCTTATTATTGTAAATAAAAAACAAAGAAACACACTAAACACATCTCAAACATAACTGAGATGTCTCCAAAAGAATTTCACGTTACGGCTTTCATTTAGAAATATGCTGGCCTTTGTAGGAAAAATAAATCATTTTATTCATTTTATTTTGAAAATGTAGGTGCGTGATGTCATCAGAGTGCGACAACATCCACGTTGATAAGTCATTAGCAATTTCATCTGCGACTGAAAAGGGACTTTTACCGTTTGAATACAGCCGTGAAAATGTTGTTTTTACAGAAGTGTCTGACACTCAGTTATTCTTCGAGCACTGCGCGAGCGGTCAGCCGCTCTCTTTGGTCTCACCGTAACCGTTCAGTTTTGCGCAGACTCTGTGCTGTGGCTCACTGTCCAACCACAGCCGGGACAGGCGGGACAGGGCTGCTCTCTTCACAGGACAACATAGGTTTTCGTCTTCTGTCACCCGCTTACAGGTGCACACCTCGTTTCGGTAGTTACCGAGGACTCTCAATTTCACGGAATGTCAGCAGTGAGGCATTGGGACAGATTCAGTCAACACACTATCACCTCGTTTACACGTGCAAGGTAGCGCACGCACACTGTGTTGAGGTAGTTTTTGTTTACTTTTTCTTTTAAAGTCATGTATATGACACGCAGACTGTGTCCTGTTCGCAGGTTTGCTCCACCAGATCCATGCAGAAGATCTCTAAGCTGGTTTACCACAAAGGTGTCGTCATAGTCACGTGTTCAGGATGCAAGAATCACCACATCATAGCCGATAACCTCAAATGGTTCACCGACTTGGAAGGGAAAAGGTTGGTAGTGCCGTGGACTCCTCACTGATTCAAAACAACATCCCGAGGGTGTATTGGGTCCTTTAATCTGGCAGTATTTGCGGTTCATGTGATTAGAGCGTCTGATCTAATAATAAAACAATGCTAAGCATCCCAGAATAATTTTGAAGCAGTCTTCTCTGCTGCAAGAAGGAGGGGATGATTTAACTTAGCCTTAAACATGAATTTCATTCTTGATGTTTTTTGCCCAACAGTGTACAGTACAAAGTCTCTGTAGGGTAATTTTAACGTTTTTAATATTAAGTTATTTTCTTGTGTGCAGTAAAGATTTTTTTTGGTACAGACAAATATATATAAGATTCCATACAAAGTGAGTGTAAAATAATAATTAAAAACAAATCAGTCGAAAAGATTTAGTTTTCTCCCTGGAGTGGCTCTGTTGTGTAGTGGTTAAATATTTTGCCTTACATGTATAAGATACTGGAAGACAGACAAACAGAGCCTCAGAGTGGCTCTGTTGGTGGAGGGAAGGGCATCCAGCACAAAATCTGTGCCAAATCAATGTGGATCCGTCCGCTGTAGGAACCACTTGAGAAGCATCCATCTACTAGTATCTACTATTCCTTGGAGTTACTGTATATAGAGCCAGTACCTGACAATCATTTGTCTGCCTGAAAAAGCACCATGAATCAGCATTAACTGCATGACTGTATCGCCTTATATTACTTTAGTGGTATGTATAAACACCAATATAATTGTAAAACTATTAGATTAACCTGGTGAGTTTATTAGTCAGTAATTAGTAATGTCTGATTTATTTATTTATTTTTTTACTTTTAATACCGACTCTTACGTGTTGTTTAACATAACAGCAACATCATAAAATATTATCTGCGACGTGTCTGAATCGCAGCAGGTAATTGATATCTCTGTTTCAGCCAACGACTGCTGCTGCAGTATATTTCAGTATAATTTTCAGTGTTGGTCTTTTGCTTCAGAAACATTGAGGAAATCCTCGCTGCCAAAGGAGAGACAGTGAAGAGGGTTGAAGGAGGTGCTGCTCTGGAGATAGTGATGGATCAGTCCACAGAAGACAAGCCACAGTGTGCTGAAGACACAGAGGAGTCTAGCAGTGATCCAGAAAAACGATAACGCTCTGCTTGTACTTTAATGTTTATACTGTAAAATTGCTATATTTAATTTATTAATAAAATCGCATTTTTTGAAATTTCTTTGATTTTTTCATCGTGCATTTTGATCATTTTAGTGTACATGATAAGCTTTCAAAAGAAGGTGCTGGAAGTATAAATCCAACAACTAACTGTAGTTGAAGCAAGAATAGTTTTTAATTAAATAATAAAATAACTATCTCGAACTGTATGTAATGTGTGTATAGGAAAACATCGAAGTTATTATTATTTTTGTTGTTGTTGTTATTTATTTTTTTTAAAAAACATTATTGCGCTCCAAATGACCCTGTGGGCGTTCCGTTGGGAACGACTAATCTCGCGACATCTCGCATTGTCGCGTACTGTAAACGTGTAAACATATATGACAAGTAGTTCTCAGCTAAGCTAGCTATATTTTGCAGTCTATAGAATTGACTGCAATGGACACTGCAGGAGCCCAGGACGAGGCGGACAGGCCCCGCCATCGGCCTTTCCTGATCGGTGTCAGCGGAGGAACGGCCAGCGGCAAGGTCCGTCATGTTTAGGGCTTGTATGTGATTTAGCATCCCGGCTAGCTTTGCGTACTCTGCTATTGGCGCCAATATTAGCGTTTATCAACCTGACAAAAACAAATGTCACACTCACTTACCCGGGAAATACGTATGTTGGTCATAATTACATGTCTGCTGTGTTCATTTTATACTATATTTGTGACCTGGTGGCCCAAGACTTGTCCAGCTAACTAGCCGCTGTAATGAAACTGTCAGTTCTTTATAGACCTGGAGTCAGCTAATAAATACCGAGGTCACTGATACAACGTTTCACTTCAGACTGTTGCTCTGGACATCAACTAAAACAGAATTTAATATTGTGCTTTAATACAATCAAAGGCATTACCGACAACAAAAGTCGATTTTTATTTATTTATTTACAGTCGACCGTCTGTGCAAAGATCATGGAGCTCCTGGGTCAGAACAAGGTGGACCACCGCCAGAGGAAGGTGGCAATTATAAGCCAGGACTGCTTCTACAGGGTCCTGACTCCAGATCAAAAAGCCAAAGCGATCAAAGGCCAGTACAACTTCGATCACCCAGGTAGGCTCATGCTACAAGTAGGATTTTTCCCCCTCTGCCAAATCTGATCACGACAGACCCAGTCGGTGTATTTGTAAGATCACTCTAATAGAGGTATAGGAGAGTTAAAAACCTACCTGTATTGTAAAATAGCATGCATATATATTTTGTTATGCTGTTTTAAGGGTGTTGTTAATTATAAAAGACATCCAGATATTGTTACTGGATGATCTAACATCTGTAGTAAATATAAAAGTCCTGTGGAGGAAAAAAAAAAGTAAAAAACAATCAGGAGCAAAAAACCACAGAAACAGAAAATTCAAAGTCTGACATGATGAATTGCAATGCTTAGATTTTATTTAGAGTTTGGGATTGCTATTTCTGAGCAGGTGACAATATATGGGCTGGAAGCAGTGCTTTAGTTAAGTACACTTGTGTTAACACGTGTGGGTTTAGTGGGTAATGCTGAACATGGGCTCTGTGAAATTATGCTCCTTACATGCCTCGTATTATGTACTTCACATATTTATTGATTTAATCATGTTTTTGCTGTTTTATACAGTGAATTAGACACATAAGGCTACTCCTTCAGTGTTTCGGTTTAATGTCTTTCAGAGGCATTTGATAATGAGTTAATGTACCAAACGTTGAAGGATATCGTGGAGGGGAGGGTAGTCGAAGTGCCAACATATGACTTTGTCACCCATTCCAGGTAGGAAGGAAGCTCTTTGTGGTTCTAAGCCCTGATATTCTTTATAAAAAAATAAAGTCCTCTGTCCTCACCTCATTTATTGTGTTTATAGGCAGGAAGAGAGGATCACAGTTTACCCAGCGGACGTAGTCCTCTTTGAGGGGATCCTCGTTTTCTACCCACAGAAAGTGCGCGACATGTTTCACATGAAGCTGTTTGTGGACACAGATTCAGACGTCAGACTGTCTCGCAGAGGTATCGGTGACTCCCTTACACATGTGAAAACCAAACCAAAAATTTATGTTATTAAAAAATTTTTTTTTTTTAATGTTTCTTAAGATTTCAAAACTTTCAAAATAACATGAACAAAATAACTTTCATTTACCAGTCTTTGTTGATTTTCTATTAATTTCTAAGTTTAAGATGTCAAACTGTGCTATTTGTTGGGATTATTGTGGTTTGGTAACAATACGATGATCTAATCCATAAAAAGCTTTATCATCAGAGGCTAAAAATAGAAAACTTGCCAGCAGAACTAAGGGGGCTCATTTTGTTGGCTGACTGGCCAGGTCAGGCCCAAATGTGTATTTGGCTGAGCATTCAACCCTTACATCAGAATCAATTAGCTGAAAAGCTGGCATATCTTGCTGTGGTGCAGTGAACAGTATTTGAAAGTCATGTCCTAAAGAAATGGGGTGAAAAGATCCAACAAAAGCCTGACACAGGATCTGGCCCTTCAATAGATCTGTCACTGAAGCTTCATCAGAAATGGTCTCAGTGGAAGGGTGGCTGTCAAGAAGCCGTTGTTAAGGAGGGGAAACGGGAAGAAAAAGGCTGAGGTATACCAAATAACAGAAAAACTACACTGTAAATCAGTGGCAACAGGTCTTAAGGCGTGATGAATCTGAATTTCTAAATTTTAGGTTTAGATGGCTGTCTATATACAGAGGAGGTCAGGAGAGCGTTTAGTCATCTGCCCATCACAGCGGAGGCTCTGTCATGGTTTAAGGCTGCATTTCGACCAGTGGCTTTGGGGATCTTGTCAAAATTAGGAATTATGAACACAGAAAGTTGCAGTCAGAAGTTGATTGAACATACAGAACCATCTGGAAAATGTGTGATATAAAGCAGCTTGAGTTTTTATCATGACGATGATCTCAAACAAACTATTAATGCAGCAAAAACACAGATGGATTAAAAAACAATCATACAATGGAACATTATAGGTCATGGATTGGCCTCCCCAGTGTCCTGATCTGGACATTACTGAAGCATTGTGGGATCCTCCTGACAGAGAGCAGAACAAAAGGCAGCCAACACCCAAAGAAGCCTGGAGCACTATTCCTGCAGGCTACTTACAGAAATGACAAGAGCGAGACCTGTGTTCATCAGAACTAATATTCCAAATCACTAGAACTCAATTTTTCTTTATATACGGGTATTTCCATGCAAGTTTGAATCAATTACTGTACCCATTTCCTATTTTTTTTCTAGCAAAATATAAAGAAACTGAGGATGACTCACAAATTTTGTACCATAGTAATATTAATAGATATTACAGACAGTGAAATGAAGAGAACACAAATATGGGAAAGTCCAGTTGTTCTTGATGGCATCATCACTTGTCTTTGGGATTCAGTTTTTGGTCTAATCTTTATATGCTGCATCACATTTTTACAGTTGATATTACTTCATATCCTACTTTTTTCTTTTTTTTTTCTCCTCCTGTAGTTCTGCGAGACATGAGCAGAGGGAGAGATCTCGAGCAGATTCTCAGTCAGTATACAACATTTGTGAAGCCAGCTTTTGAAGAGTTTTGTTTGCCTGTAAGTGTGGTGGTCAGCCCCGATTATGCGCTTATTTGTTCAGCATCTTATTCTGTTAAGCAGACACACATTACATTTGTTTCTAAAGACATTTTGTTCTTCCCAGACTAAGAAGTATGCAGATGTCATCATTCCAAGAGGAGTCGACAATATGGGTGAGTGCTTTTTCCTTAAGAAAATAAATACATTTCAGCATTTTCTTGCTCTCTGTAGAGTCAAAAAAAACAGAAAAACCCCCAACTCGTTTTTTTCTGATTTCCATCAGTGGCCATTAACCTCATTGTGCAGCACATCCAAGATATTTTAAACGGCGAAATCTGCAAATGGCAGCGTGGATCCGTGAACGGCCAAGCACGTGCTCTTAAACGGGTCCTGTCTGAGCAAGGTGACCTACAGAACGGATCCGCTAACGCCCCAGGAAAGAGGGTCCTCCTGGAGCCCAGCAGTCGGCCTCACTGAGACTGTATAGATTTGAATCGATTGGCTTTGAGCTTTAATCACTGCTACAGATTGTATTTAATTTTTTTTTTTTTCTAAATGTGAAGTGTGTTGGACACGCTCTGCATTATTTTAAAATATTACCCATAATCACATGTTGCAGGGATTTAGTGCTGCAACGTCTTTCCCATTTAACTGCAGTTATTGGTGCATTAACAGACTCTTGAATATGTTTTTTGTTTTTAAACAAGCAGTCTTCCATGATGCTTTAATTTGTTTTTTTTCTTTCAGTGTTAAGTCCAGTCATGTGACCTGTGTCTGAGACTGGAGGTCTTATAATTGAGGGTAGGAAGTGTTTCTGTACAGTAGATGCTGACCTATAGTCATGCTTTTGCACTTGGAGTGACCCTACTGTTAAACTGAGTCATGCTTCTTTATTGCTTTCAGATTAATATATTGAAATGATAATGCAGATGTCTTGTACGTTTCTCTTTTAAATCAAGTCAGAGCCAGATGTGTTGCACCTAGTTTCATATCGAGCACATCCTTAATTATTTAATAATGGATCTATGCCTTAATTTGTTTACTTCCACTCGTTATTTGTGTACGACAATAAACGGAAACTGTTAAACTTTATTCAAGTGTCAGTCGATTTGAGAAAAGGAGGGTGGGGTGGAATGGGGGTGGTGGATCTTGTGACCAACACAGTGTGTATAGAAAGAGCCGTTTGCTTTATTGGAGTTTGAGAGCACAGTGTGAAGTGTTGGTTTTATCCCCAAAAAGGAATAAAAAAAAAAAGATTTTACTACAGCACATTTTTGGAATGACACACACACACAAGTCACAGAGGACTTCAGTCACACAGTCTTTCACACACTAACATGACCGGGACGTGACTGTGATTGCCTGATGGTTTCTCTACACTTGAACACGGCACTCGATGATTCAGAATGATGTACACAGATCACAGCATCTTTAGTTATTTATCTTCTTGTGTTTTTGCTTTGCTTATCTTTTTTTTTTTCTTTCAAGTGCACGTGTATGGCACTTGGGAGAAGCGGAGCTCTTCTCATAAGCATAAACATCCTTTTTAAGAACAAAAGGAGCACTGTATATAATACATTTCATAACCATACATGATTCTTACACAAAAATGTTGCAAAACAGGTTTCCAGTCTATCATGGCCATCCTCTCCTCTAAGTCCAAATCTCCCACCTCCCAGCCTCGTGCCCACAGCGAGCCCTCGGGGGTCTGCGGCCCGCCCGTAGATGTCACAGTTTGTGTCAGGCTGCCGTTTGAGGGGAACTCGAGTAGGGAGAGGGCTGAAGAAAACCAATAGATGGCACATACATGAGGAAGAGGAAGGAGCGGCTTGAGAGTAATGGACCATTCAGCTCACACACTCACACACTCGCGCAGCAGCTCCACTCTAAAACAGAAAGCCCAGGGAGCAGACTGGTCATTTCCGTAGTGTCTCCCTGTGATTCTTCCCCTCCTTGGCACCGGTCTACCTGTTGTCTCGCCGCAGCCACAGAATGTCTCCAATAATCCCAATTATAATCTCCCCGAGCAGTAGAGCTCTTTGTAAACCTCGATGACGCTTCAGTTGTCTGTAGTTTGTTCTCAACCCCCTCCCCCCACCCACAATGAGTCTCCCATCAGCCTCTGCGGGTAGCTTCTGTTTGTCTCTCTTTCAGTCTGTAGTAAAGTGGAGTTAGTGTCATGAAGCACAGTTGGAGGTCAGTGTTGGAGGCCCTCCTCCCCTCCGCGGGCCCTAGGTCTTCTCCTCGCGGTCCGTCTTGCGTCTCGAGATGTTTCTGGGTTTTATCTTCAGCGACAGCTCCCAGAGGGCCTCCTCGGCCAGGTGATCGCTGAAGTCGTTGAAGAACGAGACGATGTCTTCGTTGCGCTTCAGCTCATAATGCCTGAGATGAGGAGAGGTAATTCATTACTGAGAAAGCAAAGCAGTCTGTGTGAAGATGACAGCCATGTTTTATGACATTAAAATTTAATGGAGAACAAAGCAGGAACACATTAGCGTTCCTTCCAGTGGCAAACGATGATGACATTTATTGCTGCGATTGATGTGTTCAGTGGCTTCTTATTAAATCCTACTTATTCCGATGGACCTACACTTGTTGGAAGCGCCGCATACTGTCCAGAATGTTGAACTGCTGCCAGCGTTTGGAGAAATTGACCTTCCCGTCGATCAGGTCAGGGTTCCCCAGGTGGACGAAGGTCAGGTCCTGGAGGATGAGACCCCTGTGGAGAAGAGTGGAAGGAATAAATCAACCAGTCGTGGGTAGACGCCCATCTCGATGAGTCATGCGCATTTACTCACAAGTACGGGATGCACGGGGGCTCCACTTCAGCCAGTGCAGCTCTGTATGCCCTGAAGGAGGAGGAGCTGTCGATCAGCGTGCAATACTCCTCCAATCCCTGAGGGAGAAGATGTGGGGATGTTTATTAAATTAAATAACAGCTGTGATACCCGAGGAGATTTTTAATTTCTCTTCCTAAATTCGCAATCGTCTCACCTCTGAGGTCTGCTTCTGCCACTCCAACCTCCTGATGGGGGCCGAGTCCAAAGCAGACAGTATTGCCAAGTAGGAGTTGAAGTTATTCAACTTTCTTAAGTGCTGTAATAAAAATAAATATGACTGTTAAATGCTGTTAAACAGGGAAACTCCTGATGATTTGTAAGGTTTGTAAGACTTAAACCAACCTTCATTATCTTAATGAACTTGAGAAGCAGCTTTTCTCTGTCTTGAGCTTTCTCTTGCTGAATTATCAAAGAGCGAACCCTGCAAGGAGACAGAGAGAGACACGGTGGGGTGTCGGCGTTCATTGAGGCGAGATGGTATGAGACGAAAGCCACAGAATTTAATTATAGGGGAGGAGATGTTGAGTTAAGCGTTACAGTGTCTGATGAGGTTTGTGTTTAGTTTTTTTTTGTCATACCAATAGCTCATGTTGTTAAAGTGCTCTGTGAACTGAGTCAGGTTCGGACTCTTCTCCTCATTCTGCTCCTTGGCCCAAAGTAGAACTTCGGGAATCTGAAGGAAAACACAGAGGAGAGCAGAGCACAAAGTTGGGATTGATTATGTGTCAAAGCACAAATGATCGGCAGATCGGTGAAAGCTTTAACGCAGCAACGAAGGCACCGTACCTCAATTTTATAAAAAAGTTCAGCGTCGAGAAGTGTGAGCTGATCGGCGATCTCGTGACTGCGAAAGTCGTGAAGAGTTCCAGGCCTGATGAAAAACACACAAATCATTAGATGGAGTCTGAAACTGAAGCGACACAACCTCCTACTTTCCCATCTGTCCCGAAGAGCAAAAAAGCCTTACAAACACAACAACAGTCATCTCGAGGTGCTTTATGCTGTAAGGTAAAGACCCAACAATCAGACAACCACTTTGACCAAACTCTTGGTGACAGCGGGAAGGAAAAACTCCCTTTTAACTGGAAGAAACTGCATTTATGGCAATTGCTATATGTCAAGGCACATCCCCACAGGAAGTGACTAGCAGAGACAAAAGAAAGTCAATGACATTCACATGCCCACAGACAAAAAAACACTACGTGTCATGTGTAGTGGGTGGGTACTAAATGAAACTTTCCTCAACTTCAAGGGGGATAGTTGAAATGGCTGCCAATTAGATCGCAGGATACCAATGATTGACAGGTGACAGGGTGGCAAATATACAACACACACAAAGCAGAACCGCCAAAACTGTAGTTCTAGCATAAAAGATGGATGTAGTGGGTGCTGCTATACGTCGTGTGGATGAGTGGCATAATGGCAGCCCTCCCTGAACCTGAGTCTGTTTCTGCTGGAGGTTTCTTCCTGTTTAAAGGGAGTTTTTCCTTCCTATTGTCACCAAGTACTTGCTCATAGGGGGTCACCTGATTGTTGTGACTTTCCCCGTATTACTGTAGGGTCTGTACCTTACAATATAAAGCGCCTTCAGGTGCTGTATGAATAAAATAAAACTGAACTGAAGACTGTTGCAGGGTTCCTGGGTTCAACTTTGCCTCAGTGTTACTGCAGAGTCCAGAATCAATGGGTGACCTCACTGCGGCTATGTCCATCATTTATATACAGGCTATGATTCAATTCATTCCAAAACACTTTACAAAACAATTTAAATGGAAACTGTGGTGCACTGTTGTGGCACACAGCTGAGCCACTAACTCGGCCTTTTTAATATAGCGGATTGATACATAGTGCACACATAGCTGCTGATTGGGTAACCCTTTTGATACAGCTACCAAATGAGAGAAAACAAGCCATTGCACAATCTTTCACACCACTTGAGGGACACGTTGTTTAATCCAGAAACCACAGAAAAACTGTGCACCGCTTTCCGATTTTTTATTTGTGTCCTTGATCGTCCCCGCCTGGCTTCACTCCTGTTAGCGCTGTCACTGTCCACCTATCCTGTGCCAAACTGTCAGTGCTTCAACCTTCCACTGCTCATTAGAATTCATTTACCTGGACTGTCTGATCATCTTCACTTTCATCACAATTACTAAGCTATTTCTTATATTACCTCAAACTGGTCGACTGATTATTAATTAGTACAGAGAAATTATTTTAATACAGCACCCTGTGTCGATAAAATAGCTGCTTAATGAAGTTAAAATGGAATCTGATATTAAGATACATCTCAGTACACAACGCTTTACTCCCCAAATGTTTAACTGCAGCCATGATATCATCTGGGAATCATTAAATTGGTTTAAGATTCTATGACTGCAGTCTTGTGGTTTCTGATTGCAAGTCTGCCAGGCACTGAATCCAGCCCTGCTTGTTATCCTTAAAGGTACAGAGCTATAAGAGAAGCACTGCATTTTTCCGTCATCCCCATCCCCATGCACGCCTCAAAAAGACTTGACTTGAAACTCCCACAGTACCTTGCAGAGACCCCTCGTGCCGCGAGGGGCTTGAGTGAGTTAGTGTAACGCAGCAGCTTCTTTTGCTCCACCTTATCCAGGATATTCTTGCGGAGCACACGGGCGAGACTGAGTTCGCCATTACACACTAGTGTGAACACCAGGTCCATGAGCTGTTTCAAAATGTCCTCGGTCAGCTCTACCAAGCTGGAAGACACAGAAGGGACGAAAGAAATCTGTCAGCTCAATAAAGCAGTTAAAAGGTAACAAAAGAAGGACAACGGGGAACAATAACTACTCACCACAGCTCATCTACCACACGAACCAGCACAAAGAACGTGTTCTTGCTGACTCGTTTCTTGAAGGTGTCTGGACTATGGCAGAACGTGGTATATGTGCTTTGTGGTTAAGGACAGTGACAACAGTGTTTAATGTGGAATTAAAAAAAGAAAAAGCTTGATACTTCATGATACTTCCAAGAAGTGGCAGATGAATGAATCATCAATTCATCAGGGACTTGTCCCAGTACGGTTCTTACCCAAAATAAGTGAACTATGAATACATAACATGCTTTCCCTTTTAAAAAACAATGCATTTCTTCACTCATTTACTTCAATCAGTTACACTGCTTGTTATATCACTTCTGCATTACTCTGCAACATCACGGTGCAGAGTAAACACACACACCCACATATCTAGCCCTATCCCAACCAGGAGTACATACACAACATCTTTCTTTAATATTTAAGTATAAGGACAAAGTCAGGAGTGAAGAGCACTTTACAAAAAACTGTCATGGCAACAGCAGTGTACTGTAGGGATACTTACAGATAGATAATGCTCCCACTATTTTGTGTAAGGATTCCTAAATAGAACTGAAGTCATGTTTGCAGATGGTTTTCCAGCTTTGGTGTGGTTTTCCCTTTACAGTCACATTCTTTTCCCTTTATGTAGTAAATAAATTCAAAATAATTTGCTTATTAAACGGCATCAAAGGTATGTTATGTACATTGAAGAAATCAAGAGTCACCTTAGTTCAGACAGGCCACTGAGCCAAGATTTGGATAAAGAACCTTCTACTCAATCAGCTGGCAAATCTTATATGAAGAGTGCTGTTTGCTTTAGCTCGACTTCTGTAACTGCAGAGCTGTAAGCCACTTTGATACCCACCTCCACTTCAGCTTCTCTTGTTTTCCTTGATTCCTGCTCTAAGAGTTGTACTGTGAGGTGAGAATAATGGGTACCTGTCTAGATCACCAAGGTAACTTGTGTGTTCGGCTTTTTGGCTTAAAAATTGACTGTGGGTGCCACATTTTCTCTGTTATTTCAAACAGCATCCTGTAAGTCTACACAAGGAATATGTATACATGCAACCATGAGGTTTGAAGTTACAGCAGTGGAAACCATGCATCGCATTTTTTCCTGGAATTTGCAATACAGAAAATCTTTAATTTCTTGTTATGTTTGGTCCTAATCTGCTGAACAGTCTCCCACACTCTGCTTTTATTAATCAGTGTCCCACTCTGAATGCTGAACTATGGTGCAGGGCGTTTTTGCAGAGTCATTAGCCTCAACACATGGCCAAAATACCTGCAGAGCTCTTAACGGTTTTATTGACAACTGCTCTTTGTCTTTAAAGTTGAGCCAATATTGTAAAGACCTCATCATCATTTCTGACAACCGCCTGAGCCTGAATAATTTGTCAAGTCTTGTTTTATGCAGCTTAGGAGTCCCAGCAAGGTCAGATCAATTTTATCCAAAAGTATAGACGCTTTCATCTCCTTTAGGTTAGATTATTGCAGTTTGTTATACAATTGTTTGTGGAAACAACGTTTACAGAGCACAGCTGGACTAAAATGCAGTGGCCAGACTTCTTTACTAAAACCACACAAAAAGCGAACACTTCACCCCTGTTTTAGCTTCTCTTCAGCTAATTCTAAAACACTAACTTATAATTGTGTTAACTTATATTGTGCTGTGGGTTTGCACCAAAGTACAAAGTGCACACCAAAGTGTATCATCTTTCCCCAGCAATGATGTTTTAATTATTTTATATTTGCTTTTAATTTACCTGTTTTCTATTTTTAATTTTCTTTATTGCTCACTTTTAATCTCCTTGTGCTGCCAGTATCTTACACCTATCACCGTTTCACTTTTATCTCTGTTTGTCTTGTGATGCACTTTATAATTTCGATCTTTCAAAGGTTCTATTTAAATAAAGTTGATTTTTTTTTCCTTATGCTGCTGGAATTGCAGCTTCTAGAAGACAGATCAGAAAACTGACCACATAGATTTTATTGGGCATGTATCATCAAGAATTCCTATTTAGTCAATAAGGCTATGAGACGGAGTCAGAGCTGAACACATTGATCTGCCTTTAAGGCTTATGCCTTTAAGTTTAAGAGCTCTGATGTGCAGCAGTTACAGCAGCACAGAGAGCACACAGAGCAGTAATATAAATATATTAACATATTTATATTTCCCCTCTGTGCGCTTGTGTTGAACAAATCATGAAATGTGCAATTTTCTGCAGCATTACTCTCCAGTCTTCAGGACAGTCTTATGATCCATTTTGTGGAGAAAGAGTCAAACAACACGTCAAACATCCCTTTTACAGGAGCCTGAAGCAGAAAGCCTGGGTTAACACACAAAGCTGATAACCACCATTGTGACACTTATGATCTCCCACTGGAGTTTTAGGTTCTGGCAGGCCAGCTAATGCAAAGCAAGCCTCCCCATATCCACCATGCTTAGAAAAAAAACACCTTTTTGAACTCAACCTGGAGCTTTGCTTAAGTTCTGCAGATGTAAGCGATGATTTTTTTGACTTGTCCTGTCTGAACTCAGAAAACACAACAAAAAAAGTAACTGATTAGACAGTGTAATGGGACCGCTTTATGTCTACATAGACATGCATCATGTGACTACATCACAATGGCATAACAAATACACATTTTCTCTAAAATTCAAAGGCATGTGTGTTTGACACAAGACTGTTTTTGCCTGTTCCCTTTAGCTTTCTGTGAGCCTCAGTGTCTTGTATAAACAATGATCGTCATTAGGCAGTAATCACTGTCATTACCGCGTTGCTAATTAATTCCTGCAGTAAAAACAATAGAGCTGTGACTAACTTATTATCAGATATTCCACTGATGATATGCTCAATCAGTTGATTAACTGTCTAGTCATTAAGACATCGGGACAAAATGCAGCTTATCAAAATTTCCCCGAGTAGGTTTGCAGTGACACAAGTCTGCAACACACATGATTAAGAACGATTTATTAAAGCATCTCCTAATTTGTCCAAATAATAAGTTTGGCCATATAAAGTTAATGATGAAACACTGCAGAAGTAATGTGTTTAGTCTTCAGTGGAGTGCTAAATATTAAGTCCAATCCATGTGATGTCTAAAATCCATCCATCCATCCTCTTCCACTTGTCTAGTTTAGGGTTGGAGGAGGTGGGCTGGACCCTGTCCGAGGTACCACAGGGCTGGACAGGTCGCTAATTTGTCGCAGGAGCAACACAAAGAGACGGACAACCATTCTCACTCACATTCACTCCTAGGGCCAATTTAGAATCACTAGTTAACCTGAGAGAACCCACACTGCCCCTAATGTCTCAGTTTTTTTAATCATTAAAAATAATAATAACAATTAATAAAAAATAAAGAAATAAAATATAGGAAAAAAAGTATGAATATAATTTAAGTGAAAGCTCTAAAACGAGCAAGCAGGATGAACAAGGGTCTCCTTGGTAAATAAGGATTAAAGTGAGAGAAAGAGCACTCTGTCAACAACAACAACCAAACAAAAAAAAAAGGTCAGAGTGACATGTAGAGTTATTTGAAAAGGATATCTGTAGTGTAGCTTCTTAATGAGGTCCTCTGGGGTTATAAAAGTCCTATATGTAGTCAGAAAGGCTTCACAGTACAAAACGAGATCTGTCGGGCAAGAACAGAGGGAAAAAGGCAGCGTGTTTCAGTCGATGTGCAGCCAGTGTTTTCAGTTACTTAATTAAAGCTGACAGCACATCAAACGTGAAGGGCTGACACGCTGCAAAAAACTGAACCGCAAAGAGACAGAAAGCTATTTAAAACACCGTTCAGAGGAAAAATAATAACACAGCAGTCGAATTTAAACAAGTACACATAAATCTGTCTTTGACTCTAATGTAAACGCACAGCTGTCAAAGCTGGCAAAACAAATCTGTGCCAGTGACCCAGAAGCACAGTGACACACTGCACAACATAACGACTGCGATGCTTTGCGTGTGCTGTACTGTACCTTTGCGGTCTGTTTCTGTAGCGTGGACTAATAGGATGTCCCCTGATCCGGCGCGGACGTCGGGGCCGTCGTCATTCTGCGAATATTAAGTAGCGGGCGAGGTGCGGCAGAGAAATACGGAGAGGTGGGTGAGAGTGAAAGGAGCAGGAGGAGGAGAAGAAAAGAGTGGTTAGACTTGGGATGGAGTGATGCAGTCTAGCCCAAAATGAAGCACGCACATTTCCTTCCCCCTCCCCGACCCCTCCTGTCCTGCACCAGCTCCCTAACTGATGACGGAGAAAAAGTCTAGATCTGTGCGTGACAAAGATCGCCTCTGCTGCAATATTTCTTGCACGACACCTCTAAATCTCAGCAAAGCTTTACACCTTTTCTCCTTACATTTCTGATAGCTCCCCGTCTCCTTTTTTAAAGCATTGCTGTCACACTGGCCCTAACCTTGCAGAGTGGCGAACAGCATTTTCACACATCTGTATCTCTGTATCTAACCCTCACACTGCACCACACAGGACAAAGGAGGAGGATGGAGCAGCAGCAGAGCAGTCAATTTTTAGATCTGCAGTTTTGGAGATTGAACTCCAGAGGGCAGCCACGGCTGCTCTCGGGATCTGATTTCACATCTGAATGACTCACAGCGACCTTTTACCCTGAGCTGGACTAACAGGATGAAGCGTGCTTTGTACGCTGGTGCTGCTGCACACTTCTGTTGTCGGTGGATTTCTAAAAACAGCACACAGGCCTCAAACAGCTGTCCCCTTACTTCTTGTTTTAGTGTTATCCTGCTCATGATCTCCTTGTGGTCTATGAGGGCGAGCTCGTCCACATCTTCTTCATCGCTCCCAGCTGAATCAGTTGCCTTTTGCCTTCTGAAAAACCACACACACACACACGCACACGCACACGCGCGCGCGCACACACACACACACACACACACACACACACACACACACACCCATCATCAAACATGTTCAAAATTCACACTGTGTGCAAGAGTGGAAACAACTGATCATTTTGCAAAACATTATATTTCACAGTTGTGCTAACTAGCTCATCAAATGTGAAGAACATCCTTTCTGCAATACCTTTCCTTATCCTCTTTGTTATTGGTGGATGGCATCTGAGGGGTGGGGTCTTGAAGGACATCATCAGCCGCGATTGTGTCCTATTTGTGGAAAGGGGAGAAAAATAAATAATTAAATGAGCATCTGTAACATCATCACTGATGAATGACCCCCAAGCAGCAACAGGAGGCTGCGTGGCTGTTGATGGCATCAGAGGGACCACTAGGACCTCATGCAACATGTTGGCAGAGCAGAAATGGTGAATGGTTTATCTCAAGGTTTACAAAGGATGTTGTCCCCATTAGTGCTGATGCAGATAAGGTGTAATGAGCTGGGGGGGTCAAATAATGAAGCTTTCCTTCGTTGTGAGTAAGGAAAAACCCGACAGATGATACCCAAACCAGAACAACACCACAGGGTAGAAGCACCAAATGTAGAACCACAAACACAACCACACTTCCATACATCATCCTAATCCTTTGTTCTCTCTCTTTCTCACCTCACCCCAACATGCCTTATTAAAATCCCAAATGCACAAGCTGCCCCAAGGGAATACAAACACCACTGTACACGCACGCACATACACTTGTCGCACATGCACAGGTGCACAACAACTGTTATGAGAAGTGTTACTGGAAACCATTGAGAATCCCTCAGCAGCGACATGTTAGGTGTTAGATTTGAACATGGTTAAACGCTTGTTACAGTTAAAGCGCAGCCAGTGAGAGAGAGAGAGAGAGAGGAGGGCAATCAGCAGCCAGGCATTCATAACAACATACACAACATGGACATCTTTTTTTCCCCCCACAGACACCAGCCGGAGCACACGAGTCCCTTGCAGGCAAAACCCTGTGAACCTCAAGTCATGCTCAGTCAGGTTTGGCCATGTTCACATTCCATCTCTTCGCCATCGCTCCAGGAGGTGAATCAATAAAAGCTGCTCGGCGCGCAACAGATGTGAGGCTGACATCTGCCGACCGTCGCTCGAAATCCCTCCAATTGATTCATACCCCTGAAGTGATGGGGATGTGCAAATGGAATTGACCTTTCACCTCCCCACCCCGTGCCGGTCAGCTACTTACTCCGAGGGAGTGAGGCAGCTCCCCATTGGCCTGGCTGGATGAGTACAAGTTGACATACTCCCCCTCCCCGCCCTCGTCGTTCGCGCTCTCGCTCTATGGGAAGAGAGGAGGGACACAAACCGAGGTGTGAGGGCGGCAGAGAGTGTTTGCTAAGGGTGGAGCAGACGCCGAGTGAGAATGTGTGGCTAAGGAGGAGAGATAGCAGTCTAGTCGAGGTCTGGCGCTCTACAGAGTGATGTGCCTTCTAGTTCTGCTTACTTGTGACCACCAGGTGGCGCTGGAGTGCGTTAGATACAAACAGGTAATAATATTTACTGGCAAGAAGAACATGCAGTGCAACATGCTCCGCTGGGATTCTTTTAAGGACCAATAATCAGACAGCAGACAGCTTGTGAGCAGTGATAATGACAACAAGATACCACTAAGAAAATGAGTCACTGCGTTATTATTATATGAGCAACAATACTGTACGCCAAACAGCTGTGATCTAATACCAATCTGCCAGGGGAAGGGATCCAGCATCACATTTTTCCCCCCTTTTAAATCTGTTTCACAGAGCTGGTTCAAAAGTATTCCTGCTTGAGCTTCCAACATCTGTCCTTTTTTTGTACGCTCACCGCTGAGGTGTGGAGAGAGTCAGTGAGAGAAGACTCAGAAGGAAGACAGACAGCCATAGAACCCACTGAGCCAGCCAGGGAACCGTTGGGCCCGCCCCCGCTGCCATCCAGAATGGTGGCATTGGTCAAGGCAACCTGGTCCAAGCTCTGTGATTGGTGGAAAAGAATGAAAGCAAGAAAGAAGACAAAACAAAATGAAAAGGAAAAAAGAAGAAGAAAAAGACAGGTCTAAGAGATCAGAAAGAAGGAGGCAGAGCAGGTAGAAAAAGATTCTGCACAAAGGGAAAAAGACAGCGAGGGAGGGGGGCGTGTTCACCTCATACCTCCAAAACTTCCATTAGCCTTTGACTATGGGAGTGATGTGCCTGAACATGAATTGCGCGCACACACACACACACACACACACACACACACACACACACACACACACACACACACCCCTAAACTAAATACAACATAAACATTTCCAGAGGGGTAACATGGAAGCTATAAAAAAAGGGCTTGGCTTAACAAGGACACGGATAAGCCAGCATCAGCTCTCAGTGTGCATCTATGTTTCAACAAGCGATGTCTAAATGTTTGGTGGTTCATGTGGCCACTAAATAGATGCCTGGCAGCAGGGAGGGAGCAGTAACTTGTTCTAACATGTTGCACATAGCAGCCCTGTCTCAGCATACCAGCACAGAGTGGTGCAAACACATAGATCACTGGCAAACACGCAGACAAATGAAATGGCACGCTCATGCACAGCCGAACAGAAACCGGAACCGAAGAATCTCATTCTTCTTTTACTTTGCAACGCAAATCTCGAAAATCCTCCCAAATCTGTGAAATTCCTCTCCGCTCCTTTAACACGTCATCCCTCTCGACATATGCAAAGCTGCTTTCCTGGAAGGCGCCCCCCCCCTTGACATTCCCCCAAAAACCATCATGCCCTGACGATTTGAGGAATGCAAACATTCCACAGAAACTGGCAAATGGGAGATGTGGAAGTGTGCATGTGTTTAGGAGAGAAAAAGGCGCTCCCAGCACGGAGGTGAGAGGGACAGGGTTAGTAGTCGAGAGGCTTCACGGTGGAGGGTGAAGTAGGAGTGGAAGGAAGAGCAGTCGAAATGGAGGGAATGTGTTTTCCATCAGATCCATCTGCTGCTGCATTCCATTGGAGATACCCTGAGGGAGAGCCACACCATGTCTCAGCGTGCCTCACACACTGAGGGATCACCATGGGTCAACTCTCCAAAAAATACTGACCGGAAGGCTGTGACACACATCCCAAATCTACTACAAAGTGCTTACTTGAACACAGCACTGATTAGCCTCAAGCTAACCCTTAAAGAAGAAGCTGATGGTTGAAATGAAACAAAAAAAGACCTGACACACTCTCATGTGATGTTCCAATGGGCTGCTTTGTACCTACAACTCAATAACTGAGGCACACTGAAAAGAAGAAAAGGATCAAATACAACCGGTAGAGGAAGGCTTTGCACACAAACTCACAAGCTTTGCTAGCAAGAAGCTGCACTCAACTATAACAAATTACTCCACAGACTCATTACCACGCAAAGCACACAATAATAAACAATATATATATTTTTTAAAGCAACAACAAAAATCACACAGTTAAAACAAATGCACGCATGGATGGGTGGAGCAGCAAATCTAACTGCACAGCAAACAAATCACAAACGCCTGAGGGTGTAGTCAGGAACGTCAATGGTGCAGGCGTAGATGGACAAGACTGTATTTACATATGAAGCACACACACAGGGTCAAGCTACCCCTGGACACAGCACCCAGCCAGAGTGGAGAATGGAGAGTTCAAATGCACGGGGTGAAGGAGGGAAGGGAAGGGGGGGGGAGACTTACCGTGGGTGTGGTCATGGACGCCTGGCCAATCAGGTAGGAGTTAGAAACCGATATGCTGAGGCCCAGCCCAGAGCCCGCCTCCTCCATTGCCGCCACAGACGGCTGGAGGTGGCAGGAGAGAGAGGAGGAGGAGGAAGAAGAAGGGGAAGAGGAGTGGGAGGCCTGAGAGGGAAACGAAGACAAAGAAAGAAAGAAAGAAAGAAAGAAAGAAAGAAAGAAAGAAAGAAAGAAAGAAAGAAAGAAAGAAAGAAAGAAAGAGTGAGAATAAGACGGGGTTGAGGAGAGGTGCAGATGTGGGTGTTAAAAGAGAAAAAGAGAAGAGGGGACAGTTGATTACACTAGGAAGCGAGACTGTATTAGAGCAGATTTAATCAAAGGTCAGCAGTGGAGCAGTGAAGTTAAGTGGTAAAAGCGTAGGAGGTTTTTCTAGTACAGCTGAGAAGCATCAGCTCATTGGCTGCAGATGGAAATACAAGAGAAGGGAAAATGTGTCTGATTTTGAATCTTCTCTATTGTGTTTTCCTGGAAAACCTTAATTACTGCAGCACATGTGACGTGTTCAGGTTACACGCATTTATATTGACTCTGACAGCCCACTACACCTTTTGATGTCCTGAGCTTTAAGAGCTTTACAGAAACCAGGCCAGCTGCAACACGCTCTAAACAGAGCCAATATGATCCGCTCTAGTTTTTTTTTTTTTTTTCCCCCCACCCATTTCCTTATCCACACAGCGGCTGAATTGACTTTTTTTTTTTTGCAAAGCCCTGTAAAGTTGCCAAGGCGTGTAAGCCTGGAACATGGGTTTATGGAGGAGGCAAACAGGCTTAGTCCACTGGGCCACGAGCTCATCAAGTCCAAAACACGAGGCCAGATTAGGCCTAGGGGGCAGGAAGGCGGAGATGAGCGCGGCCCGACTGTATGCTCAGACAAAAGAGTGATAAAAATAAAAGTTGGGTGCCTGGCTCAAAAATACACAGGGGTCGATGGCAGAAAGGGGACAGCGGATGAAGGTAGTGGGTCTGGGTAGGCAGCCATTCAGCCACAAAGTCTGTTTCTCTCTTTGTGAATTTGTTCTGTACCCCGGAGAAGCATGTCATCTGCTTACTGTCCACAAATGCGCAGTCATATTTGTGGACAAAAGACGATTGTGTTTCTGGAAATGTGGCAAAATGTGGATCATCTACCGTGAACACAAAATATTTATAAAGCTCTCTAGTGGTGATCGTTAAACATTTTAAAAAGTCACATTAAAGGCCCCCAAAAAACCCTTGTTTTAAAAATCAAAACATTTTCACCACTACATAAAAATGAAGGCGCCAAAAACTCAGCTGATCTGCTTCACTAGGACTGCGTGTTCCCCACCTCATAACTGCCATTAAACTACAATCCAAAAGCTGTTAAAGTGTGACTGGTGCACAAAAAGCCCCTCTTAATTTAAAGTGGTTAGAGAAGCACAGAGAAAATAACTAAGATCACATGGAAAGTAACCAATAATGTTCCAGGTTTGGTAGTATATAACGAGCTAGTGTGAGAACGCATTGCTTGATAGCAGTGTGCCCTTCTTTTGCTGTGACTTATCCTGGTGTGTGTCTCCTCCACTCTCTCCCCACTGACTCATTGTCAGACGGTTGTCTCAATTAACCCAGACGCCGACCCAGATTAAGATAAGTGGTCTGGATCTGATAAAGGCCGGTCTTATCTCCAACTAACAACCAAACACCTCCACGTATGTGCAGATGTCTGCTGCGGTTACAGAAATGGAGAGAGAAGAAAGAGAGGGAGTCGAATAGGTGAGGGAGATAACAAGAGAAGAGGAGGCTTGAGAGAAAATTGATGAGGATTACCGCTGGAATGCACTTGCAGCTACTCTTTGCTTCCTGCCGGCAGGGACCACCGCCGCTGCAGACGGCTTGTTTGTATTCTTCACACGGGCTCGCAACGCTTTTTAGTAATTTAAGGTGTCATTTCATAAATTGCAGTTTCATCAACGAACACTTCACCGCTTCAAAGTTTTGCTCTAAACGGAACTGAATGATTCCAGGAATTTAAATTACAGCTTTGCTCACTCGGCCCAAATGAGCAAACCCGGCTATTTTATCTGCTTCAGGCCTTGAGAATTTATGAAATGTGGCGAAATATTAAAGGAGCTCGAGGTCGCGGCCCTTTGAAGTAGAGATGTCTCTTACCAGTTGTCTTTGCTTTGGTGGCAAAGCCGGGGGCTGCACCGGCTCGTGCACTGAGTCGGTGCTGCTGAAGGAGTCGTTGAAGCCGTAGACCTCCTGGAAGCGCTTGTTGCGCTGTTCATAGATGCTTTCGCTCTGCGGCATCTGGTAGAAGACAGAGGGCTGTGGCTCCGAGTAGTCTTCCACAAACTGCATGTATTGAAGGACTGGAGGAAAGAGATTGATTCGATTAGGAAACGTGTTGTTTATTTTGCGTAAGGTTCCAACTTTAAGAAAAAATAGTTATTATTATTCTCTGGCTCTCTTCCAAAGTGCGTCTTTTGTCTCATCTTCCTCTCCCCAACCAGTCACAGCAGCTGGCTGCCCCACCATAGGCCTCTTTCTGCTTGAGGTTCCTTCCTGTTAAAACAGAGTTTTTCCTTCCAGCTGTTGCCAAGAGCGTTCTCATAGGGGGTCATTTGACTGTTGTGATTTTCTCTGTATTACTGTAAAGTAATACAATTTGAAATTAACCTTGACGTCTATAACAAGTGTAAATAATCAGTATTGCTCATGCAAGATGGGAGATATAAAATACAGGAGATCTAAAAAGGAAAAAAAAACGTAAGCGTGTCACAGCGAAGTGTTGGGCAACCACACAATAACATTTTTCATTAAACTCCGTCTGCGTGGTTAACACCCTGGTGATTCAGACATTTTGCTAAAAATGTTCTAAAGCCCATGAATGCATCACTATGACATCATCAGTTATTTTCCTGGGTTTGACAAAGCTCCTCGTATGACACAAACCTTATTATATAGTGATTCTCACTGGGTTAACAGTAGTGTGCATATACTGCACTTTACATCAACCAGGACTCTGGAATGTGATTAAAAAAGCAGGAAGGGCAGTCTGCTGCTGGGAATGACATAATACAGTAGCATGAGAGGAAGTGATGTAGCAGTCGGGCGAGGAAGTGACCATCCACTGCCCTCTGTGCCCCTGGAGCCGAACCCATTGTAGCACATCCTGGTGTTCACTTCCTGCCTCTATTCACAGAGGAATATTTCCTTGACATAAACCGCGGTGCAACAAGTGGATGACAAAGTGCACTGAGCGTCCTTTTCCAAATCTCAACTTCAGTCTTTAACCTTTAATCTTACTTTACTCATTTAAAGGTCGTCCTTCTTTCTAGACCTAACAGCTGCATCGTAATGTCTCCTGCCCCTTTTCTCCCCCCCTCACTTACTGTGTTTGCTTTTCTTTTCTGGCAGTGGCGGTGGGCTGGCGGGGACATCTGCATTCTCACTGGCAACGTACTGGGAAACAAACACGCCCCCATTTGTTTGGGGCATGGGTGAGATGGGTGTGAAAAGGGGGAACGGTGGCGTTGGATGAAGTTCCTCTTCCGACAGGTTGTCGTACTGCGAGGGGAATCGCTCGTACAGCACCCTGGAACCACTGTCGGAGAAGGACGACGTTTGGGTGCTGCGCCGCTTCTTCATCGGCAGGGCAGGGGGTGCGCTGATGCGGGAGGACTGATTGGGCTGGGGGGTCCAGTAATCTTGGTGCTGGGGTGGGGGAGCGCTGAAGCGTGGATGCGAGGGGTGCTGTCCAGGAACGGGGGAAGAGGACTCGCTGTGAGACTCGGGCAGGGGGCTGAGGCACCCCCCAACTGGTATTGGGGGCAAGTTTTCCCCAGCTGACAAGTCCTGGTGGAGGAAGTCATAATCTGGGTCGTAGTGATCTGTGTTGTCTGCAAAGATAAAGAGAAGATGATTTTTATTTACATTACATTTTATTTTTTTTTATTTAGTTCTTCATATTTCATCAACAACTAGTGTTGAAAATATTAAGGAACCCACCCCCTTTAGTCAATTATAATAGCAGGAGCTAACACAGCATAATTACCTCACAGTTGAACTTTTGACTGTTTTTTTTACTTTTCTGTCAACTATTTGTGCAAAAAAAAAGCACATATTTTTCCTGATTTTGTACATTGTTAACATTTAAATATGCACCCATCTTTAGTATTTTGTGCAAGCAATTTGACCAGCATAAGAAATAAAATAAGCAATTCAGCGCTGAATAGCTGGACTTCTTACCGAGCGTCTCACAGCTGGTGTTCCGAGAACACTGCCCGCTGTCCTGCTCTATGGAAGAAAGCTGTTCGTCGGATTTGCTGAGTTTCCCCATGCTGCTGCACGGTGAAAGACGGGGAGAGTCGCCACCGTACGAGTGGCTTCCCCCAGAGAAACGCCTCTGAAGGAACTCCTGTTCATACTCCTGTTGTTGCAGAGACACTGAAAGGTTAGTTTACTTCCTACAAATACCTACTGCATTTAAGGTTTTAAAGTAAACTAATGGGATGCTATAATACAGTGCTGTGCAAAAGTCCTGAGCCATTATTTTCTATTGGTATTTTGTAGGAAAATGGGAAACAGGTGCAGTGATTTATTGAAACGTGCAAACATACATGAAAATACAGTACACAAAGCAAAAATGGAGGTTGTACAATTTGAACAAGTATATACAATATGACTTGATATGCTTGATCACAGCCTGAACTCTCTTTGGCAAAGTTTCCTTCTGATTTCTTTAAGTAGTCTTCAGGAATAGTTCTCCAGGCTTCTCAAAGGACATTCAAAGCTCTTCTTTGGATGTTGGCTGCCTTTTGTTGCATTCTCAGTCAGGATGATCCCACACTGCTTTAATAAAGTTGAAGTCTGGACTCCATGACTGATAGTGTGTTTGGGATCGTTGTTATGCTGAAAATGAAGCTGCTGCCAATCAGATGCTTTCCAGATGGTGTTGTTTGATGGATCAGAATCTGACTGCACTTTTCTGCGTTCATAATTCCATCCGCTTTGACAAGATCTCTAACACCACTGGCTCAAATGCAGCCCCAAACCATTACAGATGGCAGTAACATCTTTTGCAGACGACTGTAGACCCTCACCTCTTGTGACCTTCTCTCATGTACATACCAATGACGACTGGAATACATAATTTCAAATTTGGATTAATCACCCCATTTGACATGTTACCACTAATTTTCAGTCCATTTCTTGTGTAACGTGGCATCCATTTCTCCCTGTCCTCCTTCATTATAAATGGCATCTTGACAACCATCCTTCCACTGAGACCATTTGTGATGAGACTTCAGCAGACCGATGAACTGAATGGCAGGGTACTGTTTCAGGTCTTTACTGGATTCTTTCTTATTTCTTAAGGACACGACTTTCAGATACTCCACACCAGGTTTTCAACTAATAGATGTTTGGACTCACCTTATTGGTGAAAAACCAAAAATTCTATTTTATGCCTTAAAAAAACGGAGCAAAACAAAACAAAAAACTATTCATATTAAAATGGTCAGGTACAAGGACTGGATTGAAAAAGAGTGAAAAAACAGCCATGGAAGTCTGGAGAACTAATGCTCAAAATGACAAGAAATTCAGGTGTCTTGGAAGCAAAATATAAGGAAATGAGGGGTGACTCAAGAGTTTTGCACAGTACTGTAGGTCACTGGACGTTAAAGCCTCACCTGTCTGTGGTCACTACACGGGAGGCTGGAGCCACGGCTCATCGGGGCGACAACTGCCACTGGTGTAGGTGAAGGGGCTGACTGTCGCTTCTTAGGAGGAAGAGCTGGTGGAGGACTACAGACGGATAAATGGAGAACAGCAGAATAAGAAAAAGAAAGAAAGCAAAACAGGAACAATGAGCGTTTTGTCTCAAAGTTAAAAAAAGGTCAATCAGGCAAGCACGCAGAACACGCGGTTCCTGACATGTATGCGCGCACACACACACACACACACATAAAAAACAACAACAACAAAAAGATGTATATATACATGAACACACACACATTATCATCCCTCCTCTGGAGAGTGAGATGAAAAGTGAGAGTGTTTCATGTTAGGCTCTCTCCTGCTTGTCAAACCTAAATTCTCTTAGTGAGTTAATATCATCCAAATGAGGCGACGAGTGAACAGAAGCGACCATGACATGGAGGCCAGCGAAAAAGGACACTTCATAGGGTCAGTCATACACTCTCATGCACTGGGTGGTCTTCTGATTGGATGGGAAGGTCTTCAGGGAATACCCAGGATGACACAAACTTTAAAACAACGCAACCATGCAAATCAAAAAGCACTTTCATCCAATCCAGAAGTTTTATGGGGAAGGGGGGAGGGGTGGGATGTTATTATGGAGACAGATGATCCTATGGGGCTAACATACTTCTCCTTCTGAGAGGGTCTCCTTTGGCCAGCCTCGGCACTCAACTGTGCTCTGTTCCCAGAATCCAAAAAATGGGAAAATAAATAAATAAATACAAAAAAAATGACAGACACAGCAGAGAGAGTAAGGAAGGAAGAGCAACAAACAAACTACTGATTCAGATTTTTAAGGCTCGAGTATAAAAAGTGTTAATAGTTCAAACCTCAAAGAAAACCCCTTTGAATTCCACAAAAGCTTCCTTTACTCCTTATTTGTTACTCGTGAAACAACTTGAGAATAAAGAAAAGTTACACTGAAACAGCTGCAACGAATAAATGCTTTGTGGCGACGGTACAAATGGTCACAAAATAGTTTCGGTGACCTCTGACCGCACAGCCTCAAAGCTACCAGACAAAAATAAGGCGACAGGAAATCCTTTGGTTTCTACGGACTTTATCGCCACAGCGAACGCTTCAGCAACGTCTGCTCAGCTGGGAGAAGTATTGATACTGTAGCCCTGCTCACTTAAACACAGACAATCCGCAATATCACACCCGCAGCTGGAGCGCTTTCACCCTCACCTGAGCTCAGCCATTTTGGCTTCCGGTAGTGGTGGTTTGGGAGGTGCTACTTCCACGTCTGGTACTTCAGGGGCAGCTTCCACAGGAGCGGCTGCCGGAGCCGGCTTACTCGAGACCTCCTGCTCCCGATCTATCAGGGGCATCTCTGCTGACACGCTGCTGCGTACGTAAAGAAAAAAAGCAGATTGAGTGACGGGACGTACTCGGAGCGCCTGAATCTTCGTAGTCCTGCGAGTGTGCTCTGCGCTCACCTCTCGGCTGTGACAGCAGGTGCTGCTGGTTTATTAGGTGTGGTAGGTGACGGCTGTTCCTGCTTCTCTATGGTCAGCTTCACCAGCTCCTGTTCACAGACAGACAACGCAGCCAGTCTCAGTCTCCTCTGAAAACTCCACTTTAGCACACTGCCACATCATTTTCAGCACAGGGCCCATACCTTTACTCCATCCAGCACCGCTTTGATGACATTGGTGACAGAAGCCACATTTTCCTTATCGTCCAAGTCAATCCCGTCAAGCATCACCTGGTCGGCCCAGCGGATAAGGTTGGCCAAACTCTGATATACGCGGCTGTGGCAAGATGACAGCGCCGAACTGTTTGACGAGAAGAGGAATTCGGAGGGGGGGTCGGTGGTGTACAGTACAGATACGACGCACATCATGCACAGGAGGGGAGAGCAAAAGTGAGGAAGGAGAATGATCCAAGAGGGCACAACAGCAAGGCGTGAAGAAGGAGAAGGAGGAGGGGGAACATGTTAGGCTGCAAGTGAGAAAAATCACAGAAATAAGACACATTCTATCTACTGTCTATCAACAAACATTTTTTGGGGGGGGGATTGGTTGGAATTGCTTAGGCTACAAGCTTGAGGCTAGGAATAAGGCTGCTAGAGCTAACAGGAGAGTGTAGGGAAGTGGGTGTTGTTTCACCATTTAGCAAATCATACTTTGAGACTTAACACTAAGGTGTGGCAATGGCCTGTACCAACACGCAGCGACTGATTCACAGTGCAGGAATATCCTTCCAATGTCTCTGCACGGCTTAGTCCTTAAGCGAGTGGGAGAGAACTGAAGCTATAGAAGTAGGGAGATGGTGGATTGGACAAGTATGGGACGTAGATCACGCTAGAGCTGAAGAGATCTAGAGTGATTATAATTCATGTGGCTGACTAGACTTTGTATATACTAATACAGTTTTAGCAAATAAGCTCTCTACTTAACTCTCACTGGAGTTACATCTATTTGACTCAAATTAAATTAAATCCCTGAAACCAAATATACCGCACATGTAGCCAACGGAAAAATGGTTTTAATCGCTAAAATGGAAACTTAACAGCTAATATTATGAAACAATATTTACTTACTGTAGCTCATTTGCCAAAAGACATTAAACTTAGAGCTGTAAAGTAACTATAATGTAAACTTTTACTGGGATCTGTCGAGATTTGGACTCGGTAAGATTGAGTTCAAATCTTAAAATATGGCTGCTGCTCAGTTTTCCAGCAACAATCCATCAACTGCTTCTAAACACAGTGCTCTGACCTTTGACCTCCGTACTTCATCTGTAACGATGGGTGAGAAAAAAGGCACAAAGACAAAGACAGAGAAGTTTCAACATGTCCTGGCAAAAGCTGTCCACAAAAAACTGTAGCTGGGCTTACTTTAAAAAAACAACAACAACAAACACACAGGGGAAATAAAGCAAACTGACTCGTGCTACGGGCTGATATATCTCAAAGCTGAAATTAATTTCTGTTCCACAAAAAGAAATGTGTTAATGGAGAGAGAGAGGGCAGCGAGTGATGTGAGCTTATACAACTTCAGATTTCGAATCGGGGGAGCCTCGAGGGGAGCCTGCGAACTTATCAATCTTCACAAGCTCCTCGCTGACAGGAAGCCAGCGTCTTTCTAGTCTGAACATGTGACCGAGCTACTTTACAAGCTGCTTCGAGAGGCAAGAATAATAAGAATAAACTGAGAAGTGATACAGTGTCACTAATATAAATCTAAAGTGGGGAAAAAGACTGCAGAAAGAATATTATAACACTGACCTACATTTTCTATTACCCACCTGTGCTGTATCCGTGCCTCTACCTGCACCAGGGGCAAGATTGCTTCAAGCACCTTGCTGGCCGAGCCTGGAAGCATCTCCAGAACCTTCTTCTCCACGACCATTTTGTCCACGATTGTCTTGAAGTAGCGCAGGGCACTGACCACTTCTTTCTCCTGCTCCTCCAGCCTACTAACCTTCTAAAAAAAAACCCACAACCACAAAACAGTGTCTCAGGATTAGACTGCAAAGTTCATTTTTATAAGAGAAGTAAATAGTTACTATTTAGTCTGGGCTCTGTGCATTGGGTCTGCTACTCCTGTGGTTTGCTCACAGTTCAAAGCATCATCTATCAAGTGATGTGGCTTTGAGTGATCTTGGTGCTCCTGCAAAGAGCTCTTTGAGCCTCTCTAGTCTTTCACAGCAGGACTGCTGAGGAATATACTCATTACACCAAAAGCCTTTAAGAGCTAACAGAGTTCATTCACGACGCAGCGCGGTTCCATTCGCGCCTTTATAGGTTTAGACACCTGCTGAAGCACAGCCAGCCGCCACAGCGACTGGGAGGCTGTGGGAACCAGCAGGGAAACCCACGTGCGGACACAATGGAATAGAGGAGCACAAAACATCTGACAGGAAAACAATCGCCTCGCAAAGAGGCAAACAAATACACGGAATAGGCGGGAAAGCGTTGGATTTCCCACGATACACACATGTCTGCTGGCGCACACAAACACACACACCTTGTTAGTAGGTTTCTCAGTACTCTTGGCTGCTGTCTCGGGCTGCAGTTGCTTGCCCTTCTTGGATGGAGTCCTCTTGATCTTGGGAGAGTGGAACTTGTCCTTCAGGATCATGGTGATAGTGGACAGATGGGACCGTTGCGAGTCTGTGGACGAGAGTGGGAAAACACAGGAAGTTGAATGGTCAGTTACGGAGGAGAGATTCTCAAGGGGGAGGTGGGGGGTGAGGAAGGGGGTTTGAGGATAGAAATTAGATGTAAGCAGATGGCACAAGCTCAGTGAAGTGCTGATATCACTATCACACAGTGGTGCTCAAGTCAGGAGCTGAGCACCAGCAAGACTCCAAAAGGGAAAACTGGAGTCTTTAATGCTAACACAAATCTGCTGCTCAAGCTCATCTAGCAGCTCATTATTTGTACAGATGTGAGGGAGACCAGGCCAAAGCAGACGAGTGTGCCTCTGCTAGTTAGTGCAGAGATGAAAATGACTTTACAGGATTACAGAGACAGCAGCTTCATAATAGATGAGTTATTTAGCAGAATTCCAACTAGTTCATAGCAGTGAGGGTTTAGTTGATCCCAGGATTAACAGAGTCTTAACATAAATAAGGTGCTCCCTCATGTTGTCCTTTCACCTCTTTGTCTCTCCCCTCCTATGTGAAGCTGAACCAGGAAATAAATACTAATAAGAGCAGTGGGAGCTGACATGACGAGTGTGGGTTTTTATCAGTGACAAAATGACACCTTTATCTGCTTTAATCTCCCTTGAGCGCCGCAACGGCGGGATGTGGCATTCTGGGGCCATCAGCGTGAAGGAAAACAACCAAAAAGACTGCAGAATAGCAATCAACAGCAGGAAAGAGCCACAAACCAGACTTCCAGAGAGGCCGTGCTTTCATCTGCACCATTGATCGACACGACACGCAAGCATCCACCCCACTGTTCTATCTCTAATCCCCGTCATCCTTTACACCCAGCGCAAAGCCAAAGTTCGCCAGGACGGCCAAGGACGGCCTCGTGTTCTCATTAAAAATGTTGGTGAGAACGGCTGCCGTAGCATTTCCTGAGATTAGGCATGCGTGACCCCTTGTCTCTTGTTCTTACGCGGATTTTTTTAAAAATTTTTATCCCAGCTTCACACACAAAAAAAAAAAAGAAAAAGAAAAAAGAAAACTCCAGGTGAATTTGTTTTTCGGGATGGGGCAAGCATTAGTAAGTTATTCGTGTCGCAGAGAGAGAGGATTGAGCAAAACGCAGAGTTGCTGGAAATCTCTTTCATGACTGCTCATCAATTTTAATCTGAATTTGACCCAGTTTCTAATATCCAAATCGGTTGAATCAATCACATATAGATGTTTCAACGTGTTTGCTTTCCTGGGGTAAAAACAAACTAACTCAAATGTAACTTCATGAGGGAGAGAGTAAATTCATGCCACCGTGTGACAGAGATAGCATATTTTATTGGTATGCTGTGCCTCTTCATTTCACACAGTCAGTGGAGTAAAGAAATAACAACGTCTAGTCAGCTGGGCAGGATTTAAGGAGAAGGAAGACAAGTTTATCAAAGAAGACAGAGCAGTCACTCGGTGCGATGAAGACCCTGCAGGAAGGGACAACCTTCTCATCTGCACTGCTGTCTGGATCTACACTTTGTAGTCGCGCCGCAGGGGGTGATGTAGTCCTTCAGAGCTCCAGAAGAGCACGGTCTGAATAGCACAGCTAGCGTGAGAGATTATTTTACACCCCGAGGCTGTACATACAGTGTTAAGTCAGTTTTGCCACAAGCCAAGACACTCTCCTGGCTGGACTTCGCTTTACAGAGTCACAGACTACATGTAGAGTAGTGAGTATGTTTTTGATTGCACATCAGCCTTCATATAAATTCAGCGCCCCCCCCGCCCAGAATCCCCTTAATCTGGGAACGTGCACAGGGGATTGTGTCGGACTTCACAAAAACGCTGCACCCTCTCACTCAACTGCAGCTTACACAGAGCTGTGTCCACGTTTACAGCTGCAACTCAGCATCGTCCCAGCCCCAGAGCTGAGAAGCAATGACACGAGCACAATGAGTGCATACGATCGATACAGCTGGTGACCTCAGACGCCACATCGCGGTCCCGAGGCTCAGCTGTTTATCAGGCGCACAGGGCTGGTTCCATCAATCCTCCGCTCCCCTATTCACTTCTCAACCCAGTCTTTTTTTTTCCTCTTTAGTTCTTGGGAGCAGAAAGAACTGGAAGTCTGGCTCAGCATGAAAATGACATCATCAACAGAAAGAAATGGACACTGTTAAAGTCAGCAAGCATGAGAGAGAGAGGGAGAACACAGTGAAGTGCTCTGTTATAGTCATGCAGCCCCCCCTTAAGTATCCACCCTCCCCTCCTCTGTGAGAGAGTGCACAGCCAGGTCCTCTCCTCAGCTTCCTGCCTGCTGCTGGCCAGAATTATGATGTCATTGGTTGTAATGTCTCAGACAGATCTGACGAGTCATCGACGAAACAAAACAGTGAAGGAAACTTTACAGTTAAACCGTTTTGGGGTGGGATAAAATTGGAAGTTGTGTAGGCGCTAATACTGTTGTCGTCTGCTACCCGTAGATTCTGGCAGCCTGGAAAACAGTAAAACTGTCTCAGTGCCAAACTGAGACTGGAGACTATTCATTTCTGCACCTCGAACACCCAAGCGCCATGAATAAGTCCAAATGGAAGCACATTTATGCACTTAACCCTCGAACAACCTGAGGCACTGTTAGATTACCGTCACTAAAAAGACTTCAAAGCATCCCATGATCCACCTTATTAGAGTTTCTGCCAGTTTTTACTTTTTACATAAAATGCAACACATTTTCCAGCCTCTATTTTCTCAGGTTTTTAGGCATATTTATGATGAGCACATAAGTGGCCAAACTGGGACTTGGATCATGTCTCAACAACTATAAAACCAACCTTGTTCCCAACCTTGGGGACCCAGGACCCCATTTTGCAGATCAAAGTAATTGGTGCAACCGCTATACTGAAGGCTTTAAACAATTTTTAAAAGCTACAATTTGGTTCCAGTCTTCAACATATCAATCTATGCAGCTTTACACCATTTCAAATGTTACTTCAAAGCCAATACTTGTGTTTTTACTACTTTAAAACTGCTTTGAGAGACCAAGGGGATAAAAGAAGAAGAATTAATTTGAAGATTTAATATGTGATGCTTTGCCTTTGTTGATTTCTATTTGTGGCTTCCATATCCATTTTAGTGAAAAGTAAAAACTAAAAAAAATAAAACAGCAGAGCCTAACTGACAAACATCAAAGTGGGTTAGGCTTCCATAAAAAAAAAAGTCTTGGTTTATCTCTTACATTGTAAAATGCTTCAGTCCCCTGAAGAACTGAAACCAAACAACCCCCAAACCCTCACGTCACACTGCAAACTCACAATTACGCGTAAACCTCCCGCAAAAAAAATCCCCAGTGCGATGAGTTCACAGTTCATGTGAACGCCACGGTGGTAAAAACCTTATGACAATCGGTTCATGTTAGTTCTGGTAGCAAAAATCCAAGTCTGTAGGATATGTGAAAAAATGACTATAAATGACATTGTTAAGACTAAATAGCGAAGGATTTAACAAGTAAACATCTTTTTTGGAGGCTTTTAAACTCTGCAGACACTTTGCTGCTCTTAAAGGCCTTGGGGACATTTAAAGCAAACACTTGAGTCTGAACAACTCTTCAACAAAGCCTGGGAGAGTTCTCATCCAGCTCTGCGGTGTTAACAGATTCCCTGGGAGCTTTCTAGCTGCTGAATTGTCTGAAGGCTTTGTTACACAATAAGCAAACAGAAAAAAAAAAACCACACACACACACACACACACACATAGGGTGTAAATTTATGGATGCTTCTGGCAAAAAGAGGTAAGTGGATGCAATATACCGCAAATTAATTTTGTGTATATTTCGCTTGTTATTTGCTGGAGCCTGAAAAGACCTCTGCATTTAATTCTGCTGCCCTAAGGCAACCCACAGACACCTGCTGTCCAGGAACATTTCATTTAGAATAAGAAATAGTTTATTTAGTATTCCACCTGGAAAGGCAGCCAGTCTAGGGTTTTGTCAGCCTCACCACATGAACCATAGCTACGAGCACAATCCCTACAGGCTAACATGATTCTGTATCAGTGTGATTAATATCTTGAAAAACTTCCTTGAACTCATGACCCTCCCAAATCGCAAGGCAAATGGTTTTTTAATAAACAGTTTTATTTGGAATCCTGACAGGCTGTCAGACAAAAAGACATACCTGAAGGTGTTTGAAATGCTGCTTCCTCATAAACTGAATATTATTAAATTAGGAGGGTTTTTTTTCCTCTCTCCCCTTTCTATTTATAATACAGTATCTCTGAGTGGGAGGAGGTTAATTCCACCCCTGCTATTAATGGCAGTCTGTGTAGTGTGAAAAACTGCAATTTATGAAACAACTTGTTTCTTAATTGTACTTATCTTATTTATCTATTTTCCAAATTAGAAAAAAAAATCCCGTTCTGTATTGCTGATCATGACGACTGGTGCCATATGTGTGTGTGTCGGGGTGTGACGGGCTGGCAGATTGATGTGGTTGCTGCTCAGTACAGGTGTGATCAATACAGGACAGCTGGTGGCCTCTTCCCTTCTCACTGGCCCTGTAGGCTTAGAGTAAGACGAAACAGGGTGGAAAGCAGAGATGAGGCTGTGCTTAGTTACATGTACAGCTGTCACCTCCTGCTGAACCCCTTCAGTGAGGAGCTTCTCAGTGAAAGTGTCCCCAAACCTTCCTCTGCGGACGTGTTTAGCCTGTTAGACGACCGCTACGAGAGTCACAAAGGTCACTGTGTGACAGCTGTTCAGCATATGAAAAAGGTAAGTGGGGGGGGGGAACTGATCTGAAAGTGTGCATAGAAAATGTTTAGAGGATGAATGAACTGCAAAAATAAGTTCTTTTTCTGCTTTACACAGACTCCTTGAGAGATAAAACCTACAAGTATATGTATACATAGCCTTCACACTGGACTCATTCAGTCCATCAGTATGTTAATATGCTTTTGAGTTTATAACGGCATTTCTGTCGCACACATTTTGAAGCAAAGACCCACAGTACCAGCAATGTTAACTTGATTTGCTAGCTGGGGCATCTTTTCATCTGTCTGGGACAGTCTTAATAAACTCAATAAGCTGTCATCTGACCAAACTGTCACCAGTTATAGCGTTACATCCAACAGGCTTTAAGAACTGTGCCATTACTAACACCTAATCGTGACTGTCAGCTTACTTTAGGTTTCAGTTTGGTAAACCTTTACTCTGTCATCATGTCCGAAAACTGGTTGGTGTGGATCCATGTTCTTATGGCCCCAATCACAGGCATAAAAACCAGCTGGCATTAGCATGGTAACCACCAGTCACTGAGGTAAAATGTATAATCCATGACCAGTTATGAGCAGTTGCTGGAAATTGCTACCAGTCATTGTCAAATTCAAATTTCAAATTCAAATTTTATTTGTCACGTACACAGTCATACACAGTACGATATGTAGTGAAATGCTTGGACAACTGCTCGTGACCTAAAGAAAACAAAAAAGGAAACGGCTATGAATAAGATAGGAAATAAATATGAAAAATTAAAAAGGGTAAATTTAACTAGGAAGGAATAAAATATAAATTAAGGTTAAAAATGAAATAACTGTACAACACAAATTAGAATGAAGGGTAAATTTAACTGGGAAAGAATAAGAGAAAATATATAAATTAAAGTTGAAAATAAAATAACTGTACAACAAAATACACAATATAGAACTATATAAGAATGTATGAAGAAATATAAATAAATATATACACAATAACAGCAGCTGTACAAGTGTTAACTGGAAATGAAGAATATAATGTCCAGTGTTGTGCAATCCACATTATGTCTTGATTGCTAAACACCAGTAACTGGTCTATAGACCCCCTAGTAACCGTTGGTCACTTGGGAAAAAGGTGTATTCCCCAGCTGGTTGGCAAATAGTTGTAGGAGGCTGCTTGCAGTTGCTAGGTGAAACTGTCACACAGAGGTATGAAGCACTGCACTGAAAGCCTCCTTGCAATTGTTTGGGTCACTAGCAGATTGCAGCGCTCAGTAATGTATATAGAAGATGGCAAATTGTGTGGAAAAAAGTCGCTGAATACTTGCTAAACAGCATTGCAGCTGTTTTGCACTCGCTAAAAAGTTGCAATGCAAACTGGAAATGGTTCAAATCTACCCCAGTTCATTTGCTGTGTATGTTCCCTTATGCTCTCTCCTAGCTGTTGTGTAAACTCTAAATTGTCATGCCATAATAAAAGTTAAAAAGCCCATAAATATCTTTTTAAAAATTATTTTAAGGTAAGTCACATGGAATCATGACATTACCCCTGCATTTGATGTAAATAAATGAGTTCTCTATAAGAAGTGCCCTTTTACAAAGATTAGATGGGGTTGTAGATCTAACATAGGTATGTTCCTCTCACCCACATAAATATAAAAATACACACAGCCACAAATATGCTTGATTAAAAAAAAAAGAGCCTCTACAAATTGATGCACATTAATCCCACTTTCCTTTTAAGCTATAGCTGTTACTGTTTACGCAGCCTTCTTTAAATAAAGACAAAGAATCTGGCACACTTAAGCAGAAACCCACCATATGGGATACACGTAAATAGCCATGTCATTGTTTATAAGCGACTCTGCTTACATTGAGCTCTTATTTACCTATGAAAATGACAACAGTGTTAACTGCTGTCTGTTACACTGCGGAACAAGAAGTAAGACCTGCTGTGGAGCAAAGGGTGGGGGGGATGCTAGCCTGAGGCACATAAGATGAACAGCAGCGAGAAAAAAAATGGAGAGGAAAGAGAAAAATTCAACAGGAAATATTTAAGTGCTTAGTGAATTATTTATTCTCTCCATTGTAGTGGTTATTTCCTGCTGGCGGTGTTCAGTTTTCAATAGGAATCCTCTTTATATCCACAGTTAATATGCAGCGTTATAGGAAACCACAGGCTCTGTGTGTGTATGTGTGTGTATGTGGGTGGGTGGGTGTGTTGCAGGTCAAGCCACAGTCCAAGGATGACGAAGGTAGGAAGGTCTGGTATGTGCTGTGACAAAGTCTGAGCTACCTCTCATTCTCTTCATATTTTGCTTGGAAAAATGGGAAGTAAATGCAGTGATTTATTTATTGTTTAAAGATGCACAAAAATACTATATATAAGGCAAAAACAGAATTTATATAATTCTTAACTTTAAGTTCACATTAGTTATGAGCACCTATATTCTTCAACACAACAGGAACTCTCTTAGACAGCTTTCTTGCCACTTCTTTAAGTAGTCTTCAGGAATAGATCTCCAGACTCATTGAAGAACACACTAAGCTCTTTAGATTATGTTGTTATCAAAATGATCCCACACTGGTTTAACAGTGTTGAGGTTCAGGCTCTGACTGATATCGTTCCATTGTCTGTTCTTCTATCCAGGTATGGTTTTACTGCATTGGCAGCATGTTTGAAATCACTGTCATGTTGAAAAATGAAGCTGCTGCCAATCAAATGCTTTCCAGATGGTGTTGCAGCAATTTGGACACGGTCCGCAACACCACTGGCTGAAAAGCAGCTCCTAAACATGACAGAGCCTCCACCATATTCTACAGATGGCAGTATGTGCTTATGTTGCACCTCTCTCCTAACCTCCTCTTACATATTGACAATGACTTGAACCAAACATTTCAAATATGGATTCATCACTCTATATGATGTGCTTCCACTGAGTTTTATTCCAGTTCTTGCATAAGTTGGCATTCCCCAGTCTTTTCTCCTTGTTCCATCTTGACAGCCACACTTTCACTGACACCAATTCTGATGAGGCTTCACCAAAGCAGGTAGATGAACTGAATAGCCAGATCTCGGGTCCTGTTTCAGGTCTTTGCTGTTTTTTTGTCTTCTATTTTTTAAAGACTTGATGCTCAGATACTGTTCATCTGCTCTAGATAGTTATTTAGGCCTTCCACATCTTCTTTTGTCCTCCACTTGTTTTTAAGGACACTGAATGTCATGCTGAGTTATGCCATGTTTTTCATTGATAGCTCTTCTGGAAACACCTTCTTGCAAAAAATACTGTTTTATTCCTGTCAAACTCTTATCTTTGGCATTTTTAATAGATTAAACTAAATATAAAGGAATACATTATGTGTTGTTGCAATAGGCTGCTAGTAACAGAGTATCTAAAGACAGTTAAAATTGTTTTTTGTCAAGTTGTCTGTCATGTGGCTTAACTGGACTGGACAGAAAATTAGCAAAGAAGGCCAAACAGTCAAAGAAAAACTCTGAAAGACCCTCAGAATGCCTGGAGAACTGTTGCTCAAGTCCACCTGGAAGCAAAATAGAAAGAAATGAGGAATTTTTGCACAGTACAGTAATGAGGCACTGGCTAACAGCTAACTTAAAAGTAACAGAGGAAGTGCAATGGTGGAGTCCATAGTTAACCAGCTGTGCTGTTTGAGCATGAAGTTCAACGACGAGGAGCCACAGTGAGGCCGAGATCATCAAATCCACTCAACCAGCAAGTAAATGAGATACAGATACTAAGTGCTCGAGTCTATTGCAGTCCACTTAACAAATGAGCATATGAGACGTGGGAGATCGTTTCTGCTTGTGCAATGCAATTATAAATGATAAATTTCTTTGGCCATTCAATTCTCAACCGAATTCTGAAGTGCAAAATAAAAGGTAACGGGCAAGAAAAAAAAAAAAAAAAAAAAAAACTGAACTGGCATAAGAACAGTTACAAAAAAGAATTACCACCAACTACAACCAATTTGCAGCTGTCAGACTGATGAGACACTTTCAAAGTTAATTTATATTTAAATGAATACTTTGCTCAAGTGATACATTTCCAGCTCATTTGTAGAATTCAATTACTCCACAAAAACTGGAGCGACAAAACTCAAATGGGTTTCTCACATTACATCACATTCGTTTTACCAAAGCAAAGCATTTATCACGTTTCATTTCTAAGCACACAAAAGTACACGCTTATTTTTATCCCCTCCCAAGTCAATCTCTGTTTCAATAAAGCACGCCTCAGCCGATACTTGCATAAGCATGCCCTTCAGTATGTCAGTGACCAGGAACGCAAACCCCACCAGCCATGGGTCACTGGTCAGGAGCAAATATCAGTGTGGTGATGGAGGTGCTCTGGGTGCTGCGTTGCATGGTAACAGAAGGCCTGGTCAACCGTGGCTAACAGAGCATGACCGCACAAACACAGGCAATCTATAAAGCACATCTATAACACAAAAAAGCTAATCAGATCCATAACTGTTTAGAGAGGTTGTGGCTGGTCATCTGTATGCGACATGAAGATGAGCAAGTGAACAACAGACAGCAGGGCAACAATAACAAAAAAAGAGAAAAAGACAGTCTCTTTCCTGTTTCCTGACTGTTTGTGCAATTTGCTTTCAGATCTAAGCAGACAGCACACAATAGGCTTATGATTAAGAATACTATCTATATCTGAATCGGTATCTATAAAGGGAAACTCCTGCTTTGCAAGAGAGGCATCATTACCCTTCTGAGTCACAAGATTGCAGAGATAAAAAGATATCAAAAGCACCTTCTCCCACTTTCTCGCCTTTTTTTTTGTCACTTTGGAGTTACGGCAGCCTAGAAAAGGCATAGGATAACACTAAACATGCAGATACGATCTGATTCCCAATATGACAAACAATGGCAAAGAAAGAAAGAAAGAAAAGAAAAGGTGTGAAGAATCTACAAAGTAACCTGCAACTATAATTATCAGAGAGGGGAGGAAAATATGTCACATTAGGCCACAAAAAGAAACAGAAAAATCCAGCCTAATCTCTTGGTGACACATTGCATTCTTGAGTCTGTTTGTTTGTGATCTGAAATGAGCTGTGCATCTTAAACCCACTTTGAAACAGATAGTAATCTGCTATTCACTGACTTCTCAATCCATCATCCTTCATGGAAAAGTAGCTTGAAGCAATGTTCAGAGGCAGTATTTTACACACACGCACACTCTGAAACAGAACAATGATGGGAAACAAAGTGGTATAGTCTCAAAACAAAAGTCTTAAATTAACACATCTACATTTAAGGCTACTGAGGTTAGAGTAGACTATGCACGCTTCCATAATTACACAGCTTGCAGATGAGATGCGGTAGATGATGTGTAACATTATTCAGGGTAGTGGGTCAGTGTGGAGCTCTGGATATGCTGGCATGCTGCAAGTCAGTGAGTTCATTCATGCAGCTCTCTTTGCTTAAAGACTGGTAATAACTGTATATTTTGCAGCACGTAAAACAGCTTTTTTTCTTAGTTTTATAAGATATACATGTCACAGTAATAGTGTGTAACCCTTGTATACTCTGGATGCAAGAGCGACAGATCTTTAAGACTTGCAACGCCACCACGATCCCGACTTCACTGCAGATACGCTCAAGGAAGTCTTTTTTTCTGTAAATGAAGCTATTAACACAGCATGAGTCAAAAGTGAGTCATTCCATTAACTGCTCTGGTTAAGTAGCTTTTAAGGAATGTTTGATCATTTTGATTAGACGCTGGGTGGATTTTAAGGCTGTATGCTATTTAACTGATGCAGGTCCTGTGTAGCCTGGTGGTGGCGTTTCAGAAGAGGGTGGGACCATTAGGCCCGCGTATTGTGTGGTGGCATAAACATTTACAAGTCTCGAGCCTCAATGCCTCCTCTGTTTAACTATAAAGCCAGCAGAACTCAATCTTCCAAAGCTCTGTGTTTCTGGAGCTAACACAACCTTTTCCCCTCTGCTGCTGCAATAGGAAGGTGGTTCATTACTGATAGCATTTCTTCTTCTCTACTTACTTTGTGCTGATAATGTCTGTCACATTGTTCGTCTGTGTTTCCACACTCTGTAGATCTATGACTAACGCTACACACTCATTTATCCTCTTCACTCACTTTGACTCGCTTCCTTCACAATAGTATGATTCATTTAAAAACAATTATTGCAATACACTGTATATGCTTCAAGGATAATACCACACTGCACTGGCTATGCAATATTATGAGTATTTAGATAATCCTCACTCTTGGATGCTTTCAGTATGGGTCTGTGTATTAATGGCAGGCAGGGGATGAGCTAATGGAGCTATTTGATGGAAGCGCTTGGCAGAGAATTTCATACAGGTTGTACTGAAAGCTATGGAGTGAGCCCTAAGGTCTAGTTGACTCAATTGTCCTCTGTGTCAGAGCGCAGGAACCCACACCAGCATCCACAGTCACAAACACAAAGGTTCTCCAAACTATTCAACCATGAGCAACAAAGGGTGGCAGAGGGGATGCCTTAAGGTCTGATTTTCAACAGCATCATCAACGCACAGAAAAAACATGCTGGAAGCTTCTGCTGACCCAATTGTTAATTTAAAAAAGGGAAAATGGTGACAAAAAGGGGACAAAGGGCTTGAATAAATAAATAAATTATCGCACTGTTTAAACTGTCCAGCTTTTCACGTACAAAGCAAAAGCATGATCGGTAGTGATGCAGTTAGCACGATGTTCATTAGATGCACTGGGAGGCGTAACGTTTTGCAAACAGACGGCAGCATGGTGGACAAAGGATAGCCAGCCGGCAAACATCCTGAAGAGAAGCAATCTCATCTCAGCCAGTGCACAGCCTTAATACCGGAGAGAGAGCAGTGTGAAGCACGGGGGGAGCAGGACGTTCATGAAGCAGTATAAGGATTGATTTCTTCATGATGTGATTTTTCCCCCATTTCCAGAAGGACAAACGATTATCTGAGAAAATAATCAGCAGATTAATCTACAACGGAAAAAAAAAAATCATTAGTTTAGCACCTAATTGTGATATTGATGGTTTTGTCATCTAGGAATCCATAGCAGTATCAGCTAATGATTCCATTAATGTGATGTGAGAGGCAAACGAGGCCACAGAGCAGCACGCTAAAGCTTTACTGGAGGGCAGGGGCAGTATGATGGAAAGGGTTAATAGCGGGGTGGGGGAGCGGAATTCACACAACATACACTTACACACCATCCTGGGTACCCCTCCTGTTCCTTCCCCGCTGACGCCTAAGTCACTGCTATGATTTCCTGTCCCTCGTCTCCCTCCCCTCTTCACAGCACAGAGCAGCCTGGACTCTGTAACTAACCCCCACATAACAACTTACCTTATAAAAATAGGTGGTGTCTAATAGCACATCACTAACAGACGCACACATTTACACAAACACACACGACACAAAGCAGCTCACTGCGATACACAACCACCCAACACAAACATGCTCAAACCAGCCTGATCCTTCAATTGACCTTCGGGCTGCAGCAATTTACTGCATTTTTTAGCAATCTATTTAAAGCTAGCTTTCTGAACCGATTCTTTCAGTAAAGTGAGACAGACAGTGTGGCAGGCGGCAGGTTCACCTGGGGTGAAACCGATAGACTAAGAAGCACAAAGTGCTATAAATACTCAGCTTGTCAGTATCTCTAACATCAAGCAGCACCAGAACAGAGACACTGCAACAGCTAAAAAACCCCTGTGATCTGCTGAGAATGAATTCAGAGTTCTCAGAGAACGGCAGCTGTTTGCCTCTTGCCAAACAGGCACTATAAAGCACTTGAGATAGGAGAACGATCCTACACACAGACAAACAGCCACAAGAGAACCGATCACTTCACTGTTGAGCACAAGACAGAGACAGATACAGAGAGGCAGAGAAGCACAGGAAACAGTAAATGGCCTCAACAGCAAGGAGTGGTACCACGCTCTCCATGTTAGAGAGCCGCACAAAGCCGATCTTGTCTGTGCAGCGGGCCACTCGTCATCCACTTGACACTTTGTGCACAAACACAGCACTGGATGAGACTGAAAGAGAGATGCCACATAATATATTTAATCTTACAGATCAAATGCACCCTGGCATACCAAACTTTGTGAAAAATGTCCAAATGTAGCTTCTTAAAAATAGCCTTGGATGACAGACGTGTCCTTTACAAAGACAAGACTTGCCCACGTATAGACACTTATAATTAGGCAGCCGTCGTCTAAACTGTACTAGAGAGATTTGAATCACTCATACACAAAAAGAAAATTAAATGCAACTTTGTAATTACTTCTATATTAATCCGTAATAACACATTTTTGTGTCATCTTTTTCCAACTGTGGAAAAAGATGACACAAATTTATATTATTTTTGGAAAACAGAGATCGATCTGTAGTCTACATGCTAAGGTTGGGCCACGGGATATAAATACTGTCAGTCAGTGATTAGCTGCAGGCTTTTATACATGTTTGTATGGGGGTTTTGAAAGGGCATCGTAGGAATCACCGTTTTCAATGAGTGAAATGTAGTCTGGCAAAAATCTATGTTAATAGTCACTTCCTAGTTACTTCCTAACGCGCATAATCGTTTATGTCAGTGTCAGCTGCCTCTAAGTGTCTGAGATTTGTTTTGTTTTTTAGTTTTTTTTTTAAACCAGACAAAAGCTACAACTGTTATTTTATTTTTTTATTTGAACTGTTAAGCAGGCTATTATTAGCTCATTCTTGTCATCTGTACCAGTTTACTTGCTCAGCTGATGTCTGTCCACTTATCTGACATTCCACGGGTAAAAAGAAAAAGCTACATATTGCTGTTTCAGATGAATGAGGAAAGTTGCCTCTACATAACTGCATATCACCTTCCAGGGTTTTATTGATGTGCTGTTATTTTTGTCGTCTGTTCTTCCTCAGTATGCAGACACACTGCAGCAGACAGCATGACTGCACTTCCAAAAATAGTATGGTGGGCCCTTTACAATACATCTGACGCTATAAAATGATATCTTCATTTTATGTTTATGTTTTAAACAATAGAAAATTAGGCAGGACGCTTCCAAAGATAGAATCAGCATGGACAAGTCTAAAGACAAGCATTTTGGATGCTGAGGCTTTTGTAACAGAATTTAAGGGGAAAAAAGAATCAGTGAAATTTAACTCATTATTTGCTGTGAGATATCAGTCATATGAAGAGAAACAGGTCAAATAACAACTCAAAGTCTTCTCAGGCCAAAGCTGATAAATTATGTGATTATTTTGCCTTTAACCTCAGAAACATTCCATTTATTTCTGTTCATCATTGCTGTTTTAAAAGCACATTCACACATTCAGGTTGTATAAGAATGAACATCCAAGCAGAAGTGGGTCAGCGAACACTGAAACAAACAAACAAATTCCTGGATTTTGTCCACAGGGCTACAAGCTCATTCAGTCACTGGCGAAGTCAAGATTGTAGATGAAATGCATGCAAACACGCACAATCTGGGATTAATATAAAGAAATCAAACCAAGGATTCACATTCATCTACAACCAAACAAAAAACACCCACACCCACATGCACCTTGACAACAAGGCTGACTTGTTTGCAAGCAATGTCAACTTCTCTCGCTTACCATTCCTGATTTAGACTGGTGTCGGAAACTGGCAGCAACTGTGGGACGTCCCCTTCATTGTATGCCAGCTCCCTGACCCAGCCATGCCACCCTGGGGTCTACATGATTTGACACACTGAACGCAGGAAGGCACGCACACACACATGCACACTAAGGCGCAGCTTGACAGAACCCACCCCCCCGCCTTTAAATAGATTTCTACATTTTCCGCCTTTGAGATTGCTGCTTTCAGGCACACCAATGCCACTCGCCTTTTCTCTCTCTGTGTCCCTGCTGCTCACTTTTCTTCAATAGAAAACTCAACATAGACAGATTTTTCTTTTCTTTCCTTCATCCTTGCAATGGTCAGTACTGTATCTGCAACACACACAGTGCAGTCCCCTGTGTGGATACACAAAACACAAAATACCCTGTTCCCTTCAATCAAATTTCCATAATATCAAAGTGTTAGAGTTACAAAGCGTTACAATAGTGCGTTAGAGCGCTATTGTAACTCAGTCCGAAACAAGAACTGAAAGACAACATCATTGGACACATTTGGAGTTTCAGTAGTGGTTCTCTGTCACACCGCTTTTACTTCTACAATCTCATCACAAACACCAGCAGTCTGAGTGAGGATGCTGTGGGTTCTGGCAGATGGGTTATAAAGACCGTTTGATACGATGCGATCGTTCAGATAACAAAGATTTGGATTTAGACGAGCGAATTGAAGCAGCAAAAAAAGACTTTTAGGCAGTGTGCAAACCAAGTGACACCAAAAAACAACATAAACAATAAGATCCAGAAACTGTTTATTTTGAAATTAAAGCCTCTGTAGTCAAATCAGCAGCTAATAGATGAATAACTACAAAATATTGTCCTTCTGCAGTATGACCAGCTATTTGTGTTTGGCCTCTGTGCATCTGTTTGAAACACATTACTCACGCTACGGTCTCTGCAGAGGGCCATCATGACTACAGGGTCTGGGCAGCTCAGGGTACACAGACAAAATACACACAGTGAACACTGACTTTTGTTGCCTGCTGGGTTGAAATACATAGATTTATTAGGCTGAGCGCACCACAGACTGTGTGTTTTCAAAACAAGGTATTATGGCACTCGGCACTGTGTAATTACATAGCGATAGACTCGGCTACCTTAATTATGGAGCCTCTATGTTATACCAGCTCATCAGGGTGGATCTGTTCACGCAGCTTTAGCAGGAGGAAAGAAAAAAAATCAAACAGGGTTAACCCCAACATGTGGGTCAGAAAACATGCCCAGTTACCAAGGTGAGGCGAGGCAGGCAGCTTGGAGTTAAAATACCAAGATTACAGCTCCATAGCGCACATTTTCTGTATTGTGTAACAGGATTAAGACCAAAGCATGCAGGCACAGTATCAGATCCTAACCTGATGAGCCAGGATTAGAGCAGTTATGGCTTCTGTCTACATTTTTTTTCGGGGGGGGGGGGGGGGGGGGGGGGTAAATAAGGCAAAGAGGAAGCCTGTGATTGAAGGCTGTGGCCCCGCAGAGCAGCCTCCTCAAACTGGGTCCACCCAAAGCTTCAGCAAAGCAAATGAGCACCTTCCATAAAGCCACACGACACAAAAAGCACAGAGAGGAATGTCCCCTGCATTTTATTCCACCAGCGAAGGCTCCAAAGCTTGCAACCGCAGACTCAGACAAATAATCGTCACAAAAAGCAATGCGTGTATGCGTTTATTTTAACATAAACTGCAGAATGAGTGTAACGCCATTAAAACTTTTGAAACCTGATGAGGGAAAAACAAAAAAACAAAACAAAAAACAAAAAAACAAACACACTTCACATTTCTAGTAATGCTCATCTGCTAAAGTAAATGTCCTTGTCTAGTTTCTTCTTTGGGTATTCGAAGTCATTACGAGTTAAAATACCCAACATGCTTGTTTCTCCAGTAAAACAAATGTACAACTGATCACCAGCAAAAGTGCTGTGTGCTGTCTTTACCTGTGTCTTCATCTAAATCACCCTGCAGAGAGGAGTCTGTGTCCTCTGAGGAGGCCTGGCTCCTCCAGCTTATATTGCCCATCCAACAGTCCACGCAGCAACTAGTCCAGGTGATACTGATGCTTACGCCCTTTGTATACTGTGTCGTAGGTCACAGTGGCATTTTTTAGAGCTCTCTCTCACAAAGGCACTGCTGAGAGTTAGTCATAACTAACTTAGCCTCATGATCATCCTCACTTGACTCAGCCACGTTACACAGGACTTCAGAGGAAGAGCCACATATAGCAGTGACACAAGTCAGGAGGAGTCCAGAAGCATTGTGCTTTTCCCAAATCCAATGTGTTTTATATTCATATTCTTATAAATCTTGACTTAAGCAATCCTGGAAGGATGTCTGAGTGGGTGTCGTCACTGGTCCTGGAGAGAGTCCAACACTCCACAGTTATCTGGAATGGAGAATGCACTCAACAGTAATAAGGAAATGAGACGGCCACCTGCGGGAATAAACGACCTGCTCTCTGGCATGTAGGCCAACACGCAGCAGTGAACTCAGGGGAAGCATCTTCTTTCTATCCTTTTGAGATAGATTCAACACCTCAACAAAGTCTCTCAAAAACACACGTGGAAGTTGAGAGATGGGGAATATGACCCGCCAGTGACATACTGCTGCACTGAATTACACGTGAGACCACTGAAAATTATCTCAACTGCAGTCTTTCGCTCCACCTGGAAGGTGATGAAAGCACCTTAAAAATGTTCATGTTACAAAAACCCAGACTTCCCTTCGCTTCTAATCGATTGCCCTGGTCCAGCCATTACGCCACATGTAATCCATCCATTTCTCTATCCGATTCACTCTCTGCTCACAGACTTTATCCACCCTCTCCCTTTCTCTTCCCAAGCTCTTTTCCCTCCCTCTTTTTGCATTCCCATACACGGCACCAAAAAAAATAAATAAAAAATGTAATTACAACACAGCTAAACCTATATGGGAAAAGCAAGCCTCTCATTCTGTGGTAGAGGGAGGGTGAAATGCTTGCTGCCATCAAACCTCAAAATTGCAGCATGACAAACCAGTGCTCATAGCTTGCTCTGTGCAACAGTGGGATCACTCATCAGCAATGTGGGCAGACCGAGTTATCCCGGGGAACCCTTTTGTAATCAGGACTGCTTTAGCTCTTGCTCAGAGTTTTTTTGACCCAGGCATGCAGAGCTCGGCATTTACGGACATTAGGAAAAAGAAGCTATTTTAAGTCTGAAGCAACGAGCTAACCGCTTAGCAAACGAGGGCCATCGAAGTTTCACACACACACTTTAGTTTTAGCTCTTGTAATGCCTGACAGTAAACAGTGCAGCTAAGACCCTTTCAAAGGGTGAACCACAGATGCGCACTGCCACACTATGCAGCGAGGGGGGTGCAGGGAGTCTAAAATAAGGAACTGATGGATCAGTTCTGCCGCTGCGGCTGGCTACTACCGTTGACTGTCCAGTAACAGAAGAGTCCGCAAGCTAATTTTAAAACACTGCACTGCTGCTCTCACGACTTTCTTACCAACACTGGTGTGCCAAAATGTGTCGTGTCACAACCCCAGTCTGCATGAGGGAAATTTTTGCAACCGTGAAAATCTCAACAATCTTTTCATAAGCAGCTTTTCTGGTGTGTTTAAATGTGTGTTTTGAGCTGTAAAGTGTGCACAGCATCCAAGCCTAATGCGAGTGGGAGAAAAAAAGAATTGTTCTTCTTTTTATTTCATTTTTATTTATTTTTTATTAAATTAATTTTATTAAATTATAAAATTTTTATTTAATTCACAAATGACTACGTGCATCTTTGAAATAAATGCCGCTCACGGGATAGAAATATAGTCTTGTAGTTCATCTTTAAAAAAAAACTCAAGCCAAAAAAAGCAATACAGCACGTCTTAGTCGTGATCACCTGATATTATAATAAAAATGGGTTTTTTAAAAAAGACATCTCTCAGTATTTTGTATATCATTAACAGGCTAATGTTAGCAGACTGAAATGAATAAATTAAGCACTGACAAACAAGCCCAGCTAGCCAACACACACACACAAACACACATGCACCCCCACCACAAAAACATGTTACAAAACTTTGCACTAACGCCGGCCAAGTGACTACAATAACTCAACCCAGAGCTGGTATGGTGTTTTAGAAAGCAGTGGCTAAAGAACAGATGCTGTTCTCTGCTGCTGAAGTAGTAGTAACGTTAGTGCATTAATGTAGCTAACTTACCTAAAAACAAAAACAAATACTAAAAGATATCGAAAAGCTGCACTGTCTCTCACATCACCTTTGACTGTACTGTCACTGAGACAGTGCATGAAAACTAGTTATTATTATGACTGCTATTATTAGAAAGACACCGGTGAAAAGAGCAGTGGAACTCTGAGGTTTGAGCAAAATAACAATCTTTAAAGTGTACAAAGGGCACATATCCTGGCAACGGGGAGCAGTTAGAACAGATTTTTATTGACCCGTGCAGTTTTAGAATGGTTTGTGTGAATGAAGGCTTCCTACACATGTAGACAAAACAAGAACGGAAATACAAATCGAACGAAGGAAAACTCATCCCAGGTGATGTGTCTCTGTTTTTACGCCGAAGATCTCCCTAAAAAGTGGATTCTGGGTTGGTTCTTCAAAGTGACGCTAAATGGTTTTTCTTTCTTAAAATTTTGTATCGCCTTCATTTCAAAAATTAGGCCATCTTGACAACAACAAATCCCATTTCAGGACTGCTGCGCTAAATGTTTCACATCTTAATTTAACTGCAACAGTGGAATCATTCTAAGTGGGTCATTTAAAGTATGACATCCAACAAGTAAACATACGGTACGTACATAAAACGCTGCGGGATTAGAAAGTGTCTGAGCAGAGTCTGAAAGTCACAGTGCAGCACTCTCAAAACCAGCCAGAAATAATTCCCGTCAACAATGCATCGTTCACCAGTGATAAGCAGTGGATGAGAAGTATTTTTAACTTTTGATCAATGTCAGCACCCCCACAACTATTTATACTACTAATCATGAGCTCATTTAGCAACACTCGGAAAACTTAAATTGCTTAACGCACTGAAAGACAGGAAAAAGAGAAGAAGAAAAAAAAAGATGCCTTGGAGCTATTAATATGTGCTGACACTGCACACCAACCCAGTCATTCAGCTCACATCATGTACTATTATTAAGGCAGGCTACCTGACAGCATCTTCAAGTTTTAGCTTACACCAAAATGTGATCACACAGACTCAAAGCTTTTAAGCCTTCTGAGAAAAGCATTAAGAAACAGCTTCGGCTGTCTGGCTGCTGTTACGTTTTTTGGGGGACAAACACCGCAACACACTGAATCTGTTTATGGATTTCAGTTTTGGGCTGCTTGAGTGATGAAGTCATGTCGGTGAGTACGTAGAGAATGGGATTCAGCGCAAGAACCATCCATCTGATTTCATCAGAGGTGACACGCCTGGGCTCCACCGCACATGAGGTTCGCTTTTGCTTCCCGCGGGAAGGGCAAATTAGTGACTGGGTGACACCATCCCCGGTAATCGGAGGAGTATGTTGATGCAGCTAGTGAATTTGGTGTCCATGTGTTTGCTCCTCAAGGCACCATTCTGCCAGCGACTAAAACTGTCACCCTGTTTCTATCCAGTCTCCAGAGACGAAGCCTTTCACACTTTCTCTCACACTCAAGCACTGCCTGCTGCAGAGTTTTCTGTTCTGAGTCCCAAGTCTCGCCCTTCCCTGTTTCCATTACACTAGCAACCACCACAGTGTGTCCTTGGGGACATATTTGGGATCAATAGGCAGATGAGAACAGACCAACAAGTAAACAACTGGGAAGAATGGAAGCAGGGGAGAAGTGATGGTTTGGGTACTTGCTTTTAAGTTATCAGTTAAGCAAAGAGTCTACAAAAAAAGAAAACAAAATAAAAAACTCTTGCATTGCCTCTGACTTTTCATTTAGTTGTGACCATATGTAGTCATCTGTCCGCAAGACACGAAAGGAATCGGAAACTTTTACGCCTATGAAGAATGACTGAGCTAGTGGAGGATGACACTCCCTCCCCTCCTGTTATTGGGGGCTCTCAGTGTGTGTGTGTGTGTTCGCCTTTTCGCCCACTTACTGCAGGCAACACTGGGCAGGACACTATGTGGAGCGAAGCAAGGAGACAGCTGCTGGAATGGGATGCAAGTGTAGCTGACGGGTATAAAGTTTCCTTCCCAAAATCCCATCCATACCCCAACACTACTGCGTTTCCTCCCGTAGTGATTGTGCTCCGCAGTGAGAGTGAAAGTGAGAAAGTGAGCGACACGAGTAGACAAAATGAAAAAAATAAAAATAAAAATACGGGTCAAACCAACAACAAAAAAATGCCACGTGCACAATAGTGAAAATCAACACAAATACACACCCAGCAGCCCAGCGCGTGAACGCAATCCCATTCCAGGGGTATCAAGGCAGCTAGCCTTAGCCAGTAAAAGCTAACCTTGAGCTGCTGCTAGCTAAACCCGTCTTTAGATGTTCGCGGACGGCCAATTGGGAAGCAGGAGAAAAATGTCACACGATATATTCACTCATTTACGCGTCTTCCAAAGGGGAAAAAGGCGAAACACACGTGTTTCCTCTTGAGTGAAATTCAGAGATTTGTCCCGAGATGGTTAGCAACGCTCGCAGACAATCAAACCGGGGTGGTGTATTTACGACCCCCGTACCGAGAGTGAATGGAGAAATGCCGGTGTAGTACCATGGAAGAAAAGCCAGCACGATTTTTCTTAAAAAAAAAAAAAAAAAAAAAAAGCTATTTCCCCGGATTAGCTCGCTAAACTGTTTTGAACACGAGAAGCTGTATTATTTTAACTAATGGATCAGTTAACCAGCTCTCCTTAAGTCAGCCTTTTGGTTTAAAAACGGGACAAAAAATATGAAAATATCATTAGCCGCTACCAGCTAGCAGACGCTTTATTTTAACTGGATAGCCGAGAAAAAGAACAATCCGTGAGGCCCAATTAAACCACCATTTACACCCAACACACTCATCCAAGCTTTATCTGGAGCACCCCCTTTTTTGTTGGCGTATGTGTTGGTCAACAGACCCCCATAATTTAATCCATCCGAGCCCCGTGTAAGGGAGACCGTTATACAGTATCCCGAAGGTGGAGCGGTGAGGTTCAGTCTAGCCGGGCAGGACTTACCTTGCTTGCTCTCTATTTTTCTCGACATTTTCGTAGCCAGCAGCTGTGATCCCACTCGCAGTTCAACAAAACCGTAGCTACAGACGAGCCTCGCCGTGCCTCTCCTCGGATTATTCCCTCATTTTCGATATGTTGTTGTGTCCACGAGATGATTCCGCCCCGGTTAATATAATATATTTATAGGCCACAGACATTGGTACGGTTATAAACTGCCTCCGTCCGTCTCCGGGTAATTTTCACTGGATACACACACACTACGCTCACGTTAATGCTTTGAGCGGAGACTCGGCTAGGGTAGGCTATCATCCAGTGCAACAGCGCCCCCTTGCGTCAGGAATTAGCCACGCCATCTGTCAACAAGAGCATGGGCGTGTTTCGATTTCAGTTCAAAGTTAAAGCAAGCCCCGAATGTAAACCATACTGATTTTGCAAGTGCTGTTGCACACAGTCTCATAAATTAAGTCATCTGTCTTTTTCATGCAATTAAATAATAATAATGTGGAAATTCACCAATCATCCATTCACCCATATATCAATCTATCGCAGATGGAAAAAAATGCAGAGTAGCCTGGACGGCAGCGATTTTTTTAACCTCATCAATTTTAGCAGCAGAAGGCTAATGAAATGATGGAGTGCGCAGGCTTCGAACAGCCATTTCAGCAGCTCGGTTCAAAACCAGCATCATGGCCGAAAAGACAGAACAAGTCTTAAAAACTAGTAAAAGCTCCTGAAGAAATCAAGTGTTGCACAAAAAGATAGATCAGGGGTGTTGATCGGTGTGATCATCAAAACAAAGCAATGGGTCTCTATATAATAATTAATAATTAATTTAAGGTTAATAATCAGTTTCAGCAAATTAAAACGATTACATCGCCACTGATGTTTAGATTGCGAGGGATCTAAAGGTTTAAAGCTTTACTCACAGACATTTGGTTCTTTTTTCTTGTTAATATCTATGTTATTCGCATGTTTTGGAATAAAGTTGAAAAGCACATAACGATTAAAAGTACAATACCTGGTTAAATGAAGGAACCTATCTAAACAGACTTGTGAGCGCTAGAAAATGCATGGACACTTCGCAGCTTTTTTCTGGAAGTGTAACTGGTTTGCATTTTTTTTCCTTGCACATGTCTTTTCACTCTGCGTGTATACACTAGTTTGCATTTCTTCCTATTAAAAGAGGGTTTTTCTTTTCCGCTGTCGCCAAGTGCTTGCTCACAGGGTCTCTGATTGGAGGGGTTTCTCTGTAGTACTGTAGGGTGTAGTACTGTAGTATTAAGCGGTTACAGTTAAGGTTAGTGTATTTCTGAACACATTTTTCCTCTCTAAGGCACTTTCAGGGCAGCTTTTACTCTGAAAAAGCAGGATTTCTTGTATTTTTGCTAGTATACTTGCCTAGAGTTCAGTGTGTATGTGTGTGCAGTGTTTTGACCAGGAAACCATCCCACACATCTTGGCTGCATCTTATCCTCCAATCAATTAAGTCAAAAGATAATGGTACGGACAACAGCCAGAGTAACTCTTAATTAGATTTCCCCCCCATAAATGTTTTATACATAGCAGAGGTGATTTATGCTTCGAGTGTTATGAATCACTACTGGCCGTTTGAACATTTAGCATCAGCTCTAGTTTGTATATCTAGAGGAGAACCTGTCATTTTTTCCCACATTTGATCTCTAATCAAATGCCAGTAAATAACAGCATTCACAGAAGTTCTTTTAAATAAGCAAGAATTGTGATTTTAAAAGTGGTAGTTGAAAATTGTAATATTTCAATAATATCTATGTCTTCTGTCATAGACATTTGTTTTTTGTCGATATCTTTTGGCTCATTTGAGCTATCCTAATAAGTCCTGATGTACTAAATAGAGGACATCGTGGGCTTTCCATTGATATGTCATGTGTTTGGGGGCGTCTTTTAGCTCCAAAAGGAAGGCAATCATAAAAAAGTGGAAAGATTCACTGTTCCTCGGTTCTCGGGAGGATATATTAACGTCTGCTTTGTAATTACAGAGTAGTTTGAACCATTTACAAGTTAAATGGAAGCACACAGCCCCCTGTTGGGCACGCTAAAACCTTGCTTAGATGCATATACTACAACTACATTTTTCTTATTTTCTCCCTGTTACCATTCATGTACTGCATGTGACAGGAAAATTAAAGGCCGAGTAGAAGAAGAAAGGGGAAGCATAGCTCTAATTTGATGCTCGTTTCAACTGCTGACTATGGCTTTTGCTCACTTAGTGCTTCACATTATCCTCTCTATTAAAGTGCAACCATCTAGATTATGTCTTGAGTGTACCAAGACGAAGCGAGCATGCCATATCAACTTTTTATGAATAATTGATTTGACTGACAGAGTGATCTACATTCCTTGAGTGATGTGGGTCAGCTCATACACGCGCAGTGCGCCCGTGAACGCAGAGGCATGCATTAAAATACTGAGATAAGGAGTTCATTACACACTGTTGGCCGCTTCTTCTGAGCTTTGGTGCCGCTCACCTCATCAGCGACCGATTTAATCGCTTATCAGAGAAAGGCCTTGAGTGTCAAGGATTCATATTTACACTGGCAGTCATTATGCCTGCTCCCTTGTGCTCTTGCTTGCGCAGCAGAAGCCACACCCGTATAAGAAGTGCAAAGTGCTTGCTTTGTGTGTTTGTGCTAGGGAGAGGTGTGTGGGTGTGTGTGTGGAGGAGGGGAAGGAGTGGAATACGTCCCCCGAGGCTATGATAAAGTCACAGAGGGAAGACAATGATCTGCCAAGCAATGCCAGACTTGTCAGGGCAGGATAGGGCCTCACAGCGCAGTCAGAGTTGGTCTGTTTTAGAGCGTCTTGGTGTTTTCCTGACAGCCTACATTCAGTCTCCCACAGAAACATCCAAGCAGCTGCCTCATCTAATGACCACGTTCAATTTGGGGCTTGAAATTTCAGCTTCACAAGGCAGCGTAAAGCCTCTCTGCCACGAGTGACAACTGATTGCTGGCTCTACTAACGAGACAAGACTTTAAAATATACACAACAATAACTAGAGGAGTCTTCTACATCTTACTGCTTTGCCACACGACTCACATTTGTCTTTGTTTTCTTTCATATCATTTTCACTTTTTTCATTAAATGTCACTTAAGCCTCAGCGCAGCCCTTTGCTGACATCCGTTGGCTGCGTAGTAAACCAAGCACACCGAGTCACGCCGCTTTATGCCACAGAGTGGTGCTCTTGGTCCACCGATCATACTTGTATGCTGGAGCTCAGCCTCACGACCCCGTGGTGGTACACTTCTAGTAATGTGCTGTACATGTGGGTAAATGTCACAGAATATGGTAATACAATGATAAAGCTCTTTGATGAGCTTCACTGAGGGCAGGAATTAAAAAAAAATCTGTATGACCATCTTAATAAGTCACCAAATAGTTAAAAAAATTCCACTAATTAATTCCACTGTTTAAAGTTATAACTACTCCCCTTAATGAAGACAAATGTTTGGAAATAGCAAGCAGGTTAATCCATCACCACGCTCAGATATTCAGGGTCGATACCTTTGATGAATGTGGGAAGCTTTATACTGGTTCACACTGGGAAATTTCCACTCTGGGCTTGCAGCAAGATCAGGTCAGCTGTGCGCTGGATGCAGTTCACCGTTAGACGGGGCAAAGAAAGGAGAGGCAGGAGAGTTTTGTTAGCTGAGAGTTGTCAGCGAGAGCTTTGAGATGGGGTTTGATCTTCGCGGTGGTGCAGTGCTCAAACACAGTTTAAGACTTGGTTAACCTTGGCCAGCGGTCGCACCGTTCTGTCTGTCTCGCATCTGAGAGTTGGAGAAAGAAGGAGGGGATCAGCGAAGCTTATATGAGTGAAATGCATTTTAATTGAGAGGGAGCGGGGGGAAGGCCTACCTTGACAACAATCAGGGTCCTCTGTCTTTGGACCTCTGTTAACGTACAGTGATTTTCAAGAGAGGTTTTCATGATAGGATTAAGATGGTGGGCCGGGGTTGGGAGGTGGAGAAGATGGAGAAGCGTCGAACAAAGAGGACAAGGTGTCTGGGTCATAACCTACTCAATACTGCATGAGAATAGAACAATCTGTCACTGCCACAAACAAACACACTGAGATGTCGACAAGGTTAGGAGAAATCACATGGTGAAGAGAGGGGGTCATCAGCAGTTGTCATGGTAAAACAAACAGTGCTGCATTAAATCTGTGCACTAAAACTGCATATTCAGACTAAAAATTGAGATTTGCTTCCCACACTATATAACGCACACATATACAGTAACTGTTGCAAACATTCGTGGATGCAGCCACGCTATAAACACAGAGAAATTATTTATGTGCTGAGGCAGGCATTGTCGAGCTGCTCTTTAGAGCTCCACGGGACAGCGGGCCTGGCTCTTAGAAAGCCCAGCTGCTCGCCTTTCAAGATCACTCCGTCCTGTCACTATGGCAGAGAAGGTCTTACAGTCTAAACTCACCCCCTCCTCTCCATATTTTCTGTGGCACTTTTAAATAGAGGGGTCGACCTATCTTCGAGGTGGGACCCTCCCTCGCCCTCTGTACCAGGCCTTCCAGTGCTCCTGATTGACATTTAAGTCCGACGGTAGGGTAAAGAGGGCCAAAGAGCATGAAATGAGAACGGCCGCGGGGCTGCACACCGAGACTTGACCACTCCCTTTCTCACACACCCCCGTCGCCCACCTCCATTAGTCGCTGAAGTCCCCTGGGGGAACTGCAGGCGACCCTCAGCCTGAGAGGTGAGCTCACAGTTCCTTAGTGTGAAAGCACAAAGAGGTCGGGATGAGATGTAACGATGCAGAGAACAATTACGGTTCTTCAGATGATCATCTTTGCAGTGAGGCTTGGCCTTCTTTACTTCTTATGCTTTCTCCTTTAGAAGGCTAAATGTCAGCGTTTATCCTTCCCTTTATTTTGCTCAGCAGGTCAGAGGCATTTCAGGGATCTTTGAGGATATCGCAAGCATTTATTTTTTACTTTCCCCCCCCTGCAAATCTTATCTATTAAGATCTATCATACTTGTGTGTACCCTGTAAATGTACTGTGTGGTTTTGTAACATTCCAGTTTCACCACGCACCCATTTCTGTGCGTTTTAAGTTGAAAATCTGCCATTTGAGCGGCCGCCTCTTCACACAAGCCATCGCTCCATTTTCATGCATAATACTGGTCAACCTTACACTGGCAAGTGTTATCAGTGGATATTAGCAGTTGAGCGGGATGCGTCAATGTCTACTCCTGCTGGTTTGGCCTAGTTTTCACAGTAGCAGTTATTATAAGCTAGGCACAGAGTAAGACAGTCTGGTCTGTGGGTATCACACTGCGTGAGGGGGTTACTGTTAAAAGCCTGAAGAGTTTGCAACATGGCTGAGCTGCATCGCTATCCAACTTTACAATCCACACAAGGGCCATTTAACAGGATCAGTGGTTAAAACTCATTAATCGAATTAGGTGTTTGCCGCCTGAAGTTAAAGCTGCTACACTGAGACTTGGATACAGTGAGCTGTGTAAGTTTGTGTTTAAGCAGGCAGGCAGTGGGGACACCCGACTTTGTGAACATAACTGAAGAATGTAAGATATTCAAGCTGATACCATAGATGTTTTTACTAAAGATCTCAGATGAGTTCTAATCTGACCTCAAGGTCAAGGTCAGAGGTCAAGTTTATTGAAAACCTTGTGAGCACATGTTGCTGTATTTAAATACACCTTTGAAAAATAAGAAGTATAATCACTGATGGGTCATGCATAACTATGACAATGCAGTAAGACAACAGCACTCGGAAACTGCACCTACACTACACTAAAACTTTATGATATTTTTATTACAGCATACAGAGGTCCGTCTGTTATGGCGTCAATTTGACGTCATAGGGTGTTGTATTTAAAAACTAAAAGGTGTGTTGTACAGCTCTCTTCATGTCCTTTCATATGATATATAACTTGATATGGCTTCTTGATTTTTTTTCCCAATTGTCAACTTTGACCTTGGGTGCTATTAATGAAGGTCAAGGTTAAATGCTTAACCAGCCTAGGTACTCATGTCCCCCAAGACCTAGTATGTTGTTGTGAAGTTTGAAGATGAGCCATAAAAAATTGCGGGTAATAAAAAACTTTTGCTGATTTTCACATTTTACTGTGACCTTGAATCACTTTTCACCGAAATGAAACAAGCTCAAACTGTTTTTTGTATCTATCATCATTCAAACTTTAAAAATCTTGAAAAATGTATATAACGACATTAGATTTCAATAAAATTTTTGATTTTATAGACGGGAAAATGATCAACTATTTGGATATCTGTGACAGTTAAGAGTATGTGAACCTCACGCTAACAAGAAGATGAAATTTGGTCACGTGTTTCCGATGAGTGGGTTCACAAACAGGTGTGAATAGGCGACCCATTTTTGTTTCAAGAGCAGCGATCTGTCAGCGTCTTATCTTCTTCACTGTCCTTGTTTGTGGAAGTGTCTTACGGCAAAAACAAAGCAGATATCTGAGGACTTGAGAAAGAATTCTCTAGAAAAACACCCCCGTTTGAAAGGATTGATTTATTACAGCAGCACACTCCAAGCTCATCACTCCCCGTGAACATGACACATATGACCCCGGAGTCTACAGGTGGACTCTCGGGTAGTGGAGGTGTTGAAACGACAGGCAGCGATGACAGGCAGCAGAGGTACTGACATGTCAGAGCTGCGATGTGTTTGGTATATATGAGGGGTGTGAGACATATAGCTGCAGTGCAGCTCAGCCTGAACTACCTCACAGGCTTCGCTCCATTTGTTACAGGATTTTGTTTTCTGTTGAACATTTTGTACTCTAATAATCCACAGACAGACATACTTATGTACAAATTAAGGAAATTTAAGGGCACTGCTACCCTCAAGTGGTTGCACATTGGTGCCTATATACAATTTGCTAAAGAACACGTGGACAAGTCAGAAGGCTGCTTGAGTGATATACCAATAGAACATTTTAGTTAAACTAAATGTAACTAAGTGTTTTCTTTGACTTCCATTTCTCCAGTCCGTTCTCGGAGTGACGTGCCGTTCAGTTTCCTTCCCATCTCTATCCCTTGTTCTGCCTCCCTGCATATGGTAGTTTGCGTGGTGTGGGTCCTGGGCCCTTCCTGTGAGCCCGGTGCCTCTGGGGTGGGGCACCTTTTGCTCTGTCTTGGGATGGAGGGATGGCTGGGTCGTCCTGTGTTGTTGTGGGTGAGCCCCGGTGCCCTGGTTGTCGTGGCTGGTGTCCTTCCTGAGCTTTGGGTCTGTTTGCTGTCCCTTGGCTTGTGTAGTGGGCTCCTCTTTCTGGGTGGGACCAGGATGTGCTGTCAGGCCTCTGTTGGGTCTCAGTGGGGGCCCCAGGCACCAGTGGAGACCTTCCTGAATGTTTGTGGCTTGGCACACTGATGTCCACTGCAGCTTGCTCTTTGCTGTTGGTTTCTGGGGTCATGTGAGTTTTATTCACTGCTCTATGCTCTGCTGTTTGGGCTCTGGTGAACTTGATGGGAGAAGGGAGGGGGTCCTCGCAGCATAAATTCCCACATTGCCTGTAGTTTCAGTTCATATCTCTGTCCTTGTTTAAGTGTTTTGTTTCACAGTGGGGCTTTTTGCCCTCTTTGAAGGGAAATGGATATTAGGGATAGGATACTGGGTAAGATCACATGCAAATGTTCACAATTTAAAAACAACAACAACAACAACAACACCTAAGCTTTTCTACAAAAGAATGCTAAAAGAAGAATAAAAATAGAATAAAATGAGTAGTTATCATGTCAGACTTCAGGCTGTTCTGTACAAATGGGCCACAAATTCCCCCAAGCTGATGTGCGGGGCTGATTAACGGTGATGAAAAACATTTATATTGGAGATATTTCTACAAGGGATCATACCAGATACTCAAAACAAGAGTTGATATACGTTTAACATTTTCTTTAATAAATAAATGACCATTGGCATCAATTTGTCACACTATTCGGTTCTCCTTATCTACATTTAGGACTCTTAGCATGCATATTTATGCACAATGTAGATAATTTGATAGAGTTCGCCATCCAATGAAGTTAAAACCACATTTACCTTTGATGGAAAGCACAGGAGAGCAGTTTAAGTTGGTTGTTTGTATGCAAAGTACGCGATCAAAAGGCTGTGTTGTGATTGTCCGGCCTGAAATGCACTGACAATAAAGCTCCCAGTTCCACACGGTAACTAGCAATGTTTACACCAAAAAACTGTGATACTCAGAAATATCAGTTCATACACGCTTGATGATTATGAGTTGCACAGTACTGGAGGTCACAGATGGCAAAGCCTAAATCCTGGATGATGGTAACAGCTTCGTGAGTATTAAATTAGAATTAAAGGTTTGGGGAAGTATGCCGCGTTCTGCTTGTTATGATTACAAATTTGAAATTGGAAGCGGCACACCGACATCAATGACCGACAGAGTTGAATTATTATCTGTACAAAGCTTCGACGCTAGCTGTAAAAACAACGTCGGTCAGGCCTAATTGCTGCCTCCGCGTCAGCAATACACTATAACAAGCCATTATTAAAGTAGACCAGCCCTGTTTCTAAACACATGCGAATGCACACATCCCACATACACCCCGTTAACATCTAACTCACTTACTTAAGACCCAAATGTTGCCTCTCATGGGTAGACTCACTATTTCCTTACATATTTTCTTCCGGGCTAATAATGGAGCAGGCTTATATCGTATACCAGCACATACTACAGAAGGCAGGGAAAGCCCTCGACATGTTGCCAGTCTATCACAGAGCTAACACAGATTGACAGATAAACACACACACTCCCATTCTTTCCTGTGGGAAATTTAGACTCCCTAATCCACCTGATTCTGAGTCTGTGGGCTGTGGGAGGAAGCCAGGATATCTCGAAGAAACGCGCATGAACAGAGAGAGAGAGAGCAAACACAGAATGCACTACTCGCTCAAGATCAACCCTAGGACCTCGAGTAGTGAGGTCGCCTACCAAGTGCCACCCTCTGCCATGATTCCTACAGGTTCAATCCCATTTTGAGCTTTGTCAATGTTGGTTTTAACATAAAGTTTATTGCCTGCATCGATCCTCATACCACCCATTACTAACCTGTTGACATAGATATATATATATTTTTTTTACTAGACATTGAAATATGACCAGAATCCTACTTCAGACAGAACATGTGAAAAAGTATTTTCACTCTGTATATGTGCTTTCATTTTTTTGTATTGTTTTACTTCCACTGGATAACATCATATTATGTTAGTCTGCCCTGCACTCAGTCGGGTGAAAAGCACTCAAAATGTTTAATACATTAGAGGTCCAGACCTGGTATGCTGTGGGAGAAAAAAACACTCAAATGTTTTTGAGCTTTTCACAGTCTTTCAACTCTGTTTAACTGTTTAGGTTTTATGACCCAGCTTTATTGTTTTGGTGCACCCTCGCTACATTTATCACACTTTTATCATTCCAGCTGAAACAGGCAGCTGTTTTCAGAGAAAAGTCTCAGATAAACCTATTGTGTACTACCTGCCCAGCAAATGGCAGAAAGATACATCCAATGACAGGCTAATAATGAACATGGTGGAGGACTGGCAACTAAACAACAGGATAGTTCAAACAAGTCTTGATGGAGGCAAGCAAAGGCCTAAATTTGGAGTGAATACTGGAGCTACATATGTTGGGTGGACAAAAACGTGATTGTAAATGAATGCAAATGCTGCCCCGTGATGACTTATATATATATATATATATATATATATATGCTGACCTCATTAACTGAATCTTTGGCCATGTTTAATAAGCATCCACCACTGATGCAGTATACATACAATTCTGTGCAAAAGTCTTCTATCCCTCCATCCCTCATTTTTTACCCCTATTTTCTTTCCAAGGAGCTAGACGTATTAATTCAATAACACATAATTGTTATTGGCTACTTTCTCTCACTCACTTTCAGTCCCGTCTTTGTATCTGATTATTTTCAGAGGAATGATTTTTGTTTTTTTAAGCCACATAACACTGGCCCATGAATAATATGAAGAAAAAAACATCACCTAAGCAGAGAAGCTGACAACTCAGCATAGAAACCATTTGAAATTGTATTGTATTAGGCACTTTGTTACTAGCAGCGCGTGGCAAAAACACACATTTCTTTCAATTCCTTACAATGTGAAATTTTTGGTTTTATCACTGTCATAGAGAGAAGATAAAGAGAGAGGAACAATAATTTGAGTGTGAGTTTTGCAGTCATCTCTCAAACACGGTGGAGGCTCTGTCATGGTTCGGAGCAGCATTTCGGTCAGAGGTGTTGGAGATTTAGTTAAGACCGATATAATCATGAACACACAAAAGCACTGTAAGATTTTGATCCACCGCACAGTTCCAAGGTGTGTTACACATTCCTCGCCCAGCTTCGTTCCTCTGCATTACTGCACATAGACACTTAGACTAGTCAAACATAATACAATAATCCTGTGAAGTGTGTTTTCTTGTGTTGCCGTGAAAAAGGAGGACATGGACACGGGGACAAAAAGAAAGAATACCCTCCTCATTATTTCTCCTACAGTCAGTCAGCAAACACTAAACACCGAGTAAAGAGAAAAAAGGCAACTATAACAGACAGGAAGAAGAGAGGCAGCAGTTCTGGCAGAGCTGTGTTGACAACTTTCCAAGAGCTGATTTAGTGAAGGAAGCTACATCTGTTGAGCTCCAACGACAGCCATTGGGTTGTTCAGGCTCCTTTTGCTCTGATGTGCTGCAGTCAACTTTTTTTTTTATGTACACAGTAACCTAGTTTGCTCTGCATGCTGCAAAGACAGCGACCTGAAACCCCGGAGCCCCTCAGCTCCTCAGCTCAGGCATTGTGATGGATATGAGTGTGTGTTTAATTGGCAAAAACAAATTTTGCAAATGCAGACACAAACACACACTGAATCTGATAGACACATAGTCAGTGCCTTTTTGTCTCCATTCTTTCACACGCTCTGTCTCAGTCTCTCGGAGGTATGTAGCAAATGAACAGCTTCTTTAAAAGAAGAAAAGGATAAACACAAACTGTACCGTAAAAGGCAGAAAAACTGAGACAGACCTTCAGTGACAGAAATACCTGGACAGCTTTTGAGAGCAACAACACTTGCTCCTGCACTGTATCGTTGTGGCATTAAGGAGAGAACACAAATACATATCAGTGCTGTGCAATACTGCAAATGTTGGTATCTGTCCGATACCATGTAAATACAGGACAACTATTGCTGGTACCAATACTGGTATTTTTAATCTGTAAAGGCAGGAAAAGTGTGACATGACATCTGAGATTATTCGTCATTAATCTGCAAATTCTGAAGACATTTAATGACCACAAAATCACAGTAATTAAAACAAAATAACACACCAAAATGTAACTGCCTCCAAAGTGCTTTGGGCCAACTTCTGTTGTGGTATATGCTATAAATAAAACAGACATGAGGGTCAAAACAAAAAAAATGTTCAGACATTTTCAGAGTTTTTCATAAAAATGAATAAAAAATCTTAGAGGACAGAAACAAAGTATTTATCCTATCATGCTAGTATCAATCCAATACCAATACCTGCTTTGGTATTGATACTATTGCTATTACACACTCTCCCTTATGGCTTGTCCATCTCTCCATATAATCCATCCTCTTCCACTTATCCTTGTCAGGACCCGATCCCAGCTGTCTTAGGACAAAGGGCAGGGTACACCCTGGACAGGTGGCCAGTCTAGAACATAGAGACAGACAACCATTAGCACTCACATTTACACCTATGGGCAATTCAGAGTTACCAATTAACCTATCCCCACTAACTGCATGTCTTTGCACTGTGAGAGGAAGCCAGCGTACCCGGAGAGAACCCATGAGCCACACAGAATAGTGGAATTGAACTCAGGGCCTTCTTGCAACAGTACTAACCACTGTGCCACCCTCTATATAACCCTGATTTATTTATTTTTCCCCTTCTGTGTTTGTTCGGTTGTGAAACTATAAACCCAACGTATGGAAACAGTTTAAGATTACAAATCTTACAACTTCCTGTATTCACAATAATTTCAGCACTCAGAGACAGGACGGGCTCAGTAAACGAATAATACCAGTCGCTTTTCGTCACTGTGCTTTTCCACTCTGTGGTGGTGCAGCGTCACAGTTAAACAACTGTAAAAGGAGACAGATGGTCCGCTTGTCCTGTTCATCACCTGCTCTGGGCTGTCTGAGGTCATTTATTGAACAAATGTGTGCTTAAGCTCATGTACGTTTGTCGGCGTGATGGCTTGCCGTTGACAAAGCAGGAAACAGGTTGGGACAGGAAGCGCGTTGTTTGTCCTTGCCCTCGTCATCCTCAGCTGATCAAATTACCCACTTGGAATCCAGTCCGAGGCGGAGGTAAATAACGCTCCACAAAGCGGAAACCGGTGAAAAGCAAGCAGAAAGGCCAACATCACTGTCTAAACTAAATGGAAAAGTCAAAGGACAGATGACACATTGTAATGAGATCAGTTTGTGGAAATAGCTCTATGACGACTTAATTCATTATTGTCTATAGAAGGATTGTGTAATTTCATTATGAAATGTATGGAAAGTTATGGTCATAGAGACGCCATTATTATTTCTCCATAAATGTCAATTACATAATTAATGCTTACTTGAGTAAATCTGGTCACTGAGTGCATGTTTTGTCTTTTCCTTTTAGCTTGAGATGATAAGAGACCCCATCTCCACGATGCCTGTGACACGACTAACCCTGTGTTACTAATGACTGAACAGACATTGCTTAATCGTTTCATTAGAAGCTTTGTAGCCCTGGATTCAAAAGACTTTAATTCACAATAATGTGTTGTCTGAGCACAACAAACAAATATGACACTTTGTTGTAGTTTTTAGCTATTTAAACACCATTAATGTTTCAACACCAATTAAAGCGTGATAAATATATAACACATCTTTTTTTTTTTTAAATGTCTACATATTTTGACAGTTTCCAGAGCAAATTTTGTTTTTCCACCTCTAAAAAAAATCTTCAGGGAGTTTTCCTCAACAAGCTAAACACAGTCATTAGTCATTTATGGGTTTAGCGGCTCTGTGGGAGCTTTGTCAGGTTTGAGAAAATAACCCCGTCAATGTCATCATGTTTATATCATCAGGGAGCGCGTTAGAGAGAGGTTTAATGCAAACTGAGGATGTTGAGCCTGTGGTTGGCAGGGAGGGCCTAATGAAAGGAGCACTGCATTATTGTAAGTCTCTCAAGTTTATGGTGGTCCAATACTTTTGAAGCATGAAATACATTGTACTGTCTTTTAGTGGATATACAAGACATGAAGTATTGAGGGAGTTAGAGGAGAATGATGAGTTAAATGTTAGCAATCTGTATCAAACCCAGTAAACCTCTGTTCCAGTAAATGAGATCGCCTTGACAAGATCATACAATTTTAATGTCACTAATGTTGCAGAATGCGGTTTAACAATCTAATGGCTCAGCATTAATGCAATTAACTTTAAAAACCACAGCCTGCAGAGAAATTCAATTACAAAGACAAAGAAGAAAATAAATAAGACACAATCCTTGGTCACAATGACTTTGATAAAATGTAGGAAGTGAAGTTATACATCTACAGTATGGATTTAGGCAAGCATCGTGTCTACAAATCTTACATTAGTCATTTTTGATGTTAAATGTCATGCAAAAAAGCAACAAAAAATTCATATGTTATTTCACTATACAAGTATTTGGACTGGATTGAGGCACAGTTACAGTTTCAATACCCTTAGCTTTTTAAGGACATCCTCACTTTTCTCCCAAATCTTGATCTTTCCCTAAATCTTGTCAAATAGAGGTAAAATGTGTATACGGTTGTTTGCAGTTGGTAATATCCAAAAAGTATAAGGCTGGATGGTAATTTAGGTGCAAGGCCATTTTTGCACTTGCCTTGTGTGGATCTGCGCTATTATTCTGTGCATTCTTCTAGGTTTTCTTCTAATATGGAAATGGTTAAAGCTATTTTGTCACTTGAAGTTGTGAATAAGCATTTCATATGCAGGGCAGCATTTGTTGGGGGCAGGCATTCGGTTCGGAGAACTCTGCATAGCTGCGGCTGGATGTCACCAAAATGGCACGCTTACTGAGGAAAGTTGTGGTGCGATCTGGATTCAGATCACCTCCAGTGAGGGCCAAAATAGCCGTATGAGTGATAAATAGATTGAAATAGCCCACAGTGCCCAGTTCACAGGCCGGCTGCCCTACTCTTTGATCTCTGGTCCTAATGAGTTTTCAGAACAGAGCCAGAGATGAGAAGATAGGCTCTTTTTTTTTTTTTTTTTTCAAAAAGGGCCGCGGATGCTGGGGGGAAACCGAAACCTGGGGTGTGAACAACTATAAGCAGGCCTAAGATGTTACTTCAGCTAACATTAGTATTCCCCTAAGTATTCCCCGCTGCGTTAGTAAAACCTGCCCACCCGACTCTCCAGAGCAAGGTCACTTTCATCATTATGAGCTAAGTTATATAGCCCACAAAGGGCTTACAGGGATTGATATTATACATTTGTTTATAATGCAAAATATTTTTTCTAGTGTAAACAGATAGCTTAATAATGTCAATAATTCCCTTTGTAGAGATGGCAGCTCCCCGCCCACCCCTGGGTAGAGCTAGTAGTTGGATTTGTTGGGAAGGATTAAGTACTAAACCACCGGTGGGCTGAGACATTGCCAGGGGAAAAATATTTGTTAAACTGCAAAGTGCTTGTGTACAGCACATTCAGTTAAAAGCAAAATCCCTCTGTGAGAATATGCAACTGGATATGCAATCAAAAAGAATATTTAATGTCTTTCCCCCTCGTTCAGATTCAGCATGCGGTGCACTCTGGAGCGCTCGTGCTCGTTCTTTACTGGTGACAGGCATATATTAACTCTCCACATATTAGCCTCATAACACTTCAGCACGGTGGACCTGCACGTCATTAGAAAGCACATACCAGACCTTGCTGTGATGAAACAGCCCTGGAAAAAAGAAAGGGAGGGCAGTGGCGGTGTTTTCTACTAACGCTTAAAAAATATCATTTGACTAATCACAGGCAGGTTATTTATGGACAAATAAATGAATTAAAGTTGATTGAAGTTCCCAGTTAGAGGAGAGGCAGGCTTTTTATTTTTACTGATGATGAAAAACTTTACGCATCCAGTCATCTCTCTACGTGGGACTCATTGGAAGTGCTTAATGATACCCGAGCCCTCTCAAAGGCGGCAGGACATCAAAGAGTGGTTGACAGACAGACAGACAGATTCTGAGTTGCATGTTAAAAGCCCATTCCCCTTTAAAAAGAAAATAACACTGAAACACAGGCGCACGCGCAGATCCACACACACGCGCATCCCCACCCAACGAAAAGATCCCACCACCCCACCACCCCATCTCTCTATGGTGAAATACTGTCTCCACCTGAAGACATATACGTTGCTACATCCATCTTTCTTCAAATCTTCTTTATTTCATTTTTTTTTTCATACTCTTCAAACGGCTCGTGCTCAAGCATAACCAGGCATGTTTTTGCATCATTAGAGCTAGTGGGTGTATTTGGAGACAGACTAATGACAGCTCGGCTTTCCGGCTCAAACGAGAGCCATTGCTCATTTACGCGAACAGATACATAGATAGATAGGGGGGTTTGTAATGATGTAGCCTTATCAAATATTCCCTAGCATAAGCTGAATGACACCCCATCAGGCCTGAGCCGTTTAAATTACAGTCATAGATTTAGCATGTGACAACTGTTAGCTATGTTAATGCGCATTTTTCAGAACAGTAAATCAAATGGACATCACACCCCACACACCGTCTCACAGGATGAATGGTTTGAATGATCAAGAGGAGCAATGGAATAAAATGAGGAGTGTTGCAATGCTGTGATGTGATAAATTTACTGGCATCCGTGATTCACAATGGATGGCCTCAGAGAGACGTTCCCCTTCCAAAGCCTTGAGATTCTGGCATGGTCCTTTGCGATCTATCTTATTCTCCATTTATCCCCCTCGAAATCTGCCTCCCTGTTTGCCTCTGTTATCCATCCAAAAAACTCGGATACAGTTTGCACACCAGTGCAAACACACTCCATGTGGGCATCGACATTAACCACTGCTGGGAAAGAGCACTTCTCTGCTTACTTGCTTCTAAGTGCATCTTCACCCTGTGCACAACTGTTCACATCCTCGTGGCAACCCAATAATGTGTCCTATGGTTAATCTGGCCCGGTTTGCTTTATAATATTAACAACCAATGCAGTGGCCCTGTTTTCCTGGGCTAGCTCCAATTGGAATGACATCATGTTGACAAGACTTCATAAAGTCCCCGAAAACTCTACGTCTGCAACAGCCCAGGGCGATACAGATTAGACCTAAATATGGATTGATCCCTGCTCCCTCTCCCTCCCTCCACCAGCCTCTACTCGTTCACACACACCCTCCATTTGTGTGCGTATGTGTGTGTGCGTTTGTGCACACCTACACCGTGTGTTCCAGAATTTGTGTACAATTTTTTGAGCACTCTCACATTCACCAATTGCGTGACTTGTCACCCCCCCCCCCCCCACCCCAAACCTTTTTTAGCCCCCTCCACTTTCCCCTCCTTATTTTTTATTCCGGGTCTTTCTGTGAGATTAATTCCTCTCTTCCCATCTTTGGGCTGTCAACTCAGGGTATAGAGTCATTTTTTAAAGGCTGCTGTTCCACAGGACGGGAGACTGATTGAGTTGTGGCCTTTTTCTGAGTGGGTAAAGAACAGGATTAATGCAGAACTCTCGAAAACAGCACGTTGGGAAAAAAAAGACAAAATAAAAGCTGCGAAAATGTCCTGTGGGAGAGGGTTAAATAATGAAGGTGTATAAACAAAAGAACTATATTATTAATTCTTTATGATGGGCACCTATTCAAGGGAATGCAAGCACATGAAAAAACCTGTGCAACCTTTTAAAAATGAATAAATGATCATTGGAATGATGTGATTGCATGAACAAGTACTGAAACCAGGACTAAGCTTTTGTTCTACGGGATTTTTCAAATTCAGCAATCCTCAACGTCTGCCAGCAGTTCATTCTGAGCAGTCACTGAAAAAAAAAAGATTCTGGTGTTTGTACAAAGCCCTGGCTCAGACTGATCCACACACCAATATTCCACTCGGTGAGCAACAGGGGGCGTTTGTGCTCATGCATAGGACAGGTGGATGGGGGATAGAGAAAATGGAGCTTTGGGAATAAGAGGGACAGTGAATCTGGCACTGATGTGCAAAACTCCACAACTTAAGTGCGTTGGCAAGAAGAAAAGATGACTGAGGAGAAAAAAGCCAAAGAGTAGAAGGTCTTCCATCCTTCCCTTTTCTTTCGCTTATCCAGTTCAGGGGGTCACACTGGGTTGGAGTCCAACTTGTTGACTATTTATTGCAAGGCTAACACAGAGAAACAGTCAACAATTCATGCTTACATTCATGCATAAACTCAAAACTCAATTTATAATTACAAATTAACCCCATGCATGACTTTAGACTGTGGGAGGAAGCCAGAGTACCTAAGCACAAACAGGGAAAACATGCACACAGAAAAGACCTAGACTGAATTCTAAGCCACGACCTGCTTCCTGTGAAGCAACAATGCTCTGCAGCCTCATGCCACCCAAAGAAGAAAGAAACTAAAAGAATCTAAGAATTTAAAACTGTGTGAATAAGAGAAGGCAAAGCTTTCCTGCAGTGGTGAGTGGTGATACCCCAAGACAGATGCAGAAGTTTCTACTTGATCGGCTGGAAGTTAACATTACGTTTAACCGTGTTTTATAGAACTCAGGTATGATGTCCTTCTGATGAGCTGCGAGTATCACCGTCTTCATCTGATGCATTGGCTTTGGAAAACTTTGCAGTCTGCTCTACATGTTGGCTTTGCAGTACCAATTGTAGCAACTGTTTGCTAACTAGGGAACTAGGTATTAAACTGGTATTGATCCAGGCAGAAAGTTTAAAAGTGAAAGCTCACTTTGGCACATTTAATGATCAAGTCTGAACTGGGTAATCAGTTCAGCAAACGGATGGATGGTTGGATGGGCAGTTTGCATATTTTCATCAGAGTAAGCAAGACAAGCAGTGCTTGTCCAGTGAAATCTAAAAATTGCCATCAATTAAAATTCATTCCTCTCTCACCTTGTATTATATCATGAAGCTTCTTACCTTTTGACACTCATCTTTTAAATTACTGCCATCTTGTGGTTGCAGTTATCTCTGGAAGCAGGCTTAACTCTTCTTGACTCCAGTTTCATTGGAATCTACTGTGTTGCTTTGATGTCTGTGTCCATTAATAATGGTTGTAGCTTAGCAAGCTGTGAAGCCAGCAGCATTTTTTTTCTGCATGTGCATGGTGGATAAACCTGTGATCTTTGACAGAAAACTGATGAAAGGCCATCATGCTAGATAAGCTACTGCTGCCATGTTGTGTGGAAATGAAGCTAGCATTAGCAAGTTAATGAGCACTCTTAACAGCTAAGTTTTCTCTTACTAACCACCTTGGCCAGCACGTGCGATGTAGAGAAGTTAGACTGTAGTGTAAATACATTTTTAATAAGTAATTTATTTAGCCATTTATTTATTAAGAAAAGCCATGACGGGGGAAGGTGTTGACTCCTGTCTTTGTCGGTTATTAAACGGTCAAGCTGAAAAGGTTCAGGTTCCACCATCACTTTCAGATTAGCATCCACGAGAGATAATTTGATTGACCATATCTCCTAAATCTGTCATGAAGTTTCATCAGATGATTTGTCAACAACACACCACGTCAATTTTTGACTGGTATTTTGTTAATAATGCAGCTGCTTACAGATTATGTTGCATAATGCTCAAGCCTTTTATTTTAGCTGGGATTTTTAGGGGCCCGAGTCTGTTTTTTTCTGAGCTCATTAAAAGCTGTTGTTCAGAGATGGTGGTCCATATAGTACACGCAGGGCAAACATGTGATTTACAGAATATGATGCTTTACTCAACCGGCAGGATATAAATTATTTAAAATGAGCTCAACCTTAAACATATGCAACAGTATTGATCTGTACAACACTGACGGGAAACTTCTTTCTTCAGAACAAATACTTTCACTTTTACAACTATATGGACAATTTGCCAACCTAACACTTTATGTGTAGTGATGTCTTTCGATAGTATGGTATTTCTACTTTTATGGTTGAATAATATACAAAAAAAAATTCCTTGTAATTATCATTGTCAGTTAATGTTACATATTTTGATAATAACTATAGAAATAATTGTGTTTTTAATCAGCCAGAAAAGTGAGCAGGATGCAGAAGGTTGTGAGCATACATAAAAGAATAAAAGTTCGTAGTGAAATTGTATTTTTAGGGGTGGGGAGAAGAAGCTGGTTAAAATTGTCTTCCATCAATACCAGGAAAGAAAAATAAATATGTCATTCTTATTTTGTGTAGAGTTATTCAAAAGAAAAAAAAATGTTTTGCAAGTTTTGATTATTTGATTATGATTATGGATGATATGTGTGTCCATGCTTGACATATGTGCAATTATGTTTTACAGTACAAAGTTTACTTTACTTGATCTATGAGAAAAAGACAACAACTTCATCTTTTGGTCAGCTGGTTGCCTTACTCGTTCAATAATAGCACAAAAACAATGCCTGGCTACTTACTTGGCAATTTACTTTACTTTTAATTTGCTAAGAGTGATGCTCTGGATGTTAAGAGTTTATAGGGTGGTGTATTTTCATAGCCTTTCCAAAACCAAATAAAGAGCAAAGTGCCACGTGGGAGCAATAAATTACTACCTAGCACTTCGTTAATGAACCTGTGTTTGGCAAACATGTTGGTTATTCTTCATCCTAAAAGCCTATATTGTTAAAATTGAAAAATGTTGAAATGTGAAGCATTTTCAGCCAATTAACGGGGCTAACATTACCTTTAATAGTAAGCACTTTACAGCTAACACAGTTACAGTTATAGCTAAACCACATTGACAAGCAACAGGTTAACACATTTCTTGCACTGTTCTCTGAGGCAGTTCAAGGCCAGAGACAAAATGCAATAAATGCATAATTACATCAAGTTCCGAGACAAGGCATGTGGTGAGGTATCATTTTTAAGGAAATATATTCCTTCTAACCTGTAGATGGTTAAGAGGATTGCTGCTGTCTTGCAATAAATCACATTGTTGGTTATTACTCCAACCTTTGCTGATCATCTGAATTACGCGTGATGGACTTGTTCTATCTTATAGGCAGATAGAGTCATTCCCTCTGACAGTGAGGACAGTACACATGTTGAGAGTGACAGTGAGGAAGAGAGAACCCCAGAATGAAGTTTGACAAAGAGTTGGGAGGTCAGATGTCAGTTAATGGTCAGTCATACAGGCCTGTGAAAAACAATGCACACCCCATAATTCGCCTCACATTTTACTCTAGAATACTTTGGTATGACTGCTTGTTTTTCAGCCACAGCCCGAATAATTACCCCTCCACCACCGTGCTTAACATGAAATTGATGTCGTTTCTTTGATTTTCATCAAATGTGCCAAACATTTCCACTTTGGTGTCCAAAGGATATTATTCTGGATGTCTTGTGGTTTGCTCAGATACATCTTTGCAAACCTAAGCCTTGCTGCCATATTCTTTTCAGAGAGAATAGGCCCTCTGCTGGTAAGACTTACAAACAGGCCAGACTTGTTCAGTGTTTTTCTCTGGTTTGACTAAGGTTTAAATTTTCAGTGACAGCCACTTCTGGAAAGATTGTTTGAATGTTTTCTACTTGTAAGTACTCTTTTTTTCTTGCCTGTCCTGTTTGGCTCTTTTGCCATCAGAATTATTGTCTAAAGGTGAAGAAAGATGCCCAACGGATTTACTTTACCAAATTGACCAACCCAGCCTTGCTGTATTGGTCTATTTGATTTGCCTTTTATTGTTTTATTTTATTTTCACTTGCTAAATATGGGACAGATTTGACTGGGGAAAAGAAAGGGGAGAAAGAAAGAGGGAAAGAAGCAAGTATGGAGGAGATCAAAACTCCAGACATCCAGAGGCCCTCAGAGCACAAGAGACCAAGGAAGACCAACAGAGGGGCAGCCGCGCCACTATCCCCGACAAGCAGCCACCAGGAGTGAGCCGGTGGGTACCTGGACGCCCACCCCCGGACACAAAGAACCACCACTGATGTCTGAGGGCGTCTGCCACTGGCAGGGGAAGTGGCGGGGGGAGATAGGCCTTCATACCTTGGAGGACCTGGGATGTTCCTAGAGAGGTGGTGTCTGATACCCAACCTGACATATAGACACAGACAAACAGGCACACACAGATACAAACATCCATTCCCACCCTCATGCTCTCATATGCAATTACTCAACATTCACCCAACGTGGAGACAGACATAAAGAGACACTGTAAATACTCTTTATGACTCTAGGCTGATTTCCATTTTTTTAATGGTCTTTTCCAGGCAACACCAAGTACTTCTCTAATTGTTATTGCCCAACAACAACAATGCTGATCCTCCTTTGCATTGTGTTAACAAACATTTGAACGCTCCAGTCCAGCAAATTGCTAAAACCCCGGCTTTCATAGAGGTGCTCACACATGCTGATGGCCAATTAATCAAGTGCACTTGATTGTCTGGTACTTGGGGTTCAGTATCTTGCTCCAGGAGATTGAAGCAGCCAGGCATTGAACCACCACTCTTCTGATTAGTAGACAATCTCCTCTACCTCCTTAGACGCAACCACATCCTGATAATAATAATGATAATAATAATAATAATAATAATAATAATAATAATAATAATAATAATAATAATAATAATAATAATGAAATAAGTATATAAATGAACAAAATTCACACCATGAAAAGCTACATATTAGATAATATTTTATTTTAATGTCCTCGGGTGATATAAATCACAACGTCATCATCTTTTACACTGCGTATTATTAAATTAGGAGCGTGAATCAGGAGCTCTGCTGATTCATAAACCTAACAACACACTGGCTGCTCTGCTGTCTGAAGGAAAGTAAATGTGCATTCATCAAGGAGTTGGTGAGAACCAGTGTTCTCAACAAAGGGAGTGAATCAGAGGTTGGGCCTGCACTTTCTCATGAACTCCTCCCAACACTCACTCTCCGCTCCCTCGGCTCCTCTAGTCTTCCCGTGGCCACTCACAGCTGAATAGCTGATTAAGCACACATTGATTAGCGCAGGCTCATTAGCATCCTGTTTGCGTTGACCCCCTCCCCCCACTCACACCACCATTTCCTACCAGCACAGACACACACACACACGCTCAGCCTCTTTTACCAAGGCCCCTTGCTACTCTGACTCAAATGGATTAACAAGCACAATATTTCTGCCAGGGACAGGAAATCACTGAACACTTGTCATGAAGCCTGCGATCGATGGAATTCACATCAGTGACCCCGCCCCTTCTCTCACCGCAAGTGCCCCCTTTTTCCCGACCCCACCACCCGTGTCCCTGACCTTTCCACACTGTGCGCAGTACCTTCTTCCGAGGTGCAAGCTTGTGCCAGCATCATAGCCCGGATTTTATATTTGCATTTCTTTACATATCCAATTAGGCAGATGTTGAGCTCCACCATAACCTTAGGTGCAAATACACACACGCAGACACGTGCGCATAGTTCTGCAAATACATATACACTCCAAACTGATCTCACTGTTTCTAGGAGGCTAAACTACACTTGTTAATGTACCTTCATCCATTTCATCTCCTCACATCCTGCTGAGTTTAATGTATCATTGCTACTCCAAAGTTAACTCTGTGAGTTTGTTGACTGTGAGTAATATTCACTATTCATATTTGGATGTTTAGATTTCAAAAAAGACCAAATGTTCCAAAACAATTGTTATTAAAAAGTGACTTACTCCCAAAGCCTCGCCTAGTCCTCTGAATGATGTCAGATTTAAATATCTCAGCTGGAACAGAACCAATATATACTAAAATATGTGCGTTCGGGTAGCCATCCAATTATGACACATTTTTGTTAAAATAAAGGACACAGAAAATAAATGTGTTGCTGATTTCTCCATTGGCCATCTGTTGCTGGAAGATTCACACAGGGAGAGAAAGAAGAGGGGAGGGCTCCTTTGACTATTGAGCGTAATGCAGTTTGTACCTGTTTTTGAGTTATAAAATCTCTGTTTGATTCAGTCTGAAGCCAAACATTGCATTCGTTTGTGTTGGTTGAGTTTATTGCTTTAAAAGAAAGAGAACTGTAGAAGATCGATAAATGTGGTATTAGTCCAGGAGCAAAGGGGAAGGGAAAAGGATGACAACTTTAAAGCTTTTTCTTGGGATATGCAAACAATCAGGAAATTTAAAAGGTACAAAAGGCAGTGTAAGCTCATGTCCTATCATGGAGGTTTCTCTTCTGGCTGCTGTGAGTTTTCTGGAGTGTGACAAATAACCCAGCAGGCCTGGAACCCACAGCTCAGTAAGCATTCCAACAATGCCATATTACAGCATTAATATTTAAAGTCTAATGTTTCCCTAACTGGCATTCAGACAGCTGGCTAAGAGGCTCTTTCTAAAAGCATGTCAGGCTCAGTACTCAGTGGAATGTCATACATGTTGGTATATGCAATTTATCTAATTGGCTCATGTGTATGAGACTATTTAAAGATTACTTGAAGACATAAAAGGTAACTGCCACCGTATATTTATGATGAACAAATAAGTGTAATTAATGCCTTTTCTCTTTTGCCTTCATGATTTTTAGCTCACCCAGCCAAAGGAAAGATGAGCTTATGCGATAATGAAGCGTCACTTCATTCAGTTCATAAGAATCACTACTTCTCCTAAAGTATTGGTTAGAGTTGCACACAATGATCACCTAATGGGTCTTCACTCAAAACTATACGTATGGTTGAGATCAAATCTATAGTTTAATAGATGTGTTTCCTTTTTCACATTGAATACTTCACATATCTGAGCATTAGAAAAAACAAATGCAATTTAGACAGCACAGCTTTTTTTTTTAATTTCCCAAATTATAAGAAATAAATGGGCAAAATTATTATTATTATTATTATTTTTTATTTCATTCAGTGATTGATTGAATGAAACAAACAATGGACCCACCATAAATAATAGAAATGTCTATTGCAGATGATGAAAACGTATGAAAATACAGTTAAACTTCCAAAACATATGCCTTCCTCCACAGCGCCATCGATGGGCGGGTTGAAGGCTGGTCCCCCAGCCATAAGTTTGACACCCCGGTCATAGAACATTGGGGAGATCTGAATGAAATGAGATTCATTTGTTGTCGAAAGTCTGTCGTCATTAGTTTTTGCAGTGCAGCCAACCAATGACAATAAAGCTTATAACTGTCTTGCTGTACTTCACACGCTATCATAACCTGTGGATTTGTAATGGATTATGTTATGAATGAGCCACTATGTCACTGACTTTCCAGGTTGGCCAAGAAGGTAGCTGTCATTTAGCTAGCTTGGTTAACAATGCATCTACAGTTCCCTGGGGTGCATTAACTTGGATGCTAATTTTGTGGCTAAACAAACTGCAACCATGAGAAACAGCCAGTCCTTAAGTGAGTCTCTTAATAAAACTAAATGATAAAACAGCATCCATCTGTCACTCAAAGTGACCATGCACCTAGTGAAGCATAACGCCAAACTAGTTGTCATTTAACATAGGAGTCTATGGGTAGTGACTTGCTTTTGGAACCACCCACTACTGGCCTTTGACTTAGGATTTTTAGAACTTCGACAGCTTTTTTCAGTCCCACCCAAGTTGTCGTCTGGGTATGACCAATAGCACATGGGAGCTATCGTTAGCCAAGCTTTAAGAAAATACTCAGTTCCAAGACTTTATGACTGTTTTCCCTCTTGCTTTAATGTCAAACTATGTTTGCACATGTAAAAGAACACTTTTCCCATCCTTCTCTCTGTTCTGTGCAATTTCAGTGCGAATAAAACCCACAACATCAACAACCAAAATACAGCTTTAATGGATAAATCATTGTGTACACTTTGAAGGTAACTTAAATACAGAAAGGCGCACTTTAACACGTGAGGCATGATCTCCATCATGTATTCTATATCTGGATATATAATCACTTATGTGGATATGCAGGTCTGAGCTTTCTTTTGAAACATGAGACGACAGGGAAAACCTGGTTGAGTATAGGGGCAGTCACATTAGCAGCGCAAAATAGCCTGGTAGTTACAGCAGTATCGACTCACAGGAAATGTACAGTTGAATTATGTGGCCTTTCTTTTTTGGAATTTGTGATTTCTCTTTGAGAATTTCCACCAGCTGCTCTGTTTTCTTCCAATAAAGCACATACAGGCCACATGGACTCCAAATTGCTCTGCACTGTATGTATAAACATGATCATAAGTGACTGTGTGCCTTTGTTGAACCGATAATAGTGGCAACCTGTTCAAGGGTGTTTCCCAGCTGTCTAAACAGCACAATCTGGTAAAAGGAAGAACCGGAGGAAGACAATTAACAAATGACTCACCATTTACAATATCACTGCTCATTCATCCTGGAGCGCCGATTAAAAAAACAAAAAAAGAAGCAAAAAAACCAAGTGCAACGCCTGATAATCACAGGCCCTCCAGCTTGCAGAAACACAGAAACATCTTGAACGTCGCCTCCATCTGACCTTGACTAACCAACAGCCTTTTGACCATGACTCTGATGTCTTCCCATTCAAGTCATTATCTGCTGCACATGTGTTGGCATGTTTATTATCCCGGCTGATTATGAAAACATTTATGATTTGTGAAAAATTCTCTGAGGACATGTATCAGTCACAGCAACACATCATGGCACTGCCTGCGCTGCAGACCTTATGGCAACATTTCTGTCTTTTAAAACCACGCCAGCTTTTTCTTTTTTTCCTTTTTCCTCGTCTGGCTTCTGTCTCCCAGTCTTAGTTGCTCCCTCCTGCCATTAAACACCGCCCGCCCCCACTTACAGGTGATAGAGAAGCAATTAATTCCCTGATGCCAGGATTACTTTACAGCAAAGGTTGTGGGCAACAGCAAGCACGTGTGGGACTAGTCTAATATTAAGTGGTAGCACACATGCACGCTCAAGCAGGAGACCTTGAAGTTTCAGCAGCAGATACACTCACTGCGTGACATGGAAATGGGAGCGGAAGCTGGTGGGATCTGGTCAAACGTAGAGGCTAATTTTATAAGATGGGGAAGAGGGATGTTGGGGGAAGAGCTGATGATGCACTGTAACTGAACCCAAAGCTGCTGATTAGCAGGGGGGCAGTTTCTGACGTATGCGTGTGAACGCAAGGGTGTGTGCATGCTCGCCTGTGTATATTTTCGTGTGCCTGCATGTGTGCACAGGAACGTCTGCCATAGCTGCGATGGAAGGAACAGATGGGCGGGGGAAGTGGACTCCTGTGCCTGAGGAATACTGTGGCGCTGAGGATCAGAGTGCCGCCTACGTTCCACCCTGGGCCCCAGTTACCCACTACAGCACATGGAGCCTGTCCAGCACCAGCCCATCATGGACCAGCCCCCCGCGCCATCTGTCTCCTAGGACAGACAACCCCCTCTCCTTCCTTCTTCTTAGCGCTGTGTCCTCGCCAGCCCCGCTCTTCTGCCACGCCACCCCCATCCTGAAACCAAAAAAATAAAAAAAAGAAAAAAATAAAGAAATAACAGGCCAAACACGGCCGTTACGTGTTGCATTTTGAAGCTCCGGGAAGACAGAAGGAATTTGGAGAGATGACTCAAGGAGGAGACGAGGAGCCAAGTGCTTTTACTGCCATACATCAAGAGGATGGAGCAAAGATTTATTTATGATTCCACAGTTTTCTTTAGATAATCTGGACCTATAGCATCTTTGGAAAGGGTTTGCAGGTGACACGGAGGAGGGGGAGGACAGAATTTAAACAAATTACCGCAGTTTGTTACAAAACCCAGTTGCATAATATAAATGATTTCATCTCAGATATTTTGTCCAGTACACCTCACTGTTGCACTGCATCGCTCTGAACCTTAGCACCATCTGTTCATATGAAACGAAACTGATGAATGTATTCAGTGTCATACATGTCAGTTCATGATAAATCTGCTCCTTACATCAGTCTGCTTGAAGCAAAGTCGAGCTCGCCTTACTGCTTGTAAACTGTGAACTTTTCAGGTTGGTGGTTGCCATGCAGAAATATTACATTTGTTTTGAATAGCTAAAGCTAAATGTAGACGTTGGAGCTGTGAAAAAAACACAAGCAAACAAAACAGGCAGAGAATATTAAAACCACCTGTCTAATATTGTGTATGCTTCCCTCACGCTTCCAAAAACAGGCTGTGGATTCTTAGGGTACTGTGGGTCACAGAGTGGGTCACATGTAGGTCAGACTCGTTGAAGCGCGTTCTATCTATATTCAATTGCACATTGATATCGGTGTGTTTGGAGGCCACTTCTTGCCTCAGGCTCTTTGAGCGACTCCCAACCAGTTTTACTGTCTGATGGGATACATTAGAGCTGCCATTGAGAAGCAAAATCTATCTATCTGTCCGTCCGTCCGTATTTAAAGCCTTTCTTTTAAAAAAACATTTTGGTTTCAGAAGTCCAGTATTGCAAATTATTAATGCTTCCTGAGTTCAATCAAATCTATACATTTATCATTTGGTTGGTCCTCCTTTACCATGACTTACTGTGTCAGTGTAGCATGGCATTGAGGTGTTCAGTGACATTCAGTGACACGAGGCGTTATTGAAGCTCAGCCTTTAGCTCATCTAAGCTAGCTCTAGCTATTTTTGGGTTGGGTATCTATCATCTTCCTCATCATGGTCAAGTCAAGTGAGTTAGCTGGCCAACCGAGAGCAGTAATACCATGGCCTGTAAACCATTTGGTAGCAGTTTTAACACTGTGGGCAGGTGCTAAGTCCTATGAGGAAAAAGAAGTCAGCATCTCCATAAGGCCAGTCAGCAGATGGAAGGATGAAGTGCTGTAAAATCTCCTGGTAGCAGGCTTTGTTGACTTTGGACTTGATAAAACGTGGTGCACCAATCACGAGCAACACCAGAAGATAACATGACACCCCAAATCATCAGAGACTGCAGAAACGTCACACTGGACTTAAAACAGCTTGAATTTGGTGTCTCTCCACTCTTCATCCAGACTCTAGGAAGTTGATTTCCAAATGAAATGCAAAAATATTTAGACTTTGGACCACTGTGCAATAGCCCAGCTCTTTTTTCCCCTTGGCCTAGGTAATATGCTTCTAACATTGTCTCTGGTTCAGGACTGGGCTGATATTAGTTTTAGCTCCTTTCCTGAAGACATCTGTGGCTTTTGATCCACCAAAATCAGCCTCAGTCCACTCATCGGGAAGCCCTCCCAAGGTTTTGAATTGACTTTGCTATAGAATCCTCTGAATTCAAGACACTTCATTTCTGATTTTCATGAGCTTATAAGCCATAATCGACACAATTAGAACAAAAACAACAAAAATGGATTTGAAATATTTTACTTGATATGCAATGAATATACACTGCTCAAAAAAAATAAAGGGAGCACATAAATAAGACTTCCCAGATCTCAATGAATGAAACATTCTTATTAAATACTTTGTTCTTTAAATAGCTGAATGTGCTGACAACAAAAATCACACAAAAATTATCAATGGAAATCAAATGTAGCAACCCATCGAGGTCTGGATTTGGAGTCACACTCAAAATTAAAGTGGAAAAACATACTACAGGCTGATCCAACTTTGATGTAATGTTCTTAAAACACGTCAAAATGAGGCTCAGTAATGTGTGTGGCCTCCACGTGACTGTATGACCTCCCTACAACGCCTGGGCATGCTCCTGATGAGGTGGTGGATGGTCTCCTGAGAGATCTCCTCCCAGACCTGGCCTAAAGCATTTGACAGCTCCTGGACAGTCTATGGTGGAACGTAGCGTTGGTGGATGGAGTGAAACATAATATCCCAGATGTGCTCAATTGGATTCAAGTGACTCAAGTGTAGCATCAATGCATTCGTCTTGCAGCAACTGCTGACACACTCCAGCCACATGAGGTCTAGCATTGTCTTGCATCAGGAGGAACCCAGGGCCAACTGCACCAGCATATAGTCTCAAAAGGGGTCTGAGGATCTCATCTCGGTACCTAATGGCAATCAGGCTGCCTCTGGTGAGGTACGGTCCCCCAAAGAAATGCCACCCCACTGACCCAATGCCAAACCGGTCATGCTGGAGGATGTTGCAGGCAGCAGAATGTTCAAACAACGCCAAACATCCTGCACAGTATTGGGCTGTAAGCACAACCCCTACCTGTGGGTGTGGGGTCTGTGGAGTCTGTTTCTGACTGTTTGAGCAGACACATGCACATTTGTAGCCTGCAGGAGGTCATTTCTCCTGGCGCCTCCATGCTCTCGACACTACGCGGACAGACACAGCAAACCTTTTTGCCACATCTCGCATTGATGTGCCATCCTGGATAAGCTGCACTACCTGAGCCACTTGTGTGGGTTGTAGACTCCGTTTCATGCTACCACTAGAGTGAACTAGAGTGAACTAGAGTGAATGCCAGCATTCAAAAGTGACCAAAACATCAGCCAGAAAGCATAGATACTGAGAAGTGGTCTGTGGTCACCACCTGCAGAAACATTCCTTTATTGAGGATGTCTTGCTAATTGCCTATAACTTCCACCTGCTGTCTATTCCATTTACACAACAGCATGTGAAATTGATTGTCAATCAGTGTTGCTTCCTAAGTGAACAGTTTGATTGAGTGTGATTGACTTGGAGTTTCATTGTATTGTTTAGGTGTGTACAATTGATCAAATTTTACTTTAAAAAAATCAAAGCAGAAAAAAATACTTTTTCGCAATATTCAAATTTTTGGACATGCGCTAGTAAATCAGTTTTTCTCTTTTAATCATTTTGTACCCGTTTATTTTGATTGCAGACTTATTTTGAAGTAATAACCAGTTGCAGATGAGCCAGTCAGCTGCAAAGTGCTTGTTCAGCTTCCACTTTAGCTGTATTGATAAGGGCAGATAAGACTTTTGGCCCATCTTAATCACCTGCCGGCGCTGTCAGTGGTCCTTGGGCCTCTAACCGAGGGGGAGTGTCTTAATGTCCCATATTGGTCTGCTTCTCTGGTGTCTAGGAAGATAATGAGACAATACTGTACTGAAGCTATGACACCATGCTGGGTGGTTAGGCTGGTTGGGGTGCGGTAACGACCGATAATGAGAGACAAACTCTTGCAGGCATAGGGGTAGTGGCGGTGGGTGGATGGTGTTTGGAGGCAACCGCAGCAGGAGGTTCAACATGAACCGTGAGGAAGGTGGAGGAAATAAAGACCAAGAGAAAGGAAAGGATGGAACAAAGAGCAGAAGCAAAATGTGGCGGGCAATTCTCAGAAAAAAAAGAAAAGAAACAACTCGCAACAGATTAATGAAGACAGAGAACAGCTGGACATCTGGTACATTGTGTGTGTGTGTGTTTGTTTTAACCGTGTATGTCAGACTTACTCTTAGACCAAAGGAATGAAAGAGCGCACACACACAAAACCCCCTCAAACTCTATACCTCACTAACAACTCTAAAGTCTCATCAACTAATTTATTTGCAGGGGGGAAACCCAGCTCATTAAGCGCGAGAAAAAACATTGACATAAACACTCATCAGGCTCTTCACCCTCCTTCTATAATGACATGACTGTTATGATGGTAAGGGCGTGTTAATTTCGCCCTACACAAACAAAGCTTCTCTGACTACCCCCTCTGTGTTGTACTGATATAGCCGTATATACTCACCCTCAGGAGCCACTGACTGAGCTCTGTGTTTCCCCTCCGCCTGTGCCGAATCTCCCACACACTGCTTTCCTTTGAGTCTCTTTCACTCATTTCTTAAGCTTTCATCCTTATTTTCTTATTCATTGTTTGCTATGTCTACTTGTATCGTTCTGATATGTCTTAATGTTTCTTTTTACTGATAAATCTCATAATCTTTATATATACTTTGGTGCAGTGAACATACACATGCAGTGAACACACGCGTTCCTGTGTGTGCACACCCTCACACACAGGAACGCGGGGCAGCCGAGTTACATTAATTCCTTGACTGCCCTCAGCCCCCCGGGAGAGTAATGTATTGATTGGGTCTTGGTGTGGTTTGTCACAGGTGATCACCGTGATTGGGACACAGCTCAAGCGTGTTATCCAGCTTAGCACTGGAGGACAGCACCATGAGGACTTAAACAGCACAAACTGACTGGCACTAATGGAGAGTACCGCTCTTATTATATGAGTCACTTGTCTGCACTGTCAAGCGGAGCGAGAAATGACTGACACGCTGAGAGGCCGCATATCAAATGAGTGCATTTAGGCTAGTGGACGGTAAGTAGTTGTGTCAGTTTAGAGGCATTGCACATGAAACCTGACCTTGGCCCAGAGTCAAAGTGAAAGACTGCACTCAAAAGTCTTTCATTTGCGCAACTGTGACATGCTGCTTTCCCCTCCGTGCTCACCTGTATTCTTGCCCTGAAGTCCCCAAACCTATACGACTGGAGTGGATCCTGCTAGACTAACACCCATGGCAGTCCTTGTTTCACTACCTCGCTTTTCTCTCAAGCACACTAGTTTTGTTGACTAAAAAGCAGTAGGTAAATGTCTGCAGATTTCAGGGGCACAGACATGGACATTACTTTTATTTTTACTGCACAAAAGGACAAGAGCATGTTGGTAAAAAGGGAACTGCATCTAGGACAGAAAGACTGCATTATACTGCAACATCTGCACAGACAGTATGCTAACACAAAGCTAGCCAAGGGCCCAGAGTTATGTTAAGGCTAAGTGTATGCTGACCCCAGCCCAGCAGCCAGAGCCTGAACCTTAACAGGTCACAAAGGCAGTGATGAGCAGTCAGGCTGCAGCCTCCATTTCTACTTGTTCATGTTTCTACAGTAGAATCACCGTGGCGATCGCACTGAAGCGTCTTTAAGCTGGTTTTCAACTTTACTTTGTGTTGTCGGCTTTGTGTTCATAGGTAAATACTAAAACAACGATTCTATGCTCGTCGTCATCAATATAGAGTTTTATGTTGGTGCGTGGAACAGTAGCCTCAGGTTTATATTGTTAACTGGTAATTTTGTGACAATGCAATTCAAGTCACATTGCATTGTAACAATAAAGTACCAGCGGTGTAACAAACTACTTTGTCCTGCATTTTTTAAAGTAATGACCACAAAACTGGCTGCATGTTAGTCAACCCCTAAAATATATCCATCTTTATTGTGTATTTTACATAAATGGAACCTTGACTCACAAAATAAACATCATGCTGTATTCAGTTTGAGACCGTAAACTCAACATTTCTACAAATATTTACAGATAATGTGAGCAGGGTTGTTTTGTTATAGTCTTCTATATAGTCAGATTTTTAAGAAATGTATTTAATTTTTTGTCACCACACCACTCTTCAACCGTGAGGTTACAGTGTGCCCATCTTTTATATACATTCTATTGTTCTCCCATTTAAAATAATTAAGATTGCGCTCACTCAAAAGTGAGTGAAAGCTTCGGGTAAACAGACAGAAAAAGTAAAAGAAAAAATAAATTCAGCTGTTAAAAACAGATAAGTGTTTTGGCACATTAACCTGTCAAATTTGAAGTCGATTAAAACTGGTGAAAAACCGACGACCCATTTGTATGAAATTAACATCATGTTAAGTAACATCCAGTTGGCAGTCTGTTAAAAATCAGCATAATTGGAACATGACGGGTGGCAATGACACAGTGATGGATTCATGTACAATGGCAGATATTGTTAAGCATTTTGAATACATGCAATTCTTCGTGACACCTTAAATAACTCATAAGATGCTTATCAGTTGCTAGAATAGGATGAAACTGCAGATTCTTTTGCCTGGTGGTCACAATTAACACTAAACCCTCAATACTGCTAGGCAAGATCAGCCCCCTCAAGAGATCTATTAGAATTACCATAAACAAATTGGTCAGCAAGAGGACATATCCCACGTGTGAGTAGCAGAATATGTCCCAACCCAGTCTCTGTGCTGACTGACACTGCTCCCCTCGACCTTTGGCGCAGTCAGCTGATCGAACACACTGCTTCCGTGCCGGAGCATGCATTGTGTGGGAGTGCTGGGGAAAAAAAACCTACTGTCGTCTGCATTACATCAAACATTCATAACCTGTTATTGCATAAGAGCGGAAACTTGAAAAAAAAACAAACCCTCACTGGCAACTGTAGTACAGGGTACACAATGTAAGAAGGGTGGAAAGGTGTAACAGCTTTAAAATTTTAAGCTCTTTATAAGAGTTTGATGGCTTAATCGCCAATCAATAGCATTGTGCAGCGGGAGTGGCTGGGTGGGAACAGGACGGTCGTGATGAAAAATGCATGAGGCGGGGGGCCAGAAAATTAAACCCTGCCCGGCACATTTGCTGAGTTGCAGCTGTGGAGCTGGGATAAGTTCGAGTCGAGAGAATTGTGTGTGTAGGGGTGTGTGTGTGTGTAGGGGTGCACTTTCCTTGTGGTGTGTTTTGCACCTGAATGAAACAAATAAAAACACTCTGGCAACAGAGAAATGTGACACACACACACACACACACACACCAGCGTACTGCAAAACACTATTGTTTCAAGCCCTGCAAACTTCAAGAGGAAGCCATTTCCAATGGAACTCCTGGATTTTTTCACTTCAGATCCATCCGACCAAAAACAAACAAACAAATAAATAAATAAAATACTGAACATAAAAATAATCTGCTATCACTGGGGAAAAGATGTTTGACATGAAACTAGCACTTCTGCTCTGTCCATGAAATGAAGTGTGGTCACTGTGCTGTGACGCCCCTGCTGGCGAACAAATAGCTATGACCCTAAAATCCAGCCTATCTTTAGTGTACCCTTAATTCCTATCTCATTCGGACCAGAAGGCTTTAGCTTCCCCTGGGTCATGAAAGATTAAAGACCCCTTCAGACAAAATCATATTTACACTAAAAAAACAGCTTGTACCTCATGCGTAATGCCTTGTTGTTAATTAAGAGCGCACAGAGGGACATCATTTAAAACAGGCAGGCTAATTTTATAATTCTAGCGCCCGTCATATTCTGCGTGACATATTATCCCATGTAACCAGGATGGGTCAAACTCATTAAGTTCCTCCCTTCTACTTTTACAGTGTGCTTCATGCTTGTGTTGAGCGAGCTACCTTTAATGAAACTCATAATCTTTTATTGATGCAGTGCGATTCCCTTTTCAAAAGTAACTCCGTGGACAATCTGGCCAATAACCTACCTCGCTGATAGCAGGGGTGAGGAGTTATTATTTTCATTCTGCAGAGAGAGAGAGCTTCGTAATCCATGACATGTTTCTCTCTATTAACTATCTTGCTCCTTCGAGCGGTAGCGCAAAGGCAGGGTCTTGTAAGGCAGAGCTCCCACACCCACATGTTTCTCGCCTCCCTGTTGGGGCCCGGTGCCCCGCCACGAGGCTGTGATCTCACCCGTCAGAGTGAATTTAGCAGCAGGTGAGCTTAGCCGGTGGCTACCTGCAGACTGCAGCCTTGTTTTACGCTCCAGTTAGCTGTCTCCTGCTGAACATTGTGCCGGGGAAAAACGGACAATGACCCCACCGCCACCCCCTAGACCCACAGATCCAAGCAAATGCGGCAGAAAAACCTCTGCTTGAGAAGTGGTAGGGAGGGAGGTTGGTAGGGGGTGGAGGTGGAAGTGGAGGTGAAGGTGGGGGTGGAGGGTAGTACATGTGACATTCCAGCCTGGGGCTCCAAGAAGTGTTTTCTTTTTCTTTCTTTTTTATGAACTGGTAGAACAGTGGGTGGCAAGTTGTAATCTGACAGTGATGTAATTGTCCCTGCTGGTAATGTGGGCGACACAGAGCATGTGAAATCTCTCAAAATGAATTCACTATCAACACTTTCAGAAAAGGATGCTATTCAGGGGGAGAGGAGGAGGAGGAGAAGGAGGAGGAGGGACCTTTCTGTCTATGAACGGTCCATCAGTCAAGCCTTTCTCTCTCATCCTGCCTGAAGTAAACTGGGCTCTGTCCTTGACACAAAAAATAGCTTTGCCATTGATCAGAATGCATCCTGGCAAACAGGCATAGCTAAAATAGTGCTGCAATTGATCTTGAACGGAAGACTAATCAATCTTTATTAGTTCTGAGCAAAGGGCTTAAAAACAAACAAACAAACCAAACAAAAAAAAAATCAACAGAAAAACAGCAGCAACACCAGCCCAGCACCGATGAGGCTGTATCAGTGCTTAAACACCGCCACCGCATTCATACTGTGCACACTCGCTCATAGCTGACACGGAGGGCCTGACTAACCTCTTCACATGCACACTGAACCTGTGAGAGAATAGTCAGACGAGCAGACGGAAGCGTGCGGGGAAGGTTTTCAGTCAGCAGGAACTAGCTGTGTTGAACAGCAGCACCTGGCTTAAAGGATAACACTTTCCCTGATCCCTGTATCTACAATGCTGGAGCAGCTGAATACACCATCTTATAACCACGGAGGGTTATAAGCCAGTGTTGCTTTTCTGAAAGTGAAAAAACAAAAACAAAACAACCATCAATACCAAGGAAAGAAGTTTAACTAGGCATTTAATCCCTGAGATATTTCAGTACAAGTAAAAAGAATGGCGATTTGAGCAGGAAGTCTTGGGTTTTAAATATGATAAAGAAATGCTGCTGGATAAATGAAAGAAGTTTGTCAGCATGACTCTTTGGTTTAAAAATTGTGAGACTTAAATGTGTAAAATAAGGAAACGTTTCTGGACACTTGGGGGAGGGGAGGGGGGGGGGTCTTAAAGCTGTAAAACTTTTCCTACTGATAAAAAACAGTTAAAAAATTACTAATTTACACCCTACTTCACATTTTCATACAGTGGGCCGGATTGTAATATTTACCAGGCCAATTCTGGCCCCTGGGCCTTATGTTTGAAACTCGTGATCAATACTTTCCATGATATAAAGTGCAGTCACAGAAGGACTAGGGACCCATCTGCATCTGATTACAAGCTGTAAATCTTTTTTTTTTTTTTTTTTACCATCAGCACGCATAGCTCAGCATGTTTATCGATCTTGGTGGACATTGTGATACTTTGCACAAAGGGCCATAAAAATGGCAGCTCTACTTTTAGCTGCTAATGTGAGAAGTTTCTGTGAGAGCTGAGAAGTACTTGTTTCTCCTTCTGAATGTTTGCACCTAAAGCCCAAGGCTACCGGGAGTCGACAATTAAAGGGGAAAAAACACACTAAAAAAGCTTGATATATTTGTAAAGTGACTGCTGAGATGCAAAGCGCAGAGAATTTTCAAAAATTATGTCTCCCACAGCATATACACAGGAAAACAATTACCTAAAAAAAGCTGAAAACACAAAACAAAGCAGTCTGGGAGATTGCATGACACCCTGAGGGCGAAAAAGAGGAGCTGCGAAGTGACAAAGAGGCGGAGAGAGACATTAAGGGGGAGGAGGGTGCCGCATTTAGTCTACTTCCTTTCTAATGTATGTGAACTTTTTGCGGAAATTAGAAAATGAGAGGTAGAGAAGGGAAGGAGAGGCAGAGAGAGAAACACAAGAGGGGGGGTTTAGGGGGTAAACAGAAATGTCTTTGATCTTGGCAGACAGATGTTGAAGAGAAGCTGTCTTGTATGTGTAAAGGCCCACCTGAGCTGGCAGGTAGCCATGCCCAGATGGCTCTTTGTTCCAAACCCAGCACTAATGAGAAGATAGAGAGATGGAAAAGGAGAGGAGGGACTCTGGCAGGGGCAACAAGGAGGGGCGAGGATTTCTTTTTGGGCTGGGGGGGTTCAACTGGCACAGATTCAGGATTGTTAGTACTGATTACATCTCATTTACAATTCTCCGGCATCCTATCTGGGCAGCACGAATCAAAGACGTGCGACTTGAAGATGATGTCACTGACAGCCAATCGCTCAGATGTACAGCAGTACAGTGCAGTTTTGCATATTCATTACACAATGCCGTGCATCAATAGATCAATGGTGTTGCGTGCTTTCTTATGAATACAAACCACAGTGGTGTGCGACACATCAATCACCCTGCAGAATAATCAAACAGCATGGCTCTCCCCTGGGTCAGTGAATACTGTGGATGTGGGGAAAGTGGATGACACCGCAGGTGTTTTCTGCTTACATCCACTTTGATGAGTTACTGTATGAGAGTGTGTTGGGTGGGGTGGATACGCAGCAAGTATATTTACTGTAGATATTTTTGCTAAAACTGACAAAAAAAAATCCTTGCTTGAACTCAGATGTAAGACTTGAGAGTGACCTTGAGTGAACCTAATAAATAGTCAATGATGAATGATAACTGGAGTTAAAAACTAAGATGTGAGACACTTCTGTGGAAGAGAGAAAGAGTCGATGGTATGAAACACCCTTACTTACTTTCTTATATGGCTATCTTTTCTAATTTACAGAGATATGATATCCATATACAAAGTGAAAATACAGTCAATTTTATTGCTTAAATCTTATTTAAGTTTAAAAAAAAGTGTAACTAATAAACATATAATGGAACTCACTTTGAGGGTATAGTAGGAATGCCAAAATACCAAAAATACAGCAGTTAGATAACTGATAACAATAGAATTACGTGACTCTTGATACCAAATTTGATACCATAACAAAATGATAACAGTACTTAAACATAAAGTCTGTAGTTAGACTTCAGTCAGACCATTCATTTAAAACATTATACAGTGGAACCCCGACTTATGAAATTAATTCGTTCCCGAGGGTCTTTCGTAAGTCGAAGATTTTGAGCCTTTTGAGTGAACGATAGGCTATAAGCTAATTACTAACTGCAACAACAATACGACATTCAAGTGGAACAGCGAAGCGCAAGTAGGAAAGCCAAGGGGGTTGTCACATGATTCGGAAGGCATTGTGGGCATTGTAGGCATTCTGGGATCAGCCAGTCAGAGCCAGCGGATTTCGTTACTTGGGCATTTTGCTGTAACATGGGCAGAAATATTGCCGTTAAGTGCCTTCGTAACTTGAATTTTTCGTTAAATGTGGTATTTGTAAGTCGGGGTTCCACTGTATTTTGTTAATACGACACAGACTGAAATGTTAGGATGGTTGCCAGGTACTCTACTAACGTTACTACACTACATGAGCTTAAGTATTTATATAACCTTAACCATCTTAAAGGCTATTGAGGTTAGCAGTCACATGACCTCTAATCATATGACGTCAACTTGTCTGCCATTTTGGATGTGTGACATTGTAGGGTGAAGTGAATAAGGCCCCAGTCACACACTGGCCTAAAGGCTGGTCCATGTCCACCTGGCATCCATTAGTTGTGCGGGAAAATGTAACAACTTGTCTGCAAACACTTGTAAGCTCTCTGCGTAGTGAAACGGTAAAGAAAGTAAAACGCAAACTGGTACGTTCACCTTCAAAGCAAAGGTTTTGCCTTTCAAAGCATGTTAGCTACAGTCCTGATGCACAACTTTGACCTGTTTGCATCACAGTTTAAGAGTTTTATCACAACTTGGCTAGTAGTTAGCAGGACAGTGTCCTGCATGCAAACTATGGGCGACTATGGCAGCCTGCTAAGGACAAAAGTCATCACAAGAAAGTTTTTGGAGCTTCACTCTCTTTGTGAACACATCAGTGGCAGCTGGTAACCTCTAGTAACCATTTACCAACCAGTTTGGGGATAATCATTGCTTCCTCCCAACCAGTGACTGTATCACAACCAAAATGGCAGACAAGCCTCAAGCATGCACATGATGTTACGTAAGAAACTTAAGAAGGATAATACTTTTGATGAGTCAGTTATCACCTGATTCCTACTTCCTTTCTAATGGGCAAGACACTTTATATGACAATGGGACTTTACAATACATAAAAAATAAAGTATGCAGAATCTGAATACATAGGAAATGTACACCTTCAATAATACACTATAGAATAAAGTGTTTTGTGAAACCCCATATTTTTCTTTTAAATTCAACAACTGAGTTCACACTGTTTAACTGTAGACAAAGGTACTGGGATGAAGCTCAAATCACATGCTGAAGCAAGACAAACTCATTCCTCTGTCAGACTTTAGTGTTTTACTGTGCGATGTGACTGTTTAGTTCACATGTGACGGCTGTTTCGTGTAACTGAATGTTTTCATGATGATCCAAAGGTCAACCCTTTAGGGTGTCTGTGTTTCACACTCCACACATAAACTAATTTAAAGACATATCTGAAGAAATAAAGAAAGAGAAGAAAAATAACTTTTTTAAACTGCACGTGATAAATGAACCTTCACTGAGGCACTATGGCTCGTCTTTTTTAAAAGCGATTCTCTGTACAAAAATAATTAGGTTACAGAGACCAACACAAAAACCCAGAATTTACAGTTAGACAAACATTAAGGAAAGGAGGCCAAAAGGGCATTTAACACATCGGTTCTCAATGAAGAACCGAAAACTATAAATAAACACTTTCCCCATCTCACTCCTTGAAATATTTGTAACTTTGTGTCTAATAAATTAACAAATTTTTGTAGTTCAGTCCAAACAGATGGAGCTGCCCACATAAAAGCCCTTTCACTAAGCTCTGAATGGACCCTTGGTAAAGATAAGAGCAGAGAGCTTCGAGAGCACAGGCTGTAGCCTGACACTGGGGGTGGAAGTAAATATGAGGACAGATGTAATGGAAGCTGCTTAAAGATGGCCTTATAAGTGAGGGAGTGCCAGCAGATTTATCGTCACAAGCCAGAGATATAACAATATAGCAAAGATCAAACACCACAAATGTTTCAATGAAAGAAAACAACTTTCGAAACTGCCGGAGTCTTTTGCAAAAATTGGGATTTTTCTGCTAGATCACGCTGATTTCAGCTTCCCGGTTCATTCACTGTGTCTGTTATCTGTAGAACTGACGATCAAAGCAGCCAAACGTGAGTACAGGGACAGGGTGGAACAACAGTTTGACAACCCTCGGAGTATGTGGCAGGGACTAAACACGATCACAGACTTTAGAGGGAAAACCAGCACACCGCAGACCACGGCCTCTCTGTGTGAGGATCTAAACGTATTCTACGCTAGATTCGACACAGCGAACACCATGAGACCGGACAGTGTGCGCACTGCGGATGACGTCAGTGCGCACACTGTGTCTGAGGAGGATGTGCGGAGGTGCTTCAGGAAGGTGAACGCACGCAAAGCTACTGGTCCGGACGGGATTCCCGGCCGCGTCCTCAGGTCATGCGCGGCTCAGCTGGCTGGAGTGTTCACGCACATCTTCAACCTTTCCCTCTCTCTGTCTGTAGTCCCAGCCTGCTTCAAAATGGCCACCATCGTCCCTGTACCCAAATCCTCCACCATCTCCTCATTGAACAACTGGCGACCTGTAGCCCTGACCCCCATCGTAAGCAAATGCTTCGAGAAGCTGGTCAGGGACTTCATCTGCTCTGCACTACCCGACTCACTGGACCCTCTACAGTTTGCATACTGCCACAACAGGTCCACTGATGATGCCATAGCCCTGACACTACATACTGCCCTGTCACACCTGGAGAAGAGAGACACGTATGTGAGGATGCTGTTTGTAGATTACAGCTCAGCATTCAATACCATCGTTCCCTCGAAGCTGGACAGGAAACTGCAGGATCTAGGACTGAGCAGCTCCCTCTGCAGCTGGATCCTTAGCTTCCTGTCTGACAGACGCCAGGTGGTCAGACTGGGCAGCATCACCTCATCCCCCATCACACTGAACACTGGTGCTCCACAGGGGTGTGTACTGAGCCCTCTCCTGTACTCACTCTACACCTACGACTGCACAGCCACTAACAGCTCCAACATCATTGTGAAGTTTGCGGACGACACTACAGTGGTGGGTCTTATCACCAACGGTGATGAGACGGCTTACAGGGAGGAGGTCAGCGCCCTGACCCACTGGTGTCAAGACAACCATCTCACCCTCAACGTCGCAAAGACAAAGGAGTTGATAGTGGACTTCCGGAGGTGCAGAGAAGTACACACCCCCATCACCATCAACGGCGCTGCTGTGGAGAGAGTGAGCAGCTTCCGGTTCCTTGGTGTACATCTGGCTGAGGATCTTACGTGGTCAGTACACACAAACAAAACAGTGAAGAAGGCGCAGCAGCGCCTCTTCTTTCTCAGGAGACTGAAAAGATTCGGCATGAGCCCCCGCATCCTCAGGACCTTCTATCACTGTGCCATTGAGAGCATCCTCACTGGATGCATCACCACCTGGTATGGCAACAGCACTGCCTACAACTGCAAAGCTCTCCAGCGAGTAGTGCAGTGCTCTGAACGGATAATTGGAGGTGAGCTTCCCTCCCTCCAAGACATCTACAGGAAGCGGTGCCTGAGGAAAGCGGGGAGGATCATCAAGGACTCCAGTCACCCCAGCCATAAACTGTTCAGACTGCTTCCATCAGGAAGGAGGTTCTGCAGCATCCGGTCCTGAACCAGCAGACTGAGTGACAGCTTTTTCCATCAGGCCATCAGACTGCTGAACACGTCATAGACACCTCAGCTTCACTACTGGAACTTCAACATTATGCACTCCATACTGTACAGTAATGCCACTGTTTTGCACATATTCAACTCTGTATATTTTATATATTTTATTATTATTATTATTATTATTATTATTTTATTTTTTTACTATTTAATTTGTAAAAATGTGTATACACACACACACACACACACACACACACACACACACACACACACACACACACGTAGGAAAATATTTAGTATACACATCCAGAAATGCATACACTATTATATATTGTACATATATTTATTAGTTTCAGGTTGGCCATTCTTGTATTTTGCTCGTTTGTGTTGTTGTGTTTGCACATCTCTGTTGCTTGTGGGGCTCGCACACAAGAATTTCACTCGCATGTGCTGTGCCAGTGTGCCTGCACATGTGATGTGACAATAAAAAGTGATTTGATTTGATTTGATTTGATGTAGATAACTGTACATGCAGTATGCAATGCGACTAGAACCAGTGAGCGCCAGTAAGTTAGAAATCACACAGAGGCCCCATGCAGTGAAAATATTATTCATAACCTCTTCTGGGAGTTGTCTGAACTTGGCGTGGTGACCAAGTTCACTGTGTCTCGCATGCCCCTCTCCATCTGTGTCTACAGTTCCAATGTCAAAGTGATAATGATGTGAGAAGTCTAATAAGGGTGACTTCGGGGCCTTTTATGAAAGAAAAAAAGAAAAACAGCCAACGTCTAGGAGAGAAATGTCTGAATGTCAGAATGGGTCAAGCCTAATGTTTATTAAAGTATGACTGCCGTATGGATTTTCTCACTTCCTGCAGGTGGGCTAGTATACCATCAGAACTGCTTGTTCAGTGACTTAAAAAAAACAAAAAACCTTTCTATTCCAGCTTATCCACATCTGACATTTGATGTTATTCTTCTAAAAAGAAGCAATCTGGTATTCAAATCTGACATCTTTTACGCTACGTGGCTCACCATGTGTGAGAACATCAGGCTCTCTTCCCTTCATAGCATTATTCTGAAAACCGATAAAAAATTATTATTGTAAACCTTTCAGTGTGATTTGGGACCTAGGGCAATAATAAGCAGGCTCGCTTTAGATGTCTTTCCACAAAATATTGAATAAAAACAGCTATTTTCCAGCACTCTATTTCTTCACCTGCCCATTCAAAAAAAAAAACTTTAATGATGGACAGTTGGTTAACAGTGCACCAAATCTGCAGGCACGCTGTAAGATCACTTCAGAAAATGTCTTAAAGTTTGCAGATATGCAAAAAACTGCAGCTGTGAACTAACCCATTAGAAGTACTTTCCAGGCTACCCCTGGGAGGTTCCGCTTCCACTCTTCACCTGCAGTCAGTGGTGGGCATCAAAATATTCCACCCTGCTGCTCACTTACAGCTCTGCATGGTCAGAAAAATCTCTTGAGGGCTCTGAATATTTTATTTATTTTTCCTATTTTCAGTGGATTTTTCAAAGTATACCGTGAGTGCTTCAAAAAGGAGAGTGACCTGTGACCACCCCGCACTGTCCAACACACCGCTTTAGTATAAGTCAGACTAATCGGCTTCTTCTAATGTTTTTTTTTTTTCCAGGCGCATCGAGTTGCTGTAGTGTATTAAGGTGTATACAGAATGAGTCCTGGCAGAGAGACAGACAAAAAGTCAGACAGAGAGACTCCTAATCAATAGCCCTTTAATGGTCATCTTTATAGCAGGACCATTGTCCTCGCAGCCTGGCCCTCACTGCTCTCCCCTTTCGCACTCGGGGTGCGGTGGTAGCCGTCCTGCCTCTCTGAAGGACATCCGAAGAGTTTCAAAGGCGATAACAAATCAAACTGTTCCCTGAATCTAATATCAAACAGGCCTGGTGTCAGCATTTATTAGAGAAATCAGATTCTCCCCCTCCTCCGTTCCCTCGTCTCCCCCCTTCACTCTCCCACTTGCAGTATTCCAACACACAGCGGCCCTTTGAAGTCGAAAGAATGCAGGATCGCAAATTACCCAGGAGACGTAGCTGATAGTCTTTGAAGCCCTCCTTTGATAGTGTTGTTTTCTGCTCTCCCCGAGCATCTCTCTCCCTCTATCTCTCACTTGCCTTTTCCTTCTTTCCACACACAGTGTAACTGACAAACAAATTTGGCCAATGGTGCGATTACACAAGTATACTATAATGCTTAATAATAAGCACGACCTTCTAGGAAGGGACAGAACCCTTTAATGTATCATTTGAAAGGAAACCTAATGAGGTTCACATGAAACCCAAAGCGTTATTATACATATTAACTCCACAAATTTGATGTTACAATAACATTTGTGCATTACACAATTTTTTAAAGGTTGCCGAAGCCTTTGTACCACATGCCAGCATGAGAATCTGAGCTCTGCTGTAACTAAAGCTCATGGCCTTTGGCACAGTAAGCTCTTTCTTTCCCGCAAAAAAGAAAAGATGCAAGTCCATGGGCATGATGTAATTTTCCCTTAGCCATAGTTTTTTCATAAGTTGCCTCAGAATTGTCTGCACAGATGTCGTTGTCACGGAGCACTTCTGTTTACTCTGGTCTCGACACAGTACATCTTTTAGGGGATCTAAAGACATCCAGACTTTTTATCTCCAAGTCAGACAGCCTGGCGTATAATGCATGGAAGCACCTGACAGGAAATTCCCACTTGTTAAACTACTGTTTGGGTGTAGAACTGACTAAACAACTTGCAGTACGTGTTAAAACTTCTTTCACATTTCAAAATGTATATTGGGAATTATGGTATTGTGAAATCCTGTTACTTAATATACATATTTGAAATAGCCGAGTGATTACTTTACTTACTTATTTTTGCATAAGTTTGCAAATGTGTACAAGTTTATCGAATCATATTAGTGCCGCTATTGATACCATATGGACATTTGAAAATGTTCTCACTCTCCCTTTGTGTTTAAAAAACAGGTAGAACCAACAAAATTGTTAAAAGCAAATAAATGCTAACATCCAAACCCAAAGCCCTATTAAACAATAGATCCAATGTTATTTAATGTCTATTTAATGCTATAAATTCATATATACAAGTTAAATATTTTGTTTAAAGGATTAGTTCTTAACTTGAAGTAAAGGTAACAGTTTTGCTACGCTATGCTAATGTTAGCTAGGTAAGTTAACCAGGTAACATGAACTGTGGCTCATTTATTGACAATGTTGCAGAAAATCTAAAACACAGCAATTATTCTTATACAACATTAAAAAATGTTTTTGCATAAAAAGCTACAGACAGACCATATCAGCAACAAATGAGGTAGCAGGTGCCAGGCTAGCAGCAAGCTGTGAAAAAAAATTAGTGCTGTCAGCGTTAATCTTGTTAAAATGACGTTAGTGCGGTTATCTCAGTTAGCGAGTTAGAGCGGATCGCCCTGTGTGTTGGGCTGCACTGCGCTAACGCGTTAATGAGCTAACCACGCTAACGTGTTGACGTATTGCAGCCCCACGCTAACTCGCTAACAGAGATTTGCAGTGTTAATGCGGTTATGGCGTTAACGTCATTTTAACAAGATTAACGCTTATAGCATTAAAACATTTTTAAAAAAAAATCGTTTCCTGTCATCATCTCTTGATAAACGTTTCTGACATAGAAATATTATATAGATAAATATTATATAGGTAAAGTTGGCACATGATGATGGCAGATTTTAAAATAATCTACTATTTGATCATTAAGTTCACTGAAAAGTTTTTAGAATAAGTTGAATTTGTGACTCTTTTGCACATCTCCAGGATCTCCCCATGTCTTCAATATGAACATGCAAGCAAACAAAGTTTATGCTTCAACATTTTAGTTTTTGTTTATCGTTGCCATATGGGTTGTTAATTTGATCTAATTGTAAACATGTATAGCTTCTTTTGTTTAATTGCTACATTTAAGTTTGATTCGCACAAAGACGGGTTGACTCAAGGAGGCTACTGTTTGAATGTAGGCACAAACATGCTAAGACGATATTTTCTTCGTCCACATGATAATTGTTCTGTATTGTTCGTATTAGCATAAAGTATTTTCCTTATTTTAATTCTATAAATTCATAAATGCAGCAGAGACATGGAATTATAAGTTAAAAGTACATAACCATCACAAATAGCCCACTGTGGAGTAGTCACATCTTTAGATCTTAATGATTTACACCTACTGGGAATGTTAAGAGACTAATTTATATTTAATAGGACACAGCAACTTTATTATGAGGCCCAAATATGTTAAGCAGCTATTTACATTTTTTAAAAAATAACTGTTTGAACTTAGATAGTTTAGACAATTGACTGTGCCAGCTGATATTTTGTGCGGAGGAAAACAATGACTGATTTAGGATTATAGAAAGGTTTTGATGCTTCATGTTATCATCTGTGACTTTTTTTAAAATAAGTGTCCAGGATGTTGGAAATAAACTAAGGATAACACCGAGTCCCTTGAACAGGCTGTCACTTATGAACACTGAAGCAGTACTATTTGGCAGTTGTACTTTGAAGACTTGATCAATGACTTTTTGCCAAAGGAAGCCAAAAAGGAGGCTGATACTTTAAGGAGGACATTTTCTCTAGGGTTTTATTTAGATTAAATTGTGTGTTTGTCTGCTTAAGATGTAGCTTATAATATAGTGCTGTATGGATTCAACATATTAAAATAACACAAGTAAGCACAAATAAATGCTGTGTTGTTAGAATAGAATAGAATAGAATAGAATAGAATAGAATGGCTTTATTGTCACTATACAGTTGTACAATGAGATACTGCTGTGTGCTAATAAATGATCAAATAGATGTGACGCTTACTCTTTTGCATGGGTAGGAAGGAGGACCGGTTATGGCCAGAACCCTTAGTCAGTGGTTGGTTTTATTTATCTAATTTTTCCTATGGTGTATTTAGATTTAACTTTTTTTTATAATTATATAGTAAGAAGCTATTGAAAATAGAGTAGTAGTATTGGCAAAACAATAAAACATGTACAGTAATTGCCCACAGTGGTTTTTATTTTATTTTATTGGCAAACAATTAAAAAAAGATTGTAAGTAGTCTATCAGTGCTATGTTGCTAATGCAGTCAGTATTTCTGAGGTCATTTTGAGAACAATAGTCTCGTGCTTGGAGAGACTGAACTGTCATTGCTCACTAACACATAATATTGACTCATTATATAAATGATTTAATGGACTGAGGACACTTTTAAAGTTGGTGTGAGGAACTTTTTTTTAGGTCAACTTAGTTATAAGTTTCCTTCCTTTTCATGTCACAAGATCTAAAAACGTAGTAATAGTTCTGAGCATGAATAAAACTGATATCACACCATTCCTGTTCTTTACTTTTAATCACCGGGGAATTCAGTGCATCAGCTTCATAATGCAAGTACAGATCACTTCCTAAGAGATGATGCAACTATTTTGAATTCAAGTGTAATGACAGTCCATTGTAGTTGGATTTTTAAAACTCTTTCATAAATCTTAAATGGCCCCTGGTTCATTAAAGACATGCTATTCAAGAGTTCCTTGGTGCGCTGTTGTGTTTGACAGGTTTGACAAACTCAGCTTTGCTTTTGAAGGATGATGAAGAACACGCTTGCCTTCATGCGACCATGACGTGCACTTGAAGGGCAACATGTCACATGGTATCGATGATGGTAAGGCACAGATGCACATGAATACACAAGTACACCCACACTGATCTGGAAGCAAATATGCAGAACCTCCCTGATGTAGAGTGCTATAGCTGCATCGCTCTGGTGGTTTGGGAGCTTCACGTCCACTTAGATAATTAACAGTGATCAAGGGTCGTCCTGCCTGTCATAGTTGCCTCATGTTACTGCCTGTTCAAAAGGACTCAAACTCTCTGGCCTGAGCTAAAAGGAAAGCTACACACAGGCTCATATTCACATCTAATAAGCCCAAGTGTAAATGTGAGTATAGGTTTTTGAGGTGGGGGCTGGAATCTGACTTATTTAATATGAACAAGGGAAGATCAAGCGCTTTCCACCCACATCCAGGGAAGGCTTTGAAAGGGACCAAAAATATAAAACACACCCAAATGTGCCATTCAGCACTGCATTACTTAAAAATGTTCAATATTAGGACTTTAAGGGATTTGTACTTTTTTTCCCCCTCAGTCCATTTGTCCATTGGGTTATTTTTTTAATTTAGTAAACTGTGCAAAATTACAATACTGTATTAAATAAATGTCTGCCTGCACAGTGCTGTTCCTGTATGAATTGCACACCCCCACACATATACGTATATAAATAGATCAATGTATTCAAATACACATACACACAATCCTACCCACATCTAAAAAATCTGCATACCAAGATCCTCAGCAGTGGTGATTATGAAGGGTAACTCTCTACCAAAGAGGAAGTGCATCACATCAGCACCACAGTGGCTTTTAAAATCTTCAAAGAAAATAAAATTAATCTAAGAAAGATCTTCAGGAAGGAAAACTATACAGAAATCATATCCCTTCTGTCATTTTGGCCAGGTCATTGTGGACAGGTAAAAATTCATAAACCTCTGAATAAATGCTGGTCAGGGACACAAACCAAAATGCTATTGAATTAAATTTTAGATTTCTCAATATAATACAGTGCAACACTTCCAAATTGGATCAAGAATCCAAACATGAATTGTCACATGTTGGCCCGTTCCAAGAACCTCCTGCTTTCCAGTGTAACAATTTAATTTTTGTTATACGATTTAACTGATCTAAGCCATGAAACTGCTCCTGCAGTGTTGTATTGCCTATAAACAGCATGATGTTTACTTGTACAGTCACAATGATTTATTGGTGGGGCCAATATTACAACCTGGTCTCACAGGCAGTTTGTGATATAATCACAACCTTTAATTTATTGATTCATGTTGCTGGAGTGGATATGCTGGATAACCTGGGTTTCACAACCTTATTTTATGCCCCTGAACGCAGCTCTACATCAGAATTTCATGACCCATATTTGAGTCATACATATAATTTGTGTGGCTGTTAAGCACGTTGTTAATTATTATTATCAGGTTTAGAAAAAAATAGTGGTTTGACTTTAAACACCATGATTTCTACTCTTTAAAAAAAAAAAACTCGGTTGCCACGGTGACATCTCCTATTCTGTACAACAAAAGCTGTGTCCAAATTCAGAGGCTGCATCCTCCTGAGGCCGCATTTGTAGGCTGATTACTTAACAGCGACGCGACGGCTGTCCAAATTCGAAGACTCCTCTATATGCGGCTAACAAATGCGTCCTCCTTTTCCCCAGATTTTAAGGATGGGTCAGGTGTATCCTTCATGGCCTAACTTATCCCCAGAATTCATAGCGCGGCCCAGCCAATTCGTTTCTAACAATGGCGGCAACTACTTAGTTTTAATATTACTCTTTCTGGGTCACAAAATAAATTTTTAAGATATTTTCGGGAGTGAATGTGGCTGTGTAAACTTCAAATAGCTGCTCGTTTTATCAAGACATCTGTCATGGTCCGGAGTCTGTGACTCCGTGTTTATGTTTAGTCTATTAGTATTCTGTGGTTTTGGTTACCTTGGGTGTTTGTATTCTTCTGTTCATGTTCCTATGTTCTGTGTCCCCCAGTCTGTGTTAAGTTGGTGTGTTATGTCATTGCGTGTATGTGTTTCCTGTTTTATTGTGAAGGTCTGCGTCTTATGTGAGTGTTTTCAGTTTGCCTCCCTAGTCTCGTCACGATAATCACTCCCAGCTGTGTTCCCCACCTGCGTGTAATCTCCCTGTGTTCTCTGGGTGTATTTAAGTTGTGTCTTCTGTCATGGTAGTTGCTGGTTCGTCTGCGTTATTTTCCTCGCCGCCATTCTGTGTTTATTCCTCCAGCTTCCTGGTCATTCTCCCTGCAAGGTACCCTCGTTAGTGTTCTGGTTTCGTGTTTAGTTTAGTTTTCCCAGTTTAGAGTTATTACCGTTCTGTTTCTCGCCACCCCTTTTGTTGTTCTTATCCGGTTGTAAATAAAGCTCATCCTCCACTTAAGCAGTCTGCATTTTGGGTCCTATTTCATATTCCACACGGCTTGCCCCGGCAAACCGTGACAACATCACATATTTGCAAAAGTGCTATGAAGTTTTTGGAGACGTCTGTTACCCACAATCTCGAAGCTAACAGGAGGTCGAGGCCCACTACAGCTGGTGGGAACACCGCACTCCCGGCACATCGTGCCTCGTTGGCTTCAAGCTGGTGGCCTCCGAAGGATGCGTCCGAAACATCTGCGAGATTTCGCAAAGATTCATCTTAATTTTTTGTTTCTCCCATGTCCCTTGCAGGGCTTCATAATAAACAGCAAAGTCAGTATTTAGTTTTTTTTCAGAGTTGTGATTTTTTTCTGTCACTTTTGGAAGATCTTCTTGTTTGCTGAGATGTGAGTAGTTTCTTTGTTATTCAGCTTAAATTTGTTTACTTAGAATTAGTTATTCAGCACCATTTTATTGCTGTTTAATTTGCTTGTTTGCACTAGAAAAAGAGAAATGATCATCATTAGTGTGCCACACACTAATGATGATCATTTCTTTTTGCAGCTTTTAAAAATTGAAGTAAGAATATCCAGCCTTATTCTTTTTATTCATTGTTGTGTTTACCACAAATCTTATGAGATAGGGAGTCTTAAACTAATAACACGGTTTGTGTAAACAGTGGAATGCCTGGTCCATTTGAAAGATGTCCATATATTTTGTGTTGATGTGCGTGTGATGGGATATTCAACACTGTCAGCTGACTCTCTGCCTCTCTAGAGGCTTCATTGAAGTCACACATGTGACTTGAAGTCTTTAGAGTGCTACTTGCCCTTTACACAGCAGAAGAAGAGTCACTGAGACTGATTTTTATTTTTTTTTTTAAGTAAAAGAACATCCATGTTTTGTAGTATTTTATTGTATAGTATGAGAACAAAAACAAATGCAGGTTTTTTTTAGGAGTTTTCTGGCATTGTCTAGACAAAACATCAAAATATTCAGAAAATTGTTGCCATAGAAAATAGTTGGTCACAACTTCATGTTCTAGGGCAATAATAACAATACTACTAATACTAATAATAATAAATTAGACCATAGGAAAATACATAATTTGATAATAATTATATATTGGTTGGTGCAGTAGTGTGATAATTCAAATACACTAACGAGACAAAGGCAAGGCTGTTTGTTCCAGTCATACACTGTCCTAAAGGAAACCAAAGTGTTCTCTCCCGGATGGACTGCAGTTTAAAACAATTGCATAATCACTGATGTGTGTCTCTCAAAGCTTCAGTGATACACATTCTCAGCCAGTACAAAACATAACAGGACACACAAGGGTGCAGGATCTTTTCATCTCCACATTATCAGTGAGATTACTAATGAGAGCAGTTGTATGTGCTTATAACACCATCAGTTTCAGCCTATTGAGCCTTGTGAGCACACAGGCAGTTCTCTGCAACTGTGGGAGTTATCAAAGCGTGTGTGTGTGTGTGTGTGTGTGTGTGTGTGTGTGTGTGTGTGTATGTATAATTAGTGTTGAGGAAGAGGGATAGTGGGGTTAAACTAAACACTATGGAGAACCATGAGATCTGGGAGAAAGGATGAGGGAAGGCTTTTCTCTCTGCACAGTCATGCACAGAAACAGAGACTTGGCTCTTATTCTTTGCCCCTTTCTTTCCCATTTCATCATCTTTTTAGAGCTATAGTGCACAGAGGGAGGAGAGGACCCCTCTGCTGGGACAAAAGCATCTCATCTTAAGGATGAGTGGGTGGAATTAATATGCATTGGAAATGGGGGGAATAGAAATTGAAATAAAAGGAAGTTAATTGTCCCATGACCTTGTTTGTTTTTACTTCACTTGTACAGATAAAGTGCTTAAAGACGAACTCTACTTTGAAACCTCAGTCCCGCCTCCTGTGTTACTGAGACTGTAAATGTCTGACACAGCCCTCACAATACATTGATAAGGCTATTGTACAGTTTCACAGTGTAAGCAACACCTCTTCGTCCCAAGGTGTCAAACTGCTGTTCTGTCAGGAGCTGACTGTGTGCGATACACACAAGCTGTCCTTTGTTGGCTCTGCCTTGACGCACTGGCCGTACAGGACCTCCTTTGAAGACTCCAGATTAGGAGAGTAAAGGGACTGGCATGGTTGTACACTGTTCCTACAAACTAGCTATTTACTGTCACCAGGAGGCACTATCAAAACTATGTGGAAAAACAGGTAAAGGATATCAAACACTTTGCAATGCAAGAAAAAATGACAGCAAATAGAAAAGTATTGCAAAGCACACAAAACACAATGAAAAATGACTAAAACACTATGGAAGTAGAAAAAAAAATCTCAAAAAACACACCGGAAGTGTTTTTTGGGGACACATTAGCTGAAACGAACAGCTGAAACCAAAATGTGAGCACTGAGACACGCTTAAAAGAAGTGGAGGATACTTTGGTTTTGTGAGAGAGGAAAAAATGTAAGGTAATGTGTGTTCTAATTGCATGATTTAAAACTGTTTTTAGTTTTTTATGGTTGCTAATAGCCGTTTATTGTTAGCTTGTCACTTCCGCAACTGAACGTCTCCAAAAACACTTCAGTTGTGTTTTGTTTTAGCTTTTTCAGTGTCTTTTCTACTTCTGTTGCGTTTTATTCAACTTTTGTTGTGTTTTGTGTTCTTTTACAGCATTGTTCTATTTGCTGGAGTTTTCTTACGTTGCAATGTGTTTGATCTTTCAGGGCCACCGTATATTTGGGTTAGCACTCTCTTAGCTAGCCCCTGCTGTGAAGGACAGTAGCTAACTAGCAAGTTCTGGAATGACTTCTTTATAGTAAAGTGAAACCTTACATTAAAAGCAACTGTCCAGTAAAGCAGAATTCTTCGTAAGCTAGCAGTCTAACACTGTTTGGTTTGCATTTTGCACCAACTGATTCAAAGAGATACTTTCACACAAAAATTTAAGCTAAACAACTGGGTTTAAAAGCAATGCAACATTTTTTTTTTTTTTTTTTTACAAGCATCCAAAAATTATGAGTTGTGTTCCATGAACTCAGTGCACCACCATACAGACACCAGCGACTTATTTATTATAAAAAGGCAGTGTTTGAAGTCCAAAGAATGAGAATAAGTGGTTTCACATGTTTAGAGAAAGCTTCTCAGCTCTAAACCTTTGTCCAGTCTTTTGTGCTGACACAGCATGTGTCACAGCAGATTCATCAGGCTTCAAGAAGCAGATATGTTTTATCAGCTCACCAGCTAAACAATATCATAATAATAATTTTGGTGCTGGTCTCAGTACGATCATTGTTGATCTGATGTGTTCCTTCTCACTGAATATGATTCAGAAAGTTGGATCATGCTTCGGTTCCTGAAATGTATTCTGAAGGAAGGTTTTACCTTTGTAGTTTGCACTCTTAGCGTAATCTGCAGAACACCCTGAAAGTATTTTCAACAAATGTTTCCTTGTATTAAAATTTTCCTGCTCTTTGTAGTCTCCCAGCGCCACCAAAAAGAGAAGCTTCCTTTGGTGTATTTCTGTGCTTTTGAATAAATATCTAGTCAGTGTGAGCTTACTGAACAGAACCGAGCTGTTAGCAGGACAGCCAGAATTTATGCAGGCTTGTTTATGCGTACTCCATAAGCTTATTTTCTAAAGATATTATAACAAACCGAACTCTCGCAGAAAGAGCCGGGGTGCAGTTAAAGGCAAGAAAACAAAAAAAAAGCAGGGATACCATTAGGTTATTACATTTAGGTGTAGAAAAGTAGGTGTAATCTTGCAGTTTTGCAATCTAAAACTTTATCCATATTAGATAAGGCTCCACTTAGAAAAACATTCGGGGGAAAAAAACCAAGTCATTAAAGTTTCTTTTTATGCTACAAACTTGATTATCATGTGATACAAAAGTCAGCAGACTATATTAATGTATTCTGTATCTAAAGGTACTTTTTAAAGGCCGATCTTATACATACTATAGCTTTTCTTGTGTTTTTAATTTTATTTTGCACTCTACATGAGTAACACTTGAATCAGCACATCCATTTGTCATTAATTATGGCTGTTTTCTAAATTACTGTCATTTTATTAGTAATATAGAGGAATACTTAGCCTGTAAAAACATTTGTATAAAGATTTATTTTATGCTGCAGGTGTCAAGTCTTAGAAAATAAAGGAATTAAGGGGCATTTCAGACCACCCACTACTACTACTATTACTATTGTTATTAATTAATGAATTAATTAATAGATGTAATTAAATTATGTTGTTATGATGTTGTCAAGTTTGGAAGACATTCATATACTAGGCAGTGAATCCCTAAAAATAGAAGCCGCAGTGACTGGCATTATGGGAAATGTAGGATTTAGTACTGTTGGACCTTAAAGCCACTAAGATTGTGTCTGGAAATACTATACACTTGGAATATGAGCTAAATTTACCCACCTGCAGTTTTTGTTTTTATCAAAGCTACTCTCATACGCACATTGCATTCACATTTACGCTTCATGGGGGAAAATATCAAAATAATCTTTAAATCTTTTTGAAAAAGAAAGATGAAAAAACAACAAACACACATGAAAGAAAGCAAACACTAACACTAAAAAAATACAAGACATATCTGCTAGGCGTCACTTTCACTGACTGATACATTTACCCATGCATATTTGTTCAAATATGAACTCATGTATGTGTAGGTCTAATTACATTAATATTCCATAAGAAGACATATAAGATGAGCAACGATATACTCTGTTAACTCCAACTGTTGGAAAATAATGTAACTACAATTTCCTATCTTTCAGTAGTATACCTTTACATATACAGTTTCCATTTTCCTCGTTTGTGGTCACAGATGGGCAGTAACGCGTTACTGTAATCCGATTACTTTTTTCAAGTAACGAGTAAAATAAGGGATTACTATTGCAAAAACGGTAATTAGATGCACCGGATGATACCTGGACCAGGGTAAACCTTCGCCTACCCTACTCCTGCTTTACAGGTGAAAATAAAGCAAAAGGACCGCTAGTCTTTGACTTTATTTATTTTCTGCTGTGTTTTACTTGCATCTATTTGAAAGACTGAGTGTAAACACACAAAAAAAAATATTTTATGTGCTGGAATGTGCAGAAAATAGGTTTAAATATTAAACTAATTTCTTCCAGTCAGAGAATGGTGCATATAATTAAATTAAACCTAACTTATAAAATCACCTGCATTAAATGCATTAAACAGCATGCATGTGTTAACTACATTTATTTATAGTTGGAGAGAGTTTCACTATATATTTAAGTCACAGTGGAACAAAACCCATCTGTATTAATGCAATATCCATTATTCTTGTCAGCTGAATTCGAACTGCAAACATTTACTCAATGATTTTACACCCCGCTGCTTATTCTGATATCATTTGTACTTCCTGACCTTGCTCTCTGTCATTTGTAGAAAAATGAATGCCAGCGTGTTGGTGATGACTATGTGACGATTTGTTTTTTGGTGTCTTACACAGTAGAGAGAGACAGAGAGAGAATCTGCGATAGTGTGTTTGCTTAGGTGTGACGTGACGATCACAGAGTTGTTACGCTGGTAACGATTCACAAGTGTCCAAAACCTGTAGCCAACAACAGAAGAAAATGGATAATATCAATATCAAAATCATTACCAGGAACTGTCAAACAAATTGTATCCATCCTTTTATGATTCCTAACTTTCCAGAAATGGATTGCTACAATGGTGAAAAATAGCCCTCCGTACTAAATGATTACAAATTTCAACCATGCTGCACCCTCTGTTATTCTCTTTTCCATAAAAAGTCATAAAAGTGATGCAGCTGACACCATCACAATCCCTGGATGCTAGACACCATCTGTTCAGACAGTTTTCAAAAGATTTTTGTAAAACTTTTTTTCTCTTTTCTACAAATCTTATACTTAATCCCACCACAATGCCACAGTGTAACACGCGATCTCTAAGGTATTCACTGAAGAATTTTGAATCTTCTGCTTCCTCTAATAGGAAACAATTTCAACACTTTCCTGTTGTAATAGTTGTCGCGCAGGACAAAGCTCGTCCTCGTCGTCTCGCTTTTAGCTGACTTCTCATCTTAATGCAGACTTTCATGATGGGACAAAGTGTGTGGCATCGATTTGAGGAGCCAAGCAACTTAGTATTGGTGACCTACTCAACCACACCGGGGCACACATGCTAAAAGGTAAATGTCCTCCACCAAAGAGAAATACCGCTTCAGCTTAACACATGACACAGCCTATTAAAACTGCGCAGCTCATTATGTCAGGCTGAGGGACGATGTCTATATAGAATTCAGCATCTTCTCTCAGAGCTCTGCTGGACTGTGCATTTCTGTTCTGAGTGGAGCGCGGGGAAATGCAAACCGAGCTATGAAGCCTGCTGAAGAAGATGCAGAAACAGTCATTCATATTTTATAAGCAAAGCCCCATCTATACCCCCCCCCCCACACCCACCCCACACCCCTCACCTCCTACCTTTAACATTTGCTTATTAAATCTGCAGCTGTCAAAGCGTACCTCAAAGCCTTCGTGAGCACACACACACACACACACACACACACACACACACACACACACACACACACACACACACACACACACACAATCACTCTTTCTATTGCCTTCCTGACACAGGCACTCTGACTTTAAACTCATTACTTTGGACAAGGCTTTTAATGGAGGCAAGAGCCAGACACACTAAGGTACAGAAATGAACGAGATGGGGAACAAAGGCAGAGGCAAGAGAGAGGTGTAAACTTTTATTCTTCATTCACACAGTGCCCTCGCTTGAATTGACCACAGCCCTGATTTGTATGAGGGAGTTTAGAAACAACTTGTTTAACTGGGATGAGCCAGAGGTAAGCGCCTGGAGGCCGCGGGGCGAACACGTCACCTGTAGCTCAGATACATTATCTTCAAGTTTGTCACTTTTCCGTGCCACATCCGCGTAAATCAAAGTTTGGCTGACCGGCCGGTCTCTTCTGTAACTCAGCAGACATTTGCCACCAGGGAGTCATTGAGCAGCACCGACGCCTGGGGTGTCATAATGACAATATTGCACCGGCAAAGCGCTAAATGACAGTGAGCTCACAGACAGAGTGGGGAAAGCGGCAGAAATGCACTGATCAATGAGCAATCGATACGACCCTGCCAGGTAATCACAAAACCACGGTGATTAACGGCGAGCAATCAATTGCCATTAACCCCTGCGTGTACCAGTTAAGCATCAGCGACAGTTTGTGTGATGAATGCTTGAAATTACTGGAGGCTTTTTAACTACCTTCTGTCTCTGAAATGTCACCAAGCTTAAATCTGTGATTCAGCGTGTTTAACCTGACTCCCATGTCTGGCCTGACTAATAGCACATTATGACATTTAAAATAAGCAAAAAGCAAAACTTGATTGCATAGAGCAAAACATTCTCGAAACAGGAGGCAAACATAAAGGAAAGGAGTGGAAGTCAAATTAGATATGAAGCTGGAGCGTTCCAGCATTCACACCCTTGCATTGCCCATACAGACAGGCGAGCACACACCCACGCACGGCCACACACACCCACACACACAGTTGCTGGATCATTCTCACATTGGCGGGTGTGACACTGATACGTGCAACAAGTGATGTTTTAGGATGTAATCCAACAGAATCGTGGCGTTAAAAAGGTGGGAAAAAAACCCAGAAAAAAATCTGATCTTTTTCACGAATGAGAGCATCTCTCAACCATTTCCTGCAATCAGAGTCATCAGCAGCTTCCGTGGGCTTCAGTCTGAAAAGTTAAATTCAGCCTGACAGCTGCTGTTAACGGGCAAAGTGATGGATGAGTGTGTTCAGAAGCAAGCAATTTGTAAAAAAAAAACTGACTTTCATTGCAGCTAATGAGGAATGAAAACACTTAATAGAGCTAGTTTCTGGTGGTGTTTCCGGTTTTGGACCAGAAGAGGGAGCTGCTAGTGGGGAAAGCTGGGGCCAAGCAGCATCCAAACTCTGTAAAATAGGTCAGTGAAATTTTTCTCCCTCACACACCTGGCTTGCTTTCTCTTGTCCTGTAAATCCAGTAAAACAGTAACACTGTTTGCTTTCTCTTCTCCCTCTTCGCCATTTTTTGCTCAGCCAACTTCACATTGCCGTTTTTTTGTACAGGCCACGTCCTGCTCCCCCACCCACCACCCCCTTCGTACCCCTTCTTCCTCTCCTCTTCACACTCCGTTTTGCCCCCTTCTTCCACGTTCTTCTCCTCTCTCATCTCTTTAGAAGGCCCCTCCCCGCCTTTATTGCACGCCTCAGCACAACTCCTAAACTTCAGCCGTTCACCAAACTCTGACAAATAATCCACACAACGAAGCACTCTCGCTTGCTGCTTACTTTTCGCTGCCGCGCTAACCTTGAGCTTGCAAAGGATGCACGACGCGCGATGGATGCGCGTGCACCATGTGTGAGTGACTGTGTGGGGTTTCGTCGAATGCAGATCAATATCATGGCAAGGTTACTTTAAAATTCAATTAATAACAAAGCGAACATCCCATGAGCTGTCACCACCCGTGGACGGCTGGTGGGGGTGTGCTGGACTAAAGTCAACGTGGTCCGATCCCAGGGGATGGGAATGAAAAGAAACGGATAAATTCATATCTGTATTATTAACCACATTTGTTTGGAGATGGGTTTGGCTGGGATGAATTTCTTACCAACTCCATGTTTTATTAACTGTCTCGGAGCGAGCCAGCAAAAGCATATTGTGTCTTGCGCCACCATCTGTGTGCATCTTTTATTTGCATGTGTTTGTGTGTGTGTGTGTGTACGTGCGCCTGTTTCCTTCGTTCGCCACGCTCGGCTCATTGAGGTCAGGTAAGTGGCTGCTTCGGATCAATCACAAAGTTGGAGCGCAAAGTTTTGTGCTGCCGAAAAACTGGTCATGTGCCACTTCGTGCTTCCACACAAGGGCCCCGTATTAAAATATGCATGTTGAGCCACCACTCGGTCTTAATATTTAAACCAGCCTGGAGGTGAGGCCCGCTTTAACGCAGCCTGACAGACCGTGTGTACAAAACACTGGCTGCCTCCCATACAAACTCGCCTAGCGCGCACGCACGCGCACACGCCAGCAGCAGCAGTGCTGAGACAGACAAACACGTACAATCAAGAATAAACACAAGCTGGTTTAGACAGAGGAAGCCATAGATTTACCCATAAAGTGCGCATCCCATATGGAAAGAGTGCTTTTATTGGCTCCGTCTGAGCTGCTGGGGAGGGTTACTGCTGGGAGGTCTCGGGGGTTTGGACCTCAGGGAGTGCGGCTGGTGAGAGTTTGTAAGTGAGGAGTGGAGCGTGGAGTGGCGGAGAGGGAGAAAGTGACCCACGGAGACCCAGGTGATCCGAGCGTTAATTACCGTCTGCTAATTACGAGAGAGACGCATCATTAAGCAGAGTGGGCCACCGGAGGGCTTGAGGACTCCCCGTCTCTCCTCTGCTCCTCTTCCCTTCTCCTCCTCCTTTCTTCCTGACCCCGATCTTCTGTCCCAATTAGCACTGTCCTGCTCTCCTCCCCGTCAGGGCCCCTCCCTCCCTTGTGTGTTTCCATCAACACTGCTGCAGCCGCTGTCTAAACACACGCAGCATTGGCGGGACGTGCCATGTAGACTGTGGGCACTGCACCTCCTCACACGGCGCACACACACACAGCCATTAGAGGAGACAGTGCTAAAGAGGCCGTGTAGACACCTCTGTCTTCTTGCACAGTGACTAATGCGGCGTCACAAGCTGTCATCCATGCCTCGCTGAGTCTTCCTTTCCATTCTCCCTCCCTCATTGTCTTGAATTCTTCCTCACATTTCTATCTGTAATATGATCTGTCTGTTATTTTTCCTCCCCGTCTCCCTCCCTCAACTATTCAAGTCAGTTTTTTTTTCGTTGCGCAGCACTTGAGTGATAGCAAAGTGTGTATGCCTGTGCTTCAAACAACTCCAAAGTGCAGGCACTTTCAAAGAAACAGCCTTGCACTGTTTGAGGATGAGTTGCAGTAAATGACAGGTTCGGCTGTTATGTAATGCCCCTCCCCTCACCCCCCCAGTCCCTCTCCTGTCCTTTCCCCTCTCATGTTTCTTGATACACATGTTCCCTCCAAGACCCCCCGGGGTTTACAGGTAGGATGGGATCAGCTGCTGAGGTGTCAGTTCTGAACCTTCTGCCAGTCGGACCATCTGGAACCCCGTGACTGCTTGGTCTGGGCCGTACCTCCAACCACCAGGAAGACAGCGAGGAAAGGCAGGTGGAGAGCTAAAGATATAGATGAGAGAGAGAGAATCTGCAAAGGAGGGAGGGGCTAATGAAGACAAGGCAGGGAGAAAAGCAAGAGAGAAAGATGGTAAAGATGAGAGATGATGGAGATGAAGGGGAATAAGCCAGGAATTACTTTCTGTAACAAGGCTGAGAGCAGACTTTGTTGTGACACCGAGGAGATGGTCTCAGACTAAGCGCCAATGAAAGGCTTCACTGCAAATTATGTAGTGTGAATGTGAGTGTAATTCTATTTAACATACCATATAGGTCTCCACAATGTAGTGGTAAACTTCATGTGTACAGCACAGAAATATTTAAAAGACAGGTCACACATAGCATGTAACATAGGTCAACAGAATTATATGCTTGCTGTCTCGTTTATTTTAATTGGTCACTAGGACTGGTGAATGATATGTCTTTTAAAGCTGGTAACCCGAATATTACACAGATTCACTGCATACTTTATTAGTTAAAACTTCCCAATACAGGGTTCAACCACTTTTTGACTTCAGTACTGCCTTAGTTATTCATTGCACAGATTCAACAAAGTGCTAAAAACATTCCTCAGAGAGTTTTGGTCCAAATTGGTTTCATTGCTCTGATGGATTTATCCCACCTAAGACGTCATCCACTGGTTTGTAAAATCAAATTTTAAGGCCTTAACTTTAAATGAAGATCCAAATGAAGTTAAATACTGGACTGAAACTTACAGGTGGCTGAAATCAAAGAATATGTGAATCTGCTGGAGATGCAATAACCTTAGTGAATGATGTCCTGTTTAGTTACAAGCTAAAGTTACAAGCTAAACACACATTTACTAAAAACAGAAGCCTGAATATGTTTGTGCAAGTGTAAAAGAAACGGGCATGTGAATGTATCAGTGGCACCTGTGTACCTCCAGTTTGGTACAATGAGCCTGATTGTTTCTCTGTTTTGGCCGCACTATGCTAGCATTTCTCAAACATATCCAGATAAAAATGTGTGTGGTCGGATTTTTGGCTGTGGCGAATGGAGCTCTTGGAAAACAATGACTCACTTGCTTCTTGTTCAGTGAGCACTAATTTACTGATTTGTTTTGTTTTGTTGTCAAAAGAGGAGAAACTCAAGAAACTGAGAAGTTTTTTAACATGACCTGAAACTTAATCTGACCATCATTTCACACTCCACCAGTCTTGTAAATCTTGATCATATTAGGTTGCATGTTTAAATTTATGTTACACAAGCCACTAAGAGAAATCTATCGATATCTATCCATCCTTCCATCAATTTTCTGCCGCTTATCTAACTGAGGGCTGTGAGGGTTCAGAGGTAGTGTACACAAGAAGTGGTGTACACCTCACTTCTCTAGACAGGTTGACAGTCTATCGCAGGTCTAAAATATACATAGAACTGTCAAAAGCATTCACTTATCTCCAGTGTTGGGTAAGTTACTTTAAATTAGTAACTTAGTTACATTACTAGTTACTTCTATCAAAAGTAACTCAGTTACTTCAAGTTACTCGTTACTTTCAGAGTAACTAGTTACTAGGGAAAGTAACTTTGGTTTTACTCAGAATTCTCTTGTTAATGTGTTGCTTCTGTAACCCAGCAAGATTGCCAGTCTTCTAGCTTGCTTACTTGCCACAAGTGCACTGTGCCACCTACCAATAGAAAGGAAAAAATAATGTGCACATTTCCACGAGAGAAATCCCACACCTGATTCTATCCTAGCCTGCTTTTTACATCCAACACAAAAACTGCAGTCGTGGTGCTTTCGATTGTACTCAGAACTCGGAAATTCTGCCTTCTGAATAGGAAGATGTAGGTAACACCAGACTGCAGATGAGCTGCATACAGGGCTGGACTGGGACAAAAAAATCGTCCCGGGCATTTTGACTAGAGACCAGCCCACCATTATAGGAAAAATCATAAAGCCTTTGAATGAAAATAAACACTGTTGTGACAGTGATGTACACTGTTCTGATGGTATATATGTATCAATCTATCAATTGTTTGTTGCAAGACTCAGATAATTATTTTTTTTAAAAGTGAGACATTTTAAATGAGAATAAGAAAGTATTTCTTTGTGCCCCCCCTTTCCCTTTTAATGCCCTACATGGACCCCTGGCAACACTTTTCTAGACCCGCTCCTGCACAGTTACCAGCTGTCAGCTACTTAGAAAAGGATCCTGGTGTTATTTGTCTCTCAGAAACAGTTCATAACTTCCCTTCAACTCATTCATGTCACCTAAAAGGTAAACCTGTTTCTCCATCACCTGTTCAGCTCTGATGATTCAGTAAGGACAGCTCCTGGTTTCATCTTCATGTTTCCCTCTCATCACATAACCAAACCGACATCATGACCAGCAGCTTAACAGCTGTGGCTCCAGCAAACATCAGCTGATACTAGAAATTAATATTAAATAAATTCTAACAACAGCTGATCAAGCTTAAATGTGCTGCTGTTGTTTACTGCGACATCCGCTGGTTTCCTCTTTCTGGCGCAAAGTGGGCGATAAACAAACAAGAGAGAAAAGCCGATCAGCTGATCATTGATCAGTTTCATGATTGAAGTAGAAACAGGAGAGGGAGGATGAGAGGATGAGAGAAGAAGAGGCAGCTGTGCAGTGTAAACACAGAATAACTCCAGCTTTGTGTCTTTTTCATTGTAGTTGAAACACAAACTGTGTTCCTTTTCACCTCAATACGAAACGCATGATATTTTCTCTGAATACGAGACGATTCCGTTTTTTACGGGAGGGTTGGCAGCTCTATTAACCTTATGAACAAAATAAAGTTCAACATCATTAACTTCATAGCTCCCACCCAGCTGTATAGAAACTCCGTCATGCTAGCTAGCACGCAGTACGAAAAAGTCAGCATAACGAAAATAAACTCCACCTTAACTTGGTTCATATCTGACCCAGATGGACTGCAGGTTATAACTTCTTACCTGAAGTTCAGTTCAGCTGACACTCTCGGACCAGCGGCCGCCTCGGGTCTCTCCCCTTGCCTTCCTTTTCCTTCATCCACCTGCTGGCCTCCACCACTTGCTAATGTTATTGAATCTGTGGAAGCTCGCGATAGCCACCACACGAAGTAACGAATAACGAGCCCATCTAAATCCCAGTAACGACTAACGCGTTCCTGATTTTGGCATAATAACTAGTTACCGTGCTCGTTACCACAATAATAACGTTCTGTCAGCGGTGTGTGTGGAGGCGTGGAAGAGATGACCCAAACGCTGGACTCACGGTGCAGAAATGAAGAGGATTTATTGGAGGGTGAATGAATAAAGCAGGAACGATGGAGTGGCTGGCTGACTGACTGACTGACTGACTGACTGACTGACTGAACATACTGGCGGAGAGACACATTACCATCAGAAGTACATCAACATCAATGACACGACCGAGAACTGGTGAAACCGAGGAACTTAAATACACAGGTTGAATGATGACAATGATTGGAAACAGGTGAGAACGGGGCTGAACATACTCTGACTAATGACACGGGAGACAAGCTGACACGGGGAAAAAACAGGAAGTGAGAACATTAATGTGGCGAACTAAACTGAACATGAACAAACTGAAATCACTGGGTCAACGACCCAGGAACCCTGACAGTACCCCCCCCCCCCTTCAAAGGCCAGCACCCGACGGCCAAAAGAAAAAAAAACCAGAACAGGGCGGGCGGAGGGGGCCCAGGACGGAGGGACGGAGTCCACACAGAGACAGTTCAGGTGGGCGGCCACGTGGCCCGAGGCCGAGACGAGACATTTCAGGTGGGCGGCCACGTGGAAGGCAGCAGCGACCACTGAGCCGGTCCGGTGGACGGCTGCGGTGGTTGAGATGAGACTGTTCCGGTGGGCGGCCGCGTGGTCCGCGGCTGAGACAAGACAGTTCAGGGGGCCGACCGTGCGGATGGCAACGGCGGCGACGTGGACATAGTTCGGGGGGCCGACCATGCGGAAGGCAACAGCGACGATGACAGCGCTGGTCCGGGGGCCGACCGTGCGGAAGGCAACGGCGGCGACGTGGACACAGTTCGGGAGGCCGACCGTGCGGAAGGCAACGGCGGCCACTCAGGCGAAGGCGGTCCGGGGGCCGGCCGTGCGGAAGGCAACGGCGGCCATTGAGCCGGTCCGGTGGTCGACCACGCCGGCGACGAGGAGAAGGTGGCCGAGGAGCAGCTGCAGGGGAGGCGGCACGGGAGCCGGCGGAGACTGAGGAGCAGCTGTAGGACCAGGCGAAGAAGAAGCAGAGGCCGAGGCCGGACCAGGCGAGGATGAAGCCGAAGCAGACGCCGGACCAGGCGAGGCAGTGGCTGAGTCTGATGCAGGGCCAGTAGGCGCGGAAGCCTCTGGCTGGAGACAGGCAGGGCCAGTAGGCGCAGAAGCCTCTGGCTGGAGACAGGCAGGGCCAGTGGGCGCGGAAACCCCTGGCTGAGGAGCAGGAGAGCTCACAGCTGGCTCTGGGTGCTGTGGCTGCAGGTCCGGGAACTGAACAGGATGGTAGACCGGCGACTGGGAGACAGGAGGCGACTGGACTACAGACTGGACCGGAGCAGACTGGACTGACTGGGCTGCAGACTGGACAGGGGCAGACTGGACTGACTGGAGTGGAAGCTGAACAGCAGGTGAGGGAACTGACTGGAGTGAAAGCTGAACAGCAGGTGAGGCTGACGACGGAGCTGAGGTTGGTGTGGCCGATGGCTGAGCTAAAGACTGAGCTAGACAGGGAGATAGAGCTACAGCCTGGGCTAGTAAAGCTGGTGCCTGAGCAGGGGACACTTCAGCTAGCCTAACCAGGGATAGTGCGAGGGCGTGAAAAGCTGGATCAGGAGGTGGATGAAAAGGTGAAGTAGCAGGTGGACCGGTTAGCTCTTCCAAGCCTCCAGGGAGGTCAAGCTGGGTTCTGGTTGCCCTCAGCCTGGGCGCTGGGACAGGCACGGAAGGTGGCTGGACACCAGTCACCCCCACCCGTGAAACAGGAGCGGGTGTGGAGGTGGACTGGGTCGCAGCTGCCCTCCTCCTGGGAGCTGGCACTGGTGTGGGCTGGGCCCTAGTCCTCTGAGGAGGTGAAACGGCTGAAGAGGAAGGCCGAATCTGGGCCGCTGCGCTGGTAGGAAAAGGCTGAATGATGGGTGTGGAAACGGTGACTGGGTGTGTGGTACTGGAAGGTTTCTCTGGGATTATTCTGGTCCTCCTGCCACCACTATTTACAGTCTTTAATTGAACGGTCGTCGAGGGTGTTGAAGTGCGGATATTGTCCTTAATAAATCCCAGCTCAGAGGGAGCAGAGCTGAAAAATTCTTCCCAGTCTACATCCTCCTCCAGGAGGGAAACACCCCACGGATCAGGGATAAGTTTGCTATTTGTTTTAAGTGAAGAGTCGAATGTGGAGGGTGGAAGACAGTCGCTGGAACTCACCATCTGAAAACAGTCCATGTTATGGCGGAGTGTGCGCCGCCTTCTCCAGGAAGAGGCAGCGGGCGGGGTACACAGCCGAGCCTCTGGCACAGGAGCCTCCATTGAGCCGAGGTGCGAGGCGGAGCCGCCGTGCCATGGCGAGGTTGAAGGTCCGGTGAGTAAAACGGCTGGCGGGCGAGCGAGGAGCGGAGCAGCGGGAGAGCGAGCGGCCGAAGCTTAGCCTGTGACGCCCACTCTCTGAGGTGAATGCTCCGATGCAGCAGGTGGAGGACCGCGGCGTCTCCGAGGCCCGCCCAGAGCCAGACGAGTCCCCTCAAAGATGTGCTCCCTCTCTGAGAAGAACCGCTGTTTCCACCTGAGCTTCTCCGCCCAAATGGAGAGCGCTGCGTCCTGCCGCTCGAAAAGGTCTGAGTCCGCTGGGTCAAAAGCATGTCTTCTTGGCACGGGTCGTGTCATTCTGTCAGCGGTGTGTGTGGAGGCGTGGAAGAGATGACCCAAACGCTGGACTCACGGTGCAGAAATGAAGAGGATTTATTGGAGGGTGAATGAATAAAGCAGGAACGATGGAGTAGCTGACTGACTGACTGATTAACTGAACATACTGGCGGAGAGACACATTACCATCAGACGTACATCAACATCAATGACACGGCCGAGAACTGGTGAAACCGAGGAACTTAAATACACAGGTTGAATGATGACAATGATTGGAAACAGGTGAGAACGGGGCTGAACATAATCTGACTAATGACACGGGAGACAAGCTGACAGGGGGGAAAAAACAGGAAGTGAGAACATTAATGTGGCGAACTAAACTGAACATGAACAAACTGAAATCACTGGGTCAACGACCCAGGAACCCTGACACGTAGTTACTGTAACGTGTTACTTAATAACGCGTTAGTCCCAATACTGCTTATCTCACATGCATATGAACTTGAGTTCATATGCTTGTGAGATATGACATGCAGACACGCAGGTCCTGTTCTAAATCCATAGGGTTTAATATTATATCGGCCCACTTATTGGAGCTATAAAAACTTCAAGTCCTCTGGGAAGACTTTCCACAAGGTTTAGGAGTGTGTTAGTGAAATTTTTGACTATTCTTCCAGAACTGTATTTGTGATGTTAGACAACAACGTCTGGCTTGTAGTCTCCGCTCTAATTTATCCCAAAGGTGTTCGCATTTGAGGTCAAGACTCTGTGCAGGCTAGTCAAGTTCTTCTACACCAAACTCGCTCATCCATGTCTTTATAGACCTTGAGTTGTGCACTGGTGCGCAGTCATGCTGGAACAGGAAGGTGCCATCCTCAAACCGTTCCCTCAAAGTTGTGAGCATTAAATCATCTAAAATATCTTGGTATGCTAAATCATTAAGTGTTCCTTTAACTGGAACTAAGAACTGAGTCCAACTTCTGAAGAACAACCATATCATAATCCCACCTCCACCAAACTTTACACTTGGCATACTGAAATCAGACAAGTATTGTTCTCCTGAAAACTGCGAGTGGTGGCGTGCTTTAAACCATTGCATCTAAAGCTTTGCAAAGTGTTTGGCTTGGATACAGCTGCTGAGCCATGAAAACCCATCTCATGAAACTCTCTATGCACTCTTGAGATGATTGGAAGTTTGGAGGTCTGCAGATATTGACTGGCCTACCGCTTCACAATGTCTACTTTGTTATAATACCACTAACAGCTGACTGCGGAATATTTAGTAGTGAGGAAATGTCACGACTGGACTGCACAGCTGATCATGGCACCACGATGGAATTCACTGAGCTCCTGAGAGTGAGCCATTTTTTGAAAAATGTTTGTTGAATCAGTCATGCCGCATGCCTAGGTGCTTCATTTTGCACACATGTGGCAATCCAGTATCACATTAAAAAAAAGGTCTGATGAGCTACAATACATGCTTTTATTAAAAATTTAGTTTCCTGCTGCTTTAAAAGTCTTCGCTGGTCAAAAGCAGTAGAAATCCTAAAAAAGTGTGACCTTGAGTTACTTCACTCTTAGAACAAATTACAACAATTCAATCAAAATTATTTGTTTTGATCACAAATACAAGTCACTTCAGCTAGCAGCGGCTGGACTGCCAAGGACTCTACCACCAACCACTACCCAATCCACATTATACAATATTTGAGGCATGTCCAAGTGGGAGGAGGCCCCAGGGTAGACCCAGCACACATTCGAGAGATTATGTGCCTGAATGTCGTCCTCAAAGGGTGGCTGAGAACAGGGGAAGGTCTGGGCGTCTCCACTTAGACTGCTGTTCTCACAACCTGGACCTGATAAATGGCATATCACTAATGGATGAATGGATGAGTCACTTTAAACTGAATCATTAAACAGTCACCATTTGTTTCAGCCAAAGTTGATGCAACTAGACTGAATGAAAAGAAAATGAACTCTTCTTTACATGCTGATAACGCAGTTTGTATATGCTGCAGCCTACTGACTAAATTATAATAGTAAAATATTGATTTGTTTAAAGCATGCCTGAGTCAGACTGACTATTCTCTTTTAGGAGATAACAAACAACAAAGACATGTGCCTATCAAAGACTGCGCAAGGGAGAGTGAAGATGGTTCGGGGGTGAAAGAGCTAACCTGTTTGTCTTTTGCTGCATTTTTGAATTGGAGACCACAAGTTATATTTAAGAGGAAACAGACTTATACTTATAGGACAAACATTTTACCCATGATGTACAGTACTGTGTTGACAGATGCTATGCTAATGGTTGTTGTGTAAGACGCATGCTGGTGCATAAATTAGACTACAGCAGAAGTTGATCAGACAGAATCTGGGCTACTCACAGGAGCGAGGCAAAGAGATGGTGTGCTCATACTGCAGACGCTCCCACCAGTATGGGTCAGTCAAGGATGGCTCGATAGCAGGCTTAATATTGCAACAGAGAACATGAATAAAACAAATCTGATACCGACAGCACCACTCTCTCCATCCATTACTTACAGCAGTAAGACATTAGAGTAATCTTCAGGCCTGGGCAACCAGAAACCCTCACGAGTTGAGGCACTCGTTAGTCCCTCAAAGTTAGCATGCATGTCATGTAAACACAATGACTGAACGTATTACATCTTACTCAAACTGACCTGTCAATCAGTGGCGGTCCTTGACCCTAGTTGGTTGACGAGGTTTCTCCAGAGGCCAGGCTGCGGTGGCCGTCCTGGGCTAGTTGGACAGTTGGCTGTCAGAACTGTGCTCATCAACCGTGGGGCAGCATTACAAACAAAGAACAGCTGGAACATCAGGAGAATGACACTGACAGATTAATGCACCCGTACTTACATTATAAGTAGCCACAATTACATCCAGACAGAGAGTCGAAATAGTCAGAGAGCCAGTAAGGACACGGATGCTTAAGTTTTTTCAGAGCTTGATCAGAGATTTTTTTTTCCCCTTTGCATTTATCATACTCTGTGTGTCGTGTGTGTGTGGGTGGATGTGGGAGTGAACGCACAGACCTGATGATATTTAAATGTTGACAGCATGCCTAGTGCTCGTGTCCTCCGTCACTCTGTCTTCATTTCAGCTCACTCCTCCAAACACACTGCATGAAATCAATGCGCATAAGGCCTACTCGTGCCTAATGACAAACCAGCAGCACAATTTGTCTGATTCTTGGAAAACGCTCTCATTTGTGTAATTACAGCATTCATCAGCAGCCTTTAATCATATTTTATTGAGATGCAAAGAAGTGGCTAAATAACTGATACTGTAGCTCATGCTGTAATGACTGAATCTGGAGCCCCTTTTATAAAATGGGCACTCTGAGAGTTTTAGCTTGATGATGGTTAAAAAGCACTCGGCGGGAATTTTTACCATTAAACCATTATGTCACAGTCTATCCCCTTACTTGTCCTCTCACCTGACTCATTTCCTTTCAATATGCGACTCCCCTTGTCACCGATGTCCTTGTTGGTGTGTGCATGTGTGCACGAGTGAGGTGTCAGCATTTTATCAGTAATCGTTCAGCGAGTGGCTTGTCACCCCCCCCACCTTAAGGACGTGGCGAGGAGAGGCAAGGCTCACCTTTGCCATCACTGACATTTTAATTTGTCACTGCTAGCCATCCTGTTTCTATCAATAGCACATCAATGCCTCAGAACAAACGCCATGGGACAGAGATTTCTGGGTTCAATAGTATTGATACTCACCGCTGATTAGGGCTTCTGTATTGCAGCTACCGAGCAGCCGTCCCTGGCTGTGGGTGTGTCAGGTGAGGACAAGGAAAAGAGAGGAGAGTGGGAAAGAGGGAGGTGACAACGCATGGCAGGTTAAATCTTCAAACGGACGAGCACGGGCATGTTTTGTGAAGTTATTAAGATGCCACTGAGAGATTTACAAAAGTTTTCCAAGGCAATTCTTCTTTTCAGTGGATTTTTTTTTATATTTTAGTAACCTCTGCTCATACGAATTCATGGACAGTTAACCAAAATCACTGCTGCATATCCTCACTGCAGTGACTCACTAAACATGCACTCGCAAAAACAGGAGCAAGCTTCGATCATAGAGCACCTACTTTGAAAGCTAATGGTCAAAAATTCAATTTCAGCCGTATATATTAGATAATCTGAGTGTTTTTCATCGCACTGAGTGGATAAAGTCATGCTGCACTACAGGGCTCCACATTAACTTTTTAAAACACGGGTTATTTGGACAAATATCTCTCCTTTTACTTGCATAGGCACAAGTCTTTTGTCCAGGTGACGGGACAATGGTTTACTTCATTTGACTTTGGTTGGGAATGCAAACTTCTGATGAACAAATAATGGAAAACATCATTTAACCTTTTATCCAATAAGGTCACGATGGGTATAGATACCCCAAATGACCCTCGATTAGATATAGTACCAGAAGATGGATGGATATAGATATAGACAGGCCACCAGTCGATCTGAGAGCTAACAAAGAGAGAAATGTTGTAGGTTAATTTAACCTACAACATACATGTCAGTGGACTGTGGGAGGTTACTCAGATACACGCGGAGTATGCTGTCAGCAAATTTAATTTAATTTATTTTAATATTAATATTGATGCCAACAGGCAGTGCAGAGTGATACAGCTGAATGTTAAAGGTAAGCCTACACATACAGTAGCAGAAATAATTATTTGGTTCCCTGCTGAGTTTGTTTCCTCATTTACAAAGAAATGAACTGTCTCTCATTTTTATGGTGGTTTATCAAATATCAAATAAACATCCAGAAAAAACACGTTACATGAATATCATAAATTCATTTACATGTCACTGAGTAAAATAAGTATTTGATCCTCAAAATATGACTTAGTACTTGGTGGAGAAACCCTTGTTGGTAAGCACAGCGGTAACACATTTCTTGCAGTTGGTCACCAGGTTTCTCACATCTCAAGAAGGATTTTGGCCCACTACTCTTTACAGAAACTCTTTAAATCCTTTAGGTTTCTTGGCTGCTGCTTTGCAACTTAAAGGTTTGGCTCCCACCACATATTTTCTATCAGACTGAGGTCTGGAGACTGGCTAGGCTACTCCCTGACCTCAATGCGCTTGTTCTTTAACCACGCTTTTTTGCCTTGGCGGTTTGTTTTTGGTCACTGGCAAGCCGGAAGACCTATTAATGACCTATCTTCAGTGTTCTGACCGAGGGAAGGAGGTTATCATCCAAGATATATATATATATATATATATATATATATATATATATATATATATATATATATATTAAATATATATAAAATTGTAGGTTGTGTATCCTTCAGGTGTTAATGGGGTTATTGAAAATGTGTATATGTGCGTATGTGTGTATATACGTAGGTATGGATAGATAGAAACATATATGTGTATATATTAAAAAAAAAAAAAAAAAAATTACACATAACATATAATGTAATTACAAGGAGGTATTTCTGTAGTCTATTGATACTAGATAGTGGAAAAGGGGTGGGATTAAATAAGCTTATGCTTCTTCCTGCTCCTTTTTGAACATGGACGTTATATGGAGTTGTGGTTGCTCGTTTTCCTTTTGTTTGCTTTGTTCATTTGTCTCTTTTAATTCTATTTTTTTTATACTTTTTCAACATGTTCAAAATAAAGATTCAATCAATCAATCAATCAATCAAGATTTTATGGCCCCATCCTCTGGCTACTCAGTACACTGAAGTCATTCTGTATCCTCAGCAGAAAAAGAGCCCCACAGCATAATGTTTCCACTTCCATGCTTGACTGTGGGGATGGTGTTCTTTGGGCCACATTTACCATTTTTCTTCCTTTAATAATAATGGATTGCATTTATACAGCGCTTTTCGGGACCCCTCAAAGCGCTTTACAATACCACTATTCAGTCACTCTCACATTCACACACTTGTGAAGGCAAACTACAGTTGTAGCCACAGCTGCCCTGGGGCAGACTGACAGAAGCGAGGCTGCCATATTGTGCCATCGGCCCCTCTGGCCACCACCAGTAGGCAGTAGGTGAAGTGTCTTGCCCAAGGACACAACGATCGAGACTGTCCGAGCCGGGGCTCGAACCGGCAACCTTCCGATTACAAGACAAACACCAACAGTTGTCACCTTCTCACCAAGCCTTGAGCCACGATCGCAGCACTTTCTTTCAACCCTTCAAAAGAAGTTCATTGGCCATCTTAAGACGAGCCTTCTCTTACTACGGTGACCTTGCGGGCACAGCAACATATCAATCCATTACGGTGTAGAGTGTTACCAATGGTGTTCTTGGTGATTGTGGTCCCAGCTGCCTTCAGATCAATAACAAGCTCTTCCTGTGTAGTTTTGGGCATATCCACCACCATTCCCATGAGCCTCCTCACCCTATGTGGCAAAATCTTGAATAGAGCTCCAGTTCAAGGGCAACTGATTGTCATTTTATCCTTCTTTCATTTCTAAATAACCACACCAACAGTTGTCACCTTCTCACCAAGCCTCTTGGCGATGGTCTTGTAGCCCATTCCAGCTTTGTGCATGTCTACAATCTTATCCCTGACATCGTTTGAGAGATCTTTGGTCTTGCACATGGAGAGGTTGGAATGGAAGAAATTGTTTCTGTGGACAGGTGTGTTTTATATACATATCAAGTTGAAATCAGGAGGACCTCTAATTGATTGAGTGATTGTAACCTGTGTGCCACATGGGCATACAGCTAATCAGTGGCACCCGGTCAATTTTATGTAATGCATTTTTCCCCCTAGATTTTTTTGTTGATATTTTTCTCAACAGAGTAATTAAAGACTGTTCATTTTTTGGAAGTTGACAAACTTCCAAATCCAGCAAAGGATCTAATGATCATTCCCCACTCTGTATGCCCTCTAGACTAAACAGAGTAGCCATCAATAATGTGCAAATATAAGGTGAGCGATATAACTGTCCAGTTATCCCTTGTTTGTGTTTCCTAACATTTTTAACTATTTACCCTTTTATTGTTGTCAAACTTTGGCATAATCTATAAATTTTTAACTGCTATTGAATTATTTTTCATTTTTCTGTATTATATTCTGTCTGTGAAGCATTTGGGACTGCATGCATACAGGAAAGTTGCCACATAAATAAAGTTGAGTTGAGTTGGAGTTGTTTTCCAGTTTTCCAGATTGTGTCATTAATTTGCAGTCTACACGATTCTGTAAAATGTAACTTGCATTCATAAGCTGCATTTTAAATTATTTATAAGCAATACAGCTTATTCCTTTAATTTACATTCAAGCCATAACTTCTCTGTTAATGAACTTTTCCTTTAATGCAGAATTGCTGTAAAGTACACTTCAGTAAGAGCTCTGCAGATTAATCACTGGCTATCTTTTTGCCATTTAACAATTATGACAGATATTAGAAATTAGAGCGATGGTGTTCTACTGGTACAGGTGGTTAATTAATGGCATATTTCCAGCCGATTTTTTCTTTTGTGAAAGCGGAAATAAAGAGATTTGTAAAACCTCTGTGGGTGAGAGAATCCAAACACAGGATTGTAACAAATCCAGTTTGTTACTTTTAAATGTGCTGATTGGGACACAACAAGAAGACTGGGGCAAAAAATGTCACCTAACACTAATGTTCCCTGTAATTTTTCATGTGTCTGAGAAAACACACAAACTCCCTGAGCGATCTCGTGGACCACTGTGAGCAACAGCAGACGTGTGCACTGTGGTCACGGCAGCATCGTATCCATCCAAGTTACATGGTTTATAAAATAATCAAATTACAGCATTTGCATTTATGTTAGACTACTTTTAATTAACTGCTTTAGCCCACTTACAATGAAAATTAAAAAAAAAATCTTGTTCATGACCTTGTGTAGTATGTTAACACTATTGGAAGTAAAAATAACTCCAATTTTGAAAACAACTTTCTGACTTGTATTATGAGTCTGAGTCTGTGGTCTGGGAGAGAGTCCTGTCTGCAAAATACAGTATATAATGACCAGTGTTGGGCAATTAATTATATAGTTACTTCTTCAAAAAAAGTTACTGAGTTTTGCAAACAATAAAGTTCAGACCTATGTGACTGGGGCCTGCAGACAGCTTCCAATCTCAGTTTGGGAAGACGCTAACAAGCTAAGCTCTGAGCTAAGCCTCAAACAAAAAGAGTTTCGACTGACATGAATTACTTTTATTTCTATGTCATTTCTATTTACTTTATTTTTCTATTTACTATTTCTATTTACTTTAAATAATCCAAGGAACAGAACAAAGAAAACATTTGATGTATTTTTACTTGAGAGATTTAACCATCAGCAAGACTATTGACTTGACGTCTGTGTGTCAGTGTGATGTACCAACTGATAGGCATGCCTAAATCGCATTTACCTTTAGATCCAAATAACAGTTTCCAAAAATGATGCGGGATTTCTCCTTTTCCTCTCTCTAAGAGTCACACAGCAGATTGCTAAAGGCACACATACATTTATACATCCTTGGGTGGGACAGTCATTAAGCCCTCATAGTCGCGTCTGTCAGCGAGGCCGAGACAACTCTCCCAAACGTCAATACAGGTTTGACACACCTTGGCCCGCGGTGCCCTCTGAGACCCCACGACTGTCCTGTGTGTGTCAGCAGAAACAGAAGTCACTGTGTCAGGCTGCTCTTGCCTCTGTCCCTCCCTTCCTCGAAAGACCTCCATCTATCCCTCGCCACGTCCAGTCCCAGGGGCAGCAGGTCAGTCCTAATTGTATGCTAATCAGGGCACTGCGCCGCCTTTCCAACTGCTGACAATCGATGGGTGACATCAAGGTATTGTAGCCAATTCGAAAGAGAGCCTTCAGAGTAAACAAGTAGGAAAGGATGTGCCTGTCACTCCTGCCCATATGGATTTCTGTATTCTTTATTCACATTTTCATAACTGTGACATATTTCACATGACAGATGATTGTAAAAGAAATGTTTTATTTTCTGCATGAAAGACTAAACTTTAACATGAAGTGTTATCCATCTACCACCTACGAGAGAAACAATAGATAGTTTAAGTGCCACTTTTATGAATATGCTCTTACTCATCGTCAATGACTGTTGATGTGAGTGAATGATGGTGATGGCTCAAGGTCTCCATCCACTACCACTGTAGTGTCTACCCATTTGCTTCCGTTCTCTCACTTTCTCCCTCTGTACTCACACACATTATAATGACACGCTGTTAAATCTGTTCTGACTTCCAGTTAAACCAAAACTGGCAGCTGTAAATGAATGAAACATGGATAAGCGGAGATGACACAGACTCTGATGAATAAATCCCTCAATATGGGATATTTGTAATGAACCACTCTGTATGGGCATATGTGTTCGTGTGTGCATGTGCAAGTGCCTCTGCATGTGAGAAGCGGAAAGTGTTAGCATGCAAAAGTTCGCCGACTGTAGTGTAACTTTTAATGTGAAATGTGATGATTTAAAGTATTTTGCTAATTCTAATGTGTGTTTTGGTGTGATGTAATTATGACTGGGAAAATGTGATGGAAGAAATAAAGATATGAGAAGCACTAGCAAAGAAAGAATATTCAGTGTAGTAGTCTAAGTACAGTTAGGCGAATATGAAAGATCATCACAGGACTTGAAGTACACCTTATGGTTCAGTAGCTTGTAGAACCCCTTTAGCAGCAATAACTTGAAGTAATTGTGTTCTGTGTGACTTTATCAGTCTCACAGCTTTCTGGAGGAATTGCGCTCGCTCTTCTTTGTAATATTGCTTCAGTTCATTGAGGTTCGTTTTATGCACCGCTCTCTTGAGGTCCTACCACAACATTTCAGGCAGGTTGAGGTCTGGACTTTGACTGGACCATTGCAACACCTTGATTCTTTTCTTTTTCAGCCATCCAGTTGTAGATTTGCTGCGATGCTTGGGATTATTGTCCTATTCATGCCTCAGGCTGAGCCAAGCTTTAGCTGTCAGACAGATGGCCTCACACTTGACTCTAGAATACTCTTGTATATAGATGACCTCATGGTCAGCTCACTGACTGCAAGATGCCAGGGTCCTGTGGTTGCAAAACCAGCCTAAATCATCACCCCTCCATCCCTGGGGAGACAGTTGGTATGAGGTGTTTGTGCTGATCTGTTATGTTTTGATTTTCAAGCATGACGCTGTGCATTATGACCAAACATCTCCGCTTTAGTCTGTCCAATGGAGATTGTTCCAGAAGTCTTGTGGCTTGTTCTGATACAACTTTGCATAACTAAACCACGCTGCCATGTTCTTTTTTACAAAGAAGAGGCTTTCTCCTGGCAACCCTTCCAAACATCCACACTTCTCTGTCTTTTTCTAACTGTTCTGTCATGAACTTTAAAGTTTAACATGCTAACTGAGGCGAGCAGAGTCAGAATCTGGGTTTTTTGTTGTTGCTCCAAGCATTGTGCGGTCACACCTTGGGGTGAATTTGTTGGGACGTCCACTCTGAGCAATGTTGTGACATTGTATTAACACACTTGAATGCTCCAGACTAGCAAACTCCCTTTATAGGAGTGCTCACACTTGCTGATGAGCAGTTAATCAAGGACATTTGATTAGCAACACCTGGCTGTGACATAAATAAGGATGTACTAAATTTTTCAAAGGACTGCATAGTGTCCTCTGAAAAACTGTATCTCTAAGCCTGTATGAGTGGAGTCATCCAGTCTGACTACATAATAATGTGCACTGAACATTCATTCTTTAATTTATTATTGATACCTTTTTGCATGTTTTATCCACTTTAAAGTTGACTGTGTTATGTTATGTTTTGTGTTTAGTGGGACAGTTTCCAATTTTGTTGTACTATTCTATAAGTATGAATGTGCAATGACAATAAAGACTTATCATATCTTACAGAGACTGCATCACTATAGACTTGATGATTCTAAAATATAAAGTAAATCTACTACAGAAGTTCAACTCGGGATTGCTGTGAGGGATTGGAGCCTATCCCAGCTGCCATAGGGTGAGAGGTGGGGTACACTCTGGACAGGTCTGTCGCAAGGTGACTGTTTTCTCAAATGCCAAATATTATAAAATAGAACAAGAACATCAGGCATTGAACAACAGCAGTTCAGTATTGGCAGAACTGCAACATTTTTCAGCACCTTCCACCACTGTCACACATCGCTGTTTTGAAAATATAATTTAGTTCTCTTAAAGTAATATGGTTATCATTTAATTAGGTTTGGACAAAAAACAAGCAAACAAAACTTAAAAACAAACAAACAACATTGTCATGTTTCACAAAAAAGATCTACTAATGACAGTTGGGGCTAACGATTAAAAGAACATTGACTTATAAAAAAACTGAATCCATCCATCAAACCATAAGCAGGTTTCCATCTATGACTTATGTAAAGGGCTAATTAAAAGAAAAAGACAATCCACGTTTTCCATTTGACTCTTATGAACAAATTACTGAAGGTAAAGGAGCTCTAATTTCCATTTTCTATTAACTAATGATCATATTAAGAAAAAATTATATTCAGGGTTCTCTCTCTACTGCTGGGGTTTTATCTTTGAACATGCGCTGCAGAGATACTGCTTATACTTTACAGAGTTCTGGTCATTAATACAGACAGTATTAATGACCAGAACTCCAAATATAAAAGTAAAAGCATAATCCAAAATTATCCTTTAGCCATCTCCATGTGTCACCCCTCCAAAAAACAGTATCATCTTCCTCCTTTTCCTTTCACATGAACCCAAGTCTTACAAGTCTTTCCCTCCGTCAATCCACCATCTTTTCCATTCCTCGCACATCTCTCAGTCATTATGTTCCAAATCTCAACCTCTCGTTTTTTCCCCTCCCATCTCTCTCTCTTGTTCTTATCTTTCATCCAACCCAACAGGTCCCATGGCTGCTCTGATTCCCTTTCTGCACTCCTTCCCCCTCATCCCGTCCCAGAGGCCACACGATATCGGGGTCAGTGTAATCCCGCCATACGTAATCTCCTGCTTAATCCTTTCAATCTCCCACGATTAAACACAAAAAGATGTCCAAACACAAGCTGGAAAAAAAAATTACGGTCCATTGCGCAACAAGCTTTGCTCCGGGAGGAGAGCAGAGGGTGAGAATGAGAGGAAAAGATGAGTGAAACAGGGTTATAGCAGTAAATTAGAGGGGGTGTCCTGTGAAGAAGGTTCAACATCAACTTTCATTGTTAAGCCAGGATTTCTAAATCTCACAAAAGGGTGTGTTTGAGAAAGAACGCTGGCAGACATTATTCATCTAGTTTACGTGTACTGCTTCATTTTATAGCACTGCTAATGTGGACTTCAACACTTCTTACTGCAGCTAAGAATCTGTATCACTCAAACACAATATCATCAAGGAGGACTTAACGCTGGTGCTGTATATCGTTCACTGTAATCCAAAGATCTGATCATAACCTTCTCTGGAGCAGGTTAAATATGCAGCATAAGCCAGGTTTAAACAGAGCCATATCGGTGACATTGAAAACTTAAAGCTAAACAGACCCCACACTACACCCGTGCACATAACTTTGCAAACCTGTGCCTAAATACATTAGAGAAATGTATGAGCTTGAGCATTCTTGGGGCACCAGTGGGTCTGGTAAGATTTTGGGAATCAATGTAAGGCAGCACGTCTACGATGCTGTGTGGTTAACAATGCAGAAATCCTAACAGTCTCTAACTTGTCTTTCATTTCTTTGTCCTTTTAACCCCCTCCCCGCTTAAGAAAGCTGCACAAAAATCAGATCATCACGACGCTCTCTGTTCAACATCGTTGTCATTCTGCGTACAAAAGACCTCCGTGTTGTAAAAACAACAACGCGAGCGACACAGGCAGAATGTCAATCTTAGCTAAACTCAAATATTGCCCTTGAAGAACGAAAGGGGTAAACTTATTCGCTGCAAGCGGTGATGAAAAAGCTCCCCAGTGCACGAGCCTTCTGTCATCCCAGAGGAACAAACGAGGTCATAAACCCTGGCTGCGTGAATCCCCACACTGTCACCCAATGGGACTTTGCTGCTGCCGTCGTGTGTGCTGCTGTTGCTGAAGATGTGGCAGTTGGGCCAGATCACATGCGTCCTGGAACGGGACCCTAAACAGAAGTTGGGGAAATGTTCTGCTGTTAGGAACGTCTGGATTCCCGGCTGACAGTGGCACAGCGAACAATGCCACTCTGGATCGATCCCGCAAGGACAAAGCAGATGCTTTAAGAGAGAGATGAAAATGGCCTTGGTTACTGGCCTGCAGGTGACTTCCCAGCACACTACAGGAGAGGGAGGTGACCTTGTTTGTCTCTGGATTCTAGCAGCTTCTGAGATTTCTAACTCGTTACAGTCAAGTTAAGGGGCATTGTTTTGTACTGCTTACAGCAATTAAGGGATAATTAATTTCCACTACTCACAGATGTTACCTCCATAGTCACCCAGCGTGGTCTAAAAAGTAGTGATATAAATATCGCCTTATAGGTATGGTTAGCTGTTCAAAAAATGAGGACCCTAATGCAGGCAAAACACACTTAATAGGATTGCAGGATTAGCCTGGAAATGTAAAGAGTCCCAAAAACAATGAGGAGCACTGGGAAAACTAGGAATAACAGGAGCAGGGGAAATAGAGGCTGTTAAACAGATTATCTGACAGAGACAAAAAGAAAGACTAAATACACACAGAGGACTGATTAGGGAATGAGACACAGGTAGGCTGGAAGTGCAACACGGAACAAAAGCCAGCAAAGATAACAAGGACTACCACAGTGTTCCTCTGGTGACATGGTTCCTTATATGGAGAGAAGTGTTTCCCCCCCTCCTAGATCAACTATGAGTGGTATTAATGCAAAGTGGAAGCATTTAGGAACCACAGCAACTCAGCAGCAAAGCGAATTACAGAGCGTGGTCATCGAGGGCGGAGGCACATAATGCATATAAGTCGCCAGCACTCTGCTGACTCAGTGACAGCAGAACTCCAAACCTCTTCTGAGATTAACATCAGTGCAAAAGCTGTGCGCCAAGTGCGTCGTGGCATGGGTTTCCATGGACACACAGCTTTATGTAAGCCTTATATCACCAAGTGCATTGGACAGAGTAGTTTACACAATGCCGCTCTGGAGCAGTGGCAATGGCTGTCACCTATAGGGAATGGGGCACATCGGTGCAGGTGGGATAACATTTTTCTGGGCTTTGTCCTGGGCACCATAGTTCCTCCCACTTTGGACAGCTCTAACTTTGTGGGAACAGTTTGGCACTTTTCTATCCCAGCGCACAATGCAAGGTCCATAAAGCCAGAGTTAGCCGAGCTGGAACAGAAGAACTTGAATGGCCAACACAGAGCCCTGACCCTCAAACCCCATCCAAAACCTTTGGGATGAACTAGAAAGGTGACTGCGAGTCAGGCACCTCCCATCCAACATCAGTGTCTGACCTCACAAGTGTTCTTCTGCATGAATGGGCAAAAAAATCCCACAGACACACTTTAAAATCTTGTAGAAAGCCTTCCGAGAAGAGTGGAAACTGTCATAGCTGCAAAGAGGGGACCAACTCCATACTCATGCCTGTGCATCTAAAGAGGATGTCATAAAAACATCTGTATGCATAGTGCAGAAGACCCAATACTTTTGTCCTTTTAGTGTGTGATACATAAGGGCACTGTGGATTGTGTTGACCCAATGTATTTTAACGCAATAGAGCACCACGTTGTTAATAATTTACAGATGAAAATATAACAAATTGACTTATTACATGTGAGTTATCTTCAGTCACAGGTTTGGAAGAGAGAAAACACTTTCCTTTCCTTTCCTTTCCTTTCCTGTCTGTCTCATGTTCCTCATCCCTACCTTTCCAGGACTTGTTTGATTGAACACTTCCTTATAAAGTTTGCCCTCTCTTTATCATCCTGTAGGTTTAATAAACTTCCTGTTAAATCCCTTTTGGTCCATAATTCTGCATTTGAATTCCTATTTTGGTAAACCATAACAGCAAGTGGGAAAATTTAACAAGATAATCAATGATTAATTTGTCAGTGTGAAAAACGACAGCTCCCACGTCACCATAACCACTACCCCCCCCCCCGATCCATCGCATTCATCAACAGTCTCCCTAAATGCCAGCTTTTCAAGCCTGCAGAATACTTAACTAGAGTCGACTTGGAAACTATCTCCACTAAAGGCTGCAAAAGCATAGGTAAAGCATAGAAATTATTGGATTTTTTTTTAAAGTCACTCATTATTTTTGGTTATGTCCATTATTGTGATTGCAGATGATGTTTTCTTATGCCTTAAACACAAAGTGGGAGAAAAAAGTATTGCCGCTAGTCTAAAAATCCCAACAAATGTCGTGAAAAATCGTGAAAAGTTTCTTCACACAAAGTAGTTTTAATGACAGTGAATTTTATATGTATTTTTCAATGTTCCAAGAGGCTTAACAAACACACACAAAATCTATCACATCCTACCATCTCTCTCGCAAATCACAGTTTTATTGTTACGGCTTATTCTGGACATTTGTCATAGGCTTCTTTAATGGGGGAAACTTGAGTAGCGGGGGCAGATGACAAACAGCAATACTTCCGCATCTCTTATTTCACACACTTATGTGAATCCAATACCACTGGAGCAGCACCGGCCCCCTTTTTTTTCTCCCCCATTCCTCTGCTCAGCACTCCATCCACTGGAAAAAGTGAGCACAAACACAGAGAAAGAGTGAGAGAAGTGTGTGTCTGTGTGCGTGTGTGTAACATCAAGACAAAGATAAAGAGATGGAAAAAGGGTTAGTGGGTGCAGCAGAGAGCAGAACAGGAGAAGCGTGGGGAGCCCGAGGAGGGAGGGAGGGGGCTGGGGTGATGTTAGCGGTGGTGGGGCAGCACGCAGGAGAAGAGAGGGGGAGACTTACAGTTTTCTTCAGGAGACATGATATAAAGTGGGGGAAAAAGAAGATAGAAGCGTTTCAGATGAGAAGACGAGTTGAAAAGAGCGAAAGAGAGAGTGGAGGAGAAACAGAAAACAGCTGGCTTAGAGGAATGCGGCGGAGAAGGAGAAAAAACCCCTCGTGTGAAGGCGAACCTGCATAATTCATGTTCTGCTCCTTTTAGAAACAGCAGCTTCATCAGGACAGGGCTGCTTCACTGTAGCAATGCAGTGTGTGTGCGCGCGTGTGTGTGTGTGTGTGTGTGTGTGTGTGTGTGTGTGTGTGTGAGAGAGAGAGAAACAGAGTATGTGATGCGCCGAATTCTGCTTGTAGTGGCATGTTTGTTAGTTGTGCGCTTTCTCTCATCGCTGTACTTTTTCCACCGCGCTTGTGTGCAGTGCATCTAAGCACACAGATGTTCACGTGCATATGTGTGTGTTAATCTGGAAGTGGACGTGTGTGTCTTCACCTTGCTCTGCTCTTCACCCTCACTCTCCCTGACTGCACTCTACAAGGCCATTAGAGCTCTCTGAGGCCCACGGAGGCTGCTCGTCTCTGTGTCTGCTTTCATGTGTCAGTGAGTGGGCCCTAATGTGTGTGTGTGTGTGCACATGTGTGTGTATGTGTTCACAGCTGTGTGTCAACCCTACAAAGAAAGCATGGTAAAGCTAAACCGCGGTATGTTTAGCACGTGCCGGGCATATTTTATAATCAGAATATGGAAGTTTTCCTTTTTGTGTGCGTGAGAAATATCAATACACAGGTGTGTGAGTGTGTGAGAAGCACACAGTGAGAAACCTTGTGTGCGAGCATCTACTGATGCAGCGGCCTGTGCACACACTGCGTGCAGCTGCAAACCAGTCTCGGTAGGGTTGCGAAAGGGGGGCTCAGCAGGCAGCGCTGGTCTGATCAAAAGATCCCCGGGTCTGTGGAATACACGGCTCCAGCTTTACCACTGTTGACTGCTAGATTAGCACGCTGAGAAGAAACATCACCGTACAAATAGATGGATAAAAAAAAAAAAAGTTCTTAAGAAGAATCAGCGCTCCCACCCACTCTCCTCACAACCAATATGTTAAAATGTGACAATGTTGTTACAGCTCTGCAACAAGGAAACAAAAGGGAGAGCAGAGGGTGAGCAAGAGAGACATCTTTTGTTTTGAGAAGAGTCACAGCAGTTAACTCGGATATATTACAGATGTCATCACAGCGGATCATGGGTACATGTTAGGAGTTTTCTCATCTGTATGTGATACACAGGTACTGAAATGGGCTATAAATTAACCATCTATACAGGGATGTCAAACATAAAGCTGGGGGCCAGAACTGGCCCTGCAAAGACTCAAATCTGGCCCAGTGTACTGCTTTAGAAAACATGAAGGAATGTATAGATTTTGAGGTTTCATAGTTTTTCCTACTGAGAAAGACCTCCACCCAATCACCATCACACTACATCAGAGTTATCAACTAACACATAAACAGGTAAAACCCCTTTAAAGCCTGAACCATGAAAAAATTGCCAGAAATTTAGAATTTTTTAAAAATAGAATCTTTATTGAACATCAAAAACTCGATAACACACTTCCCAAATGTGATACGTTAGGCTTTACTAATGATTAAATGTTTAAATGAATAAAATGAAAAAAACTAAAACAAAAAAACTTTATATACTTTATATGTACAGGACAGTCTGGGCATTGAACTACCAGAACTTTTTCTGTAATTTTTCATATTTATGCCTTTATTAAATACTTTCATTTCCACTGTTTATGTCCCATTATTTAAAAATGCACGGTAGTGTGAATTTTCTTTTTCTTTCAAAAAAACCCCCCACCCTACTTTTTGAGAGCTTGGGGGTGTCCCTGTTGATATATCAGTCCCCACCTTCCCCCTTAACCAGAAATTAGTTTGCTGCCTCAGGCACAACAATGTGCCATAAGGGTACCAAAATGTCACAGTTTCCTGTCTGTACTCATGTAGTAGATCCATGAGAAAACTAAAAAATGTATTCCAATGATAAATAACAACCAATAAGAGTGTGTGTGCGTGTGTGCGTGTGTGTGTGTGTGTGTGTGTGTGTGTGTGTGTGTGTGATGTTTTAGCCTGTATGTCATCAAGTTACTGTTAGGGGGAGTGACCCTAACTGACCAATCACATTCTTTCCTCCGATAAAAACAATGATTTTGCCCATTTCCTGTAATTTGGTACAACTTCATGTCAGTTGTTGGTTTGCATAAAGAGGTTCTCGTCGTGATCCTGGTCCTTGCTCCAACAAATCAAATGACTTACTCAGCATCAAATGTTGATTCTGCCTGATGTCACGGTCCATTTGAATCAAGTGTTTTGAACCAGGTAAGCACCCAAAAACCTAAAGCAAGCAGCCCAAGGACCAAGCATGGCTTTACCATTATTGCCCAAGGAAAAGTGTAATAAAAGCATAAAGTTGGCCCGAGGCAGCAAACCAAAAAAATTTATATTTTAGTAAATGAATTAAGTCAAATTCTGTCTTTAAACAACTAAATATACTTCTTCACATATTCATGACATGTATATATGTATTTTTCATAGTTATTTTAATTAAAAATGCAGAAAAACAATATTAGTCTCAGCAGTAGCCCCATCACCACACCAAAGGTCAAACCCTCATCAGTAAAACTCCTCATTTTACTGATCAGTGCTGAGCCCTGTGTCTTTACATAAACTAAATAACTCAGTGTAATAACCAAAGATATGCCAAACAGGATTCATTATAGTTACAGAATAGCACAAAAAAGCCTTGTTTTCAATGCTTATACGAAGCAAATGATAAAAACTATGACCTGTTAACATTAACTTAGCCACATTCTGATAAAGCATTTTACCTTCAGCTGTGAAAACCTATTGACAGGAGGATTTTGGGCCATGATTTCCTGCAGCTCTACCCAGGTTGTCCATGAGTGATATTAGAGATGGTCTTCAGCTTTGTGCAGCTTTGACCAAAGTTTGCTTTCACTTTTGTAGTCAGTGTAATATGAGAAAGCTTTCTGGTTTTTTTTAAAGCTTTGAAGAGGATGCTAAAAACACTTAATGATCGGCAAACATTTGATGTACAATTTGCACAATCCATCTATCAAGTTTTTTTTAACCAGTGGGTCATAGGATAAAAGGCGGAGTACCCTTTGGACAGGAAGCCAGCCTGTCCATTTATGTCAACTTAAATTATCTCCCTTTCTCTATTTACTATTACCAAGCACAGGAACCTTGTGTATGATAAACTCCTTGGAAAGACAGAACAGGTTGACATTTTTTTCCCATCAATCGTACTGTAACAGTATTCACTATTGGTGTGATAAAGGGTTAAGGTGTGATTTTGGCAGGTGGGGAAAAAAATAATTAGAAAAAGTCCCACTGAAATTTCTGTTGTGAGCTGCAGTTTTGTTTTTAATTATTAAATGCAAAGTGATGTGTAAACACACAGAGCTTGAAAAGAGGTGAGTGAAGAAGAAACACGATGGGATGATGGGAAGCCCCCAGCATCAGCAGCAGGTTAGTTTTCACAGAACATGGGTTGTGTCGATTTTGTTATACATTTTTTACACTAGAATTGCATCAGAAAGAAACATTTTCAGAGCCACACTGAGAAAACAAATAACTTAAGCCAACGATGTATCAGACATATATTAATATACTGCAGATGCGGGGAGGGGGCACTGTACGGGAAGAAGCTGAAAAGATATAAACCTGTCCTTTAGTTGTGTTTACGCAGTCATACCAAGTGCCTGTAAATATCCCACTGCCCAGCAAGAAACTCCAATCAAATATTAGTGTGATTAAATTTTCTTTTTAAAATGCTGCCTGTCGGCATAGCCACGTGCTAAAGCTTACTCCGGGGTTTTAAATATGTATTTTGAAGGTTGTTTGGGTTTTAATGTTATTCAACAGGGTGACTTGATTAGAGGAGTGTTTGTTGGATCCCTTCCTATTACTCTGGATTATGGCTCGGCCAAATACTTTCATTAGCGTGGACCTTTTGAGTTTTGATCTGAACACGGATTATAGGATATTTGCCACTTTTGCCCTCTTGACCCAGGTCACATCCCCCACCTGCTTTCATGCTGGAGTGAGTGCAATGGGGGTCATGGAGGAACACAGGAAGGCCCTACTCTGAGAGAGTACGCAACGCCCATAAAAATGGACTCAGATCGGCCACTAAACAAGCAGCTTTTTTGATTCTCACTAATTGTGAAATGGTTAAACATTCTATGCGTGTTTCTCTGCTGCGCTTAAGTTAAGCCTCCGTACAACCGCAGTCTTCCTCCAGCCCTCAGATGAGCTTCGTCAATTAGAGCACAGGCCAAAGCGCGGCATGTTAATTCACAGTAAAATATTCCTCCTCCGGCGCTAATTAGGTGCTAGCTGTGGTCGAGAAGCGCCGTACACTGAGCAGGAGCAGCCTGTGCTGCATAGCAGTCCCCCAGTATCGTTTGGCTGACCAAAGCAGCCGCGATAACAGGGAATTATTTTAATTAACTGGTGCCGCCTTCTGCAGCTAATGAGCCTAGTTAAAACGAATCCGACATCTTGCTGCAGCATGCGCACGTTCCTCGAATCTAGAACCAGGACCATGTACTCAAAAAGAAAAATGTGTGGATACATAAATTACAAGGTGAATACTTAAGAAACAGTACCTGCCTAGATAAGCAAGTACTTTGAGTACCGTGAGCAAAAACTGGCTCACCGGGAGACGATACAGTAAGCATCAGAGAGAGTCAAAGTTCTCATGTGCACCTGAACGCTACATGTGTGGCCTACCGTGACCGTGATATGCAGGTAGGTACAGCGTACTGAAGACGAGACAATGGCCTCTTGTTCATAGTCTACACTCAGACACCAGAATGATAAATTTCTAGCATGAATGTAGGAGAAGGACACTTTTTTCTTCCGACTGAGTCAGAGTGAGAAAAGAGTAGGCTTTGAAACTGTGCCCAGTCTCCTGTACAGCGCAGCAGAGGAGGGAGAAAAGAAAAAAAAAACAAGCTGGCCCTCAACGTGGTTATTACTCTTCAGTTGTGTAACAGCGACATTTGCCCCCAGTCTGGAGCACATTCATCTCTACCTCCTAACCACCTGCATTTTAGAACTGCTGGCTATCACATCTTAACCCAAACCACTAAAAGAAAAGAAAAAAAATTTGCTTACATATTGTTTAACCTCCATCTGCTACACATGAATGGAGTGACGAGAGTAGCACAGTAGGCTCGGACACAGATGTTAACTGACCTACTGAGTTGCTGAGAGCAGGAGCCTGCAGCATCGCACTGTGACAATGTGTTATGTGTGTGTGTCTAGTGAGGAGAAAGCACGTTTGCATTGGGGAGGCCGCTGAATTCTAGTAGCTGACGCGGGAGATTAGGGCGACATCACCCTAATGAGGTAATCGTCATCAGGGCCGTAGCTAACTAGCTCCGAGGCAACCCGCACCACCCTCGTGTCCACTCGAGCACACTGCAGATGTCCGACCTCAAATCAGCAACCCTGGCCTCTTAGCGAGATGCTGTTGTTAGTACAGAGGCTCTCATTACCTTTACTTAGGAGCTGAACTTTAAATTAGTCAGCGTGGCATATTCATTAGCTTGCCCGAATTTAGCTCCTCTAACCCACTAAAGTGCAACAGCACACTTCATCTCCACATCACACATCTTGTCGTCATACTTAGCCTCTCATCTAAAACCAAGCGGCGGCAGCAGTCAAGGTCATTTGATGAGAGCGAGAGGTGTATGTGATGTGAATTCACTTGCCGGATTGATTCCTCCCGTACGTCCTAATGATCAAACCCTGGTGGATTTAGAGGATAGTCAGGCCCCTTAATGAGAGTGCGGAGGATACCGGTGTACAGGGAAATGAGATACTGTGAGGTACACGGTGTTACAGTAGGGAGTGCCAAATAAGAGGCTCTTTCATGGCGTGAACTGCTGATCGTGTTAGGAGTGAGAGAGGAAAAGCCCACCTTGTCTTGTTAAAAATCAAACTGATGAGCTTGAAGTTGAATTTCAAGAGCATCTTACAGCTTTCTGTTTTTAAGACACTGTATGTGATGCGTAAGCATTTCCAGTGGTAAGTAGTAGTCTTTCAAAATGACTACTGAATGCTGCTACTGTAGTTCAGTAAGCACATCAGGTTCACAATTTTAGAAAATTATTTTTCCCAGATTTTGAGATCACTGTCTTTAGTACCTTCTTCTGCACAGGCAGTAAAACTGGAGGTTAATGTAATTTTATTTGTAGCACTCAAAGTATTAGAGATAAACTGCCTTTCTAATCAGTTTGGATCAGAAAAACTTGGTAATTTGTTATTACATTTACATTTAAAAAAGTTCTTCTTTGTATTAGGACTGATCTCACAAGCCATCACGTGGTTCAGCCTTCCATCTTGGGAACCACTGATATCGATTAGCAGCATCGGCTGCTTTTTTTTTGGATGTTTTTGAAAATCAGACAGTTTGTTCTTGTGATTAAATGGTCTTTCAACTGACCAGAAATTCAAGGAAATTTTTCTTATTCCGTAACGTTTACATAAGGTGTTTTAACTCTTTGGGTTCAGGCGATAAAAGGTACTTGTGTGGGGTGGGATTATAATCTGCCCCTTCACCACAGCAACGAAAACAAGCTGAGAGTGACCCAGTCTCTCTGAAGCCGTAACAGGCGCTGAAGGACACCTTGCGTGTTACCGAGACGCGCCAGCAGCTTTGAAATTGCGACAATAATTGACAAGACTGAATCAGAATGAGCTACTTGAACCATACATCCCATAATTACATGCTTTATATTCACCTCAAATGGAGTACATTTTGCTGATGTAGGCCATGCCTTTTTCACTTGTATTTTATTTTTTTTGCAAACGATGTCTAGTCAAACTACCTGCAACCTCCCTATCATACCCTGGGGTACTTGTCTTGGGTCTAAATTGCGTGGGGCTGCTTGGACCCTATTATAATTGCTTGCAATTCTATTTTTTTCTGCTTTTACTCACTCATTTGCTGCAAGATAGTAACTTGCCAGGCAGGGAAGGGGGGCAATTAAGATCAACCCTAAAATGAGCAGAGGGAGAAGAAGCAGCACAGAGACAGAGAAAGGCAATGAAGTCCAGAATAATGGAATAACAACAAACCAGAAAAGAAACAAGCATAACAAATGTTGGCTCTGAGATGGAGGTCTGTGGTATTTCCTAGTTGGGTCCTCCATAAATCAGACTCCTCTGGATATGTGGACATGAGGGTTTTTGTAGCCCGGAACTCATTTTGGATTTAAACACGTCTTTGCTTGCTATGATTGAGCAAGTGGAGGTGTATGTGTGACAGTACAACACGGCACTAATGAGATCCCAAACCAGCACCAAGCAATGCTGGAATTAGTGCCTTTCACACCTCCTCCTCCTCTTCCCCCTCTACCCAACAGCCCCTTAATTCTCCCAACCCTTTGACTGGCTTTATTAAAACCTGGACATGAGGCAGAGTTGAAAAATGAGCTGAACTCAATCACGGCTTTAGACGGACGCAGTCGGGGTTGTGTGCTCTGAGGGGGGGGAGCGGAGGGAAATGACCTATGAAATACAGCCTCGTCTCAGCCCTCGCTACACACATGTAGAGTTAGAGTGTGGGCTGCGCACACACACTCACACATGCTTGTGCAATCCTACGCGTATACATGCGCATGCCAAGCATCGGAGCAATTATGTGATCTGTGTTTCGTGTAAGAGATGGAAGCGGACAGGGTGCCGTTTCATAACGAAGTCTTTGCTCGAGACAAAGCCCGAGCGGCGACGAGCGCTCTGATTTAACAGATTACAACTGAGTAAACAGCCGCACGCGAAGAAAAAAAACATAATGAAGCAGTTATGAAAATGATACATTTTAAATAAGATATATCAACACAATCTCCTGGTGTCGGCAGCCAACTCACACAGTGGGCCTTACCAGATGACAGCGCTTAGAGAAGTAAAGCAAACACTGTGCTGCTTCTTATCAAAGAGCTCCTGCTGTCTCTGACTGGTTTTAATGAGGGATTAGCAGTAAAAGATAAATAAACAAATTCTGATTTTACTATTCACTCGCGTCTTACAGTGTTCCATCGTTCTCTCGCCCATCAAAGACCTAAGCAGATCTGAGTGATGGAAGATTTTTTGTTTGTTTGTTTTGGGGGTTTTTTGTGTGTTTTTTGGTCAATGCCAAAGCTGTAAAATCTTACTGGCTCATTGGAGCTCATGCTTTGCTGTTTTCTCATTGATTTTTTATTTTTGTGTGTGTGTGTGTGTGTGTGTGTGTGTGTGTGTGTGTTAGGGGTTACACTACTTTCAGTGTTTGACTGACCAACTTATTAGCTGTGGCTCACAGAACAGCAGGGAGTATGTGTTCCTTGTCATTAAGGTGCTTTGCTGGGTCATTAGCAGTTGAGCAGGACTGCAGCACAAGGAGGAAAGCAACATGTACACACCCACAAAAATGCACAAATACACACACACGCACACACAGGATGAGCGTGGGTGGGTCACCACTGACTTCAGCCCGTGGCCTCGCTCCACAGATGATTAAAGCCAGTGGTGACACAGAGAAACAAGCGTGCGTGCGCAGGCAAATGCGTAAAACAAACATACAAGTGAGCGTGCTCACATGCAGACATGAAGAGGAAATCTGCACAGCAGTGATGCTGCCATATACAAAGGCAAATAAACAACATTTGATCAGCTTTCAGGGAGAAAAAAAAAAGCTGATCCAGAAACAAAAGATCCTCAAAAAGCGACAAACAGTGACAGTGGCGCAGCACGTTCAGGGGAAGACTATGGGTGGACTGCCCATAAACTGTAAAAAAAAACAAAAAACAGAGTTCAACTTTAGACAACAGATTAACATATTAAGTCAAAACCTGAAGCTAATCTGCAGGCTGCGTCCCCCTACTTGCTCTCTTCCCCCCTCTCTGCCTCGCCCTCATTAGTCGGGTACATTAGCTTTGCTGCTACCCTTCGAGCCAAAGAAAGAAAATAGAGCCTGCGGCAAAGTGACCTTCTGGGGATGGAGGGAGGCCAGGGGAATTTTCTGACACCACTGATCTCCAGCAAGCTCAGCCTCGCCTCAGACAAAACTCTGATCTGATGCAGCCACCGGTGATTGACGGGGGAGATGGAGTGAATTTTAAGTGTAGTTCCTATGCGAGAGGAGATCATTTGACTACTGACTGACAAGCCTGCTGATGGCTGCTAGCAAATTAACTCCTTGAAGAAATGTCACGAAGGAAGATCTGAGGTGGAGAAATGTCTTGCGTTTGATTAAAGAAGAGGGGGATACACAAAGGATAGGGTTGATCAAAAAAATGGGCTGCTAGTTCCTCGTAGAATTAACCTGATAAACATACTCTTGAAGGTCTTGAAAGCTCTCCAAAGAAATGTTACCCAGAGACACGATCCTTTGAGAAGTACCCAGGGAAGCATAATTGAAAGTTTGCCTTTGTCTTTTTCTTCATAATCACCACTGCAGCTATATCAAATTTTGTGGCCATAGCTTTGGGCGACACTTGAGAGACCTCCAGTGCCCCGGCATTACCGCCCGACCCTGTCACAGTCAGCGCTTCTGCATAGAGCACTGCTCAGCATGTCACATAACCTGCAGTTCACCGTGTATTTGTTTTTTTGCATGCTCATGTAGATAGATAAGAATATATCGCCAAAAGTATTCACTCATCTGCCTTCACACGAATATGAACTACAGTGACATTCTTAATCCATACAGTTTAATATAATGTCAGCCCACCCTTTGTAGCTGTAACTGCTTCAGCTTTTCCGGGAAAATCACGTTTGTGAGGTCGGACACTGATGTTGAATGAGAAACCCTAGCTTGCATTCTCTGCTCTAATTTATCCTAGAGATGTTGTGTCGGGTTGAGGTCAGGACCAGTCGGGTTCTTCCACCCCAAATTCGCACATCCGTGTCTTTATGGACCTTCTTTCGTGCACTAGTGTGGAGTCATATTGCAAGAGGAAAGGGCCATCTTCAAGGTGCTTCCACAACGCTGGGAGCGTGAAATTTTCCAAAATATCTTGGTATACTGAAGCATTAAGATTTCCTTTCACTGGAACCAAGGGGCCGAGTCCAACTCCTGAAAAACAACCCCACACAATAATCCCAGCACCACCAAACTCTACACTTGGCACAGTACAGTCAGACAAGCACCATTTTCTTGGCAAGTGCCAAACCCGGACTCATCCATCAGATTACCAGATGGAGAACTGTGATTTGTCACTCCAGAGAACACGTCTCTAATGCTCCAGAGTCCAGCGGTAGTATGCTTTAAACCAATACATCCAATACTTTGCATTGTACTTGGTAATGCAAGGCTTGGATGTGACTGCTTTGCCATGGAAACACACCCCATGAAGCTCTCTATGCACTGTTTTTGTGCTAATCTGAAGACCACATGAAGTTTGGTGGTCTCTGCAGAAAGTTGGCGGGCATTGCTCAATATGCCCCTCTGACCCCACTGTGATTTTACGTGGCTTACTACTTTGTTACTGAGTTGCTGCTGTTCCCAATTTTTACCACTTTGTTATAATACCACTAACAGCTGACAGTGGAATATTTGGTAGTGGGAAAATCTTCCGATTGGTTTAGCTGGACAGCTGGCATCCTATCACACAAATGTTTGTAGAAGCAGTCTGCATGCCTAGGTGCTTCATTTTGCGCACCTGTGGCAATCCAGTCTCACATTAAAAAAAAGAACTGATGATGATGGTGCTTGATGTGATCGATAGAAAGACAAGCAGATAGATTGATAGATTTAATAATATGTCGTCGATACTACTGTTTGTACCACCACCTTAAAAAACCTTGAATGTCGGGCACCAGATGCTGCCACAGATTCACTGGCCTTGCAAGATAATAAGGCCCAAACTCAAGCTGACTGAATCGGGGGAATGGCATTTATAAATTACTATAAGACCTGAATTTCAAAATGAATCCTGAAAGTATTCGATTTAAGATCAAAAACATCAGCATGGATACAAAAAAAGGTAAAACTGTAGCCTTTTAAAATGTTTATATTGCATAACCAGTGAGATGATCAATTTAAAGTCAAACGACATTACTAATCTACAGTGCAATAAGCGTCAAGGCACCTGCCAGAAAGTGTAGCTGGTAACCAGTGAGCACTGTGTCCCACATTATGCTTTGTATCATTATTGAAACAGCATCAGGGGCGGTGGGTGATAGGTGGAAGCTGTGCTCATGTAGTCCTCACCATCCTTTGTGTGGCTCTGTGAAACTCTACGCCAGTTTAAACTGTTCACAGTCTGACCGAGCCAAAAGTGAAAAAAAAGTGAAAAAAAAGAAAAGAAAAACGAAAGAAACAGTTGCTACAGCACCACATTGGCTTTGAAACACACCCCTGTCATCAGCCATTACGAGGAAATGCACCAGCAAAGGAAGCATCAGACTTCAAACAGAGGAACTGTGATCAATACACAACAGCGTGACAAAGATATTTTTCTTTCCCAGAGAGAGCTGATAAAAAAGACACACAGATATGATTCAATCTCCTCAGCACATTTTGCAAGTCCAATGAATTATACAAACCAAAAATAATTTGTTTCTCCATGAAAGTCCTAGAACGACACACATGAGAGTTTTGTTTTTGTTTAGTTTTTAATTTGGTGACACTATCTGCAGAATTTACTTTCCAAAACAGCTACAATCCTTATTGCAATTTTTTAAAGCTTTGGCTAAGATTTGGTCTAGTATAGTAAAAGACCACTGAGTTGCCTTTTGGGATCGGCTGGGACAGACAGTGAATTTGAGGAGCGGTTAAGAAAATGATGACTTTAGTTAGATTTAGGTCAGAAAACATTGTGACTTTTGTGTTAACAACAACTGTGAATCAGTATCAAAATCATGTCTGTTTTGCTGATAGTATGTAGCAGCATGTGGTTAAACTTATCTCACACTATATTTTGGGGATGGGGAGGGGCTAACAACTTGAGACTTTACAGATACCTTCCTAGGCAAAGTATGGGTATGCTACACAGATCTCTGGTTCAGAGCCCCTCTTTGCTTTGGTTTTTGCTCATATTTTCTCCAGACAGAACGGCCTCCTGCCCAGCTGAAGGGAAACTACATAAAAAGCCAATTATCCAAGAGAGTCAAATTCCCATAGTCTCCTTTTTTGATACCCTGAAGTAAGCCCCACATGTGGAAGCCCCCACACTCCTCTCTGTCCCAGCTACAAGAAAGAGACAAAGGGCCCTTTAGCTAAGATGGCAATATGTATAATGGGAATAAACAAACATGACAGGAAATGATCTGAGAGTATAATTATTACCATGTTGTACATTCTGCAAAAATAAAGACAAGCTGCTGGTTAGGACCAACACTGGCACTGAATCTGCTGCAGCTGCACCCCCTGCTCTCCTCTCCCCTAGCTCTCCCTTCTTCTTCCTCCACCTCTTTCTTTATACTTGGTATGAGGCATCCCTACAGGATTTCTGTGCTTTCCTCTCAGCCTGTTTTGTTTGTTTGCTCTTATTTCTTAAAACACACTGCCAGACTCTACAAGACAAGCCAAAGACTCGGACACTGTGATCTGAAGTCTGGTGGCTGAGTCCAAGGACCAGTGGAAGACTGAGCCGGAACAAAGCTGACCACAGATCTGAGTAATGGAGCATTTAAAGGTGGTACAACAGTTTCGTTCCAGGATTAACTGGCCAACTTGTGGAGGTCACGCTTGGAAAGATGGTGGAGACATGAGTTTAGTGTGGTTTTCTACGGTGGCCCCTAGAGACAAAGCACGTACAAACTCCAAAACACTTACAAAATCCAAAACACGTGCAAAATCCAAAACACATGCAAGCTCCAAAACACTTACAAAATAAAAAACACATGCAAAAGACAAAACACGTACAAAATACAAAAAACATGCAAAATACAAAACATGTACAAAATACAAAACACGTGCAAACTCCAAAACACTTACAAAATCCAAAACACGTGCAAACTCCAAAACACTTACAAAATAAAAAACACATGCAAAAGACAAAACACGTACAAAATACAAAAAACATGCAAAATCCAAAACATGTACAAAATACAAAACACGTGCAAACTCCAAAGCACTTACAAAATCCAAAACACGTGCAAACTCCAAAACACTTACAAAATAAAAAACACATGCAAAAGACAAAACACGTACAAAATACAAAACACGTGCAAACTCCAAAACACGTACAAAATCCAAAACACATGCAAACTCCAAAACACGTACAAAATACAAAACACATGCAAAATACAAAACACGTACAAAATACAAAACACGTACAATATACAAAACACGTGCAAAATACAAAACACGTGCAAACTCCAAAACACTTACAAAATACAAAACACATGCAAAATCCAAAACACGTACAAAATACAAAACACATGCAAAATACAAAACACGTACAAAATACAAAACGCGTGCAAAATCCAAAACACGTACAAAATACAAAACACGTGCAAACCCCAAAACACATGCAAAATACAAAACACATGCAAAATACAAAACACGTGCAAAATACAAAACACATGCAAAATACAAAACACGTGCAAACTCCAAAACACATGCAAAATCCAAAACACAACGGAAGTGCTTCAGGACGCTAGGGGCAGTGTTGAGCTTTTGTTACCTAGTAACTACACAAGCCAGGAAGTACCAATGACCGGATTTGGGGTCTGCAGCCTTAAAGGCCGCATTTTAAGGCCGATTATGTCACAGCGACACGACAAAGACTGTCCCAATTCAAAGGCTGCTCGAAATGCGGCCCTCAAATGCGTCCTTAATTTCCCTGAATTTTAAGGATGGGTCTGTGTAGCCTTCATGGCCCAACATATCCCAGACTTCATAGCGCGGCGGTGGTTTGGATAATTTTGCCGAAAAAAAACGGCGGAAGCGGAGCGGACGAAGAGTAAACTTCCAGAAGTAAGTACTAAATATTATGTCACTTATTTATGCGCAAATGTTTTTATAATGAAGAACATTAAAACATTACTGTTGGCAACATGTCGGGAAAGTTATGTGACATTAGCGACGTTTGTACTAACTTGGTTTTAAAGCCTTCACTTCAAAATATTCGCCGTTCAATAGCTGACTTTAATCTTACAGAGAATGTGATGATTTTATGCGTAATTAAAGTCAGTCATGTCAGTCAGCTGACGGTTCACTCCTTAAGCTGAAAGAAAGATGCTTTAATCACAGGAGTCACACATGTGTCCACTGTACCATCTGGGAACTCTTCTTGTTTAGCACTCGTAATGACACAAACACTAAATCCTCCTTCTCTTGTGCTGTTTTGTAGCAGTGTGTACACCTGAGACTGTCACCTGTCTGTCTGTCCTGCACTCTCTCTCTGTTTCTTTCTCTCTGATTGTGGAATAAAAGTCTGAACATGTATTTATGAGTCACACTTGTGTTTGAATCCTGCAGCTTATCACACATTTGATTTCTATGTGTGACACCTGCAAGTGTCCAGAGTGAGAACAGACTGAGGGACCCACTGCATTACATCATCTGTGAGGCTTTGCACCCCTGATGATCCACCAGGACAATCTCAGCAGTATGTGAGGAAGAGGAGGAGGAAGAGCCAGTAGCAGCTGACAGATGGAGAGAATAGACAGACGGTTCCCTGTTTGTGAAGGACTGCTAGAAAAGTTTAAAATAACTAATTGTCTGTCCTGAATCAGTCTTATTAGGTAATGTTCAAATAATTTTATCATTCCAGTGTTTCCAGTGTGGGAGAAAGTACTCAGGGCCTTCAAGTTACGCACTATGAAAGGCAGCAACAAGTTTAATGTTCAGAAACCTAAAGTCTGTATCAGCAGCAGAATGGAACTAAAAATAAATGTTTGTTTCAGTTCTATGAAGCTTTGAGTATTTTGGATCAGTAGCACTGCTGTGTTTGTTGCATCATATTGCTGTAATTGTTTATATGCTTTATATATTCTGAGGTAAGTTGATCTATAGTGTTACATCATATTCTATAAGGATGTTATGTGTTTGTATACTTTCTGCCCAGTTTGACCCATTTAGCAGACGTCAGCCTGTTTAAAGCTCTGATATCTATTCTGTATGACTTAAAGCAGTTATGACATGGTCTGATTTTCTCACCCAATAAAGGAATATTTAATACATCAGTCTACTCTTCATTTTATCAGAAACATATATATACTATTATATATTGTACATATATTTATTAGTTTCAGATGTAGCCATTCTTGTATTTTGCTTGTTTACATTATTGTATTTTGCACAACTCTGTTGCTTGTGAAGCTCGCACACAAGAATTTCACTCACATGTGCTGTACCAATGTACCTGCACATGTGATGTGACAATAAAAGTGATTTGATTTGAAACAGCTCACAGCTTGTACATTTTCTTTTTACACATGTATGTAAGCATTTGAGCCAAATTTAGTAATGCCAACATACTGAAGGAACAACATTTGTCTCTTATATATGATACACCTATATATGCACTGTCAATATACATTTTGAACCAGCTGCAGATGTCAGAGTAACAACTGACTGACCCCCACATAAAGTGCGTTACAGTAGTCCACAGGGGAAGAAATAAAAGCATGGATCACGGTTTCAAAGTGCTGCCTAGAAAGAAACGATTTCACTCTTGCCAGTCGCCTTAAATGATAAAAATGGACTGGTCCAACTTAAAACCAAGGGCAGTAACAACAGGTTTAAAATAAACCTCCAGGGGTTCCAAATGAAAAGAAGAGGACTCACAGGGGCCACTGGGTCCAAACACCAACAAATCTGTTTTCTTTTCATTCAAATTTAAAAAGTTTAGAGCCAACCAAGCTTTAATGTCATCTAGGCATGTCAAGAGAGGTTTTATTCAGATGCCATCCTTCGGCTTCAGTGGCAAATAAATTTGGCAGTCATTCCTATATACTTGTCTTTGAGTGAAGATTTAAGGTGGTAAGACATGTAAATAACTGCAACTTGAATCTGTACTGAAGCTCAGTATTTGACAAAGAGTTCATGTTCACTGCTGTAATACCTAATAATGACTAATATAATAACCATAATATTGTCCATATTATATTTACATTACCAAAGTGATATGACTTTAGTCTCATGAACAACATTAGCTAATTGTTATTTACTAGCTAATCTTAAATGACTGTTCAGTACAGAAATGAAGCCCAAAAATCATGTTTTACTGTCCTGTGGTCTCAGCCTCAGATACTTATCAAATCACACAAAGCTCTTGTAGAAACAAACAAACAAATGAAAAAAAATATGTTCTCCTTCATTTCTGTCAAAAAAAGTTGTATGACACGTTTCCAGCTGTTAGTATCATAGTTGCTAGGCAACCTGGGAAGCGCAACGGAGACTAGAGCCCATGTGTTTGCAACAAACTTGCCGTTTATTTTACAAATCGAGCTCAACACTGCCCCTAGCGTCCTGGAGCACTTCCGTTGTGATTTGGAGTTTGCATGTGTTTTGAATTTTGTACGTGTTTTGGATTTTGTACGTGTTTTGGATTTTGTACGTGTTTTGGATTTTGTACGTGTTTTGTATTTTGCACGTGTTTTGGATTTTGCACGTGTTTTGGATTTTGCATGTGTTTTGGATTTTGCATGTGTTTTGAATTTTGTACGTGTTTTGGAGTTTGCACGTGTTTTGGAGTTTGCACGTGTTTTGGATTTTGCACGTGTTTTGGATTTTGCACGTGTTTTGGATTTTGTATGTGTTTTGGAGCTTGTACGTGTCTTGGATTTTGTACGTGTTTTGGATTTTGCATGTGTTTTGGAGTTTGCATGTGTTTTGGATTTTGTATGTGTTGAGGAGTTTGTGCGTGCTATTTGGAATTTGTAAGTGTTTTGGAGTTTATACATGCTTTGTCTCTAGGGGCCACCGTAGTTTTCTATGTTAAAAGCGATTAGGCCAAAATACACAGCAGCCATACAAATATCTACGCATAGATATGTGGGACTAAATTTGCCTGCGTATATTTTTTTATATGTAGTATGGGACTGTGTGAGTGAGACAAGGGGGAGGGGCGGATGTGTAGGGGAGTGCAATGGTGCACTTGATGTCTTTATTATGTGACGTGGGGGGGGATAAAGCAGGTGCTTACACGGCTCAGCACTTCCCCACAACCGTGCCAGCACCGGGAGCAACCACACATCCAGTCCAGTGTTAATCACCATGTTCCCTGCCATTTCACTTGCAAGCATGCCTGCTCTCACACACGCACACACAGGCACACACAATGAAAAATACAGACACACTTGGGGCGCCCCAGTAGCCTGCAGGGAAATCGGGGGCTAATCCGACAGTGATCTAGTGACTCTGGAGAGAAACCTCTTGCACACAGGAAAGTTGCTGGCTTAGGGCTGAGGAGTGTGTATGTGTGTTTCTGTTTTAGACGGCAACTGGGGACAAGACGTGGACTTGGAACCTTTGACTGGGGATAGCTTTATATTTGCACTGCTGTTGGGATTGTTGTATGGACGGTAATTAACTATGAACTGGGTTCGAATGATTTAAAAAGAGGATAAAATATGTTAACTAACAAAAGTTTACAGTATAGCAATGCTAGTTTTTTCCCGGTGGTCACACCTGGCAATACAACAAGCTTTATCATTTCAAGCTTGAAAGTCAGCCTCAGCCTGAACTCTTTTAGGCAAGTTTTCTTGTAGTTTCTTGAAGTAGTCTTCGGGAGCAGTTCTCCGGGCTTCATGGAGAACATTCAAAGCTCTTCTTTGGATTTTTGTTGCCTTTTGTTTCAATCTCTGTTAAGACAATCTCACACTCCTATAATGTTGAGGTTTGGGCTCTGGGGAGGCCAATCAATGACTGATAGAGTTTCATTCTGTGTTTTTCTGCCAAACAAATCCTTTCAAGACGTTGTTGCATTTAGGGATTATTCATAAATCCACCAATTATGACAAGATTCTCAACACCTCTGGCTGAAATGCAGCCCCAAACCATGACAGAGCCTCGGTCGTGTTTTACAAATGGCTGTAGACCCTCGCTATTGTACCTGCCTTCTGAACTCTCCGCATACAAACTGATGATGATTTCAACCCAGTTTCAAATTTGGAATCATCACTTCACAAGAGCCACTGATTTTCAGGCCAGTTGTTGTAATTTGGGATACTTCAGCCTTCCTGAACAGACACCGTTTCCACTGAGATGTCTTATAAAGCTTGTCCACCACTTTTTCAGGTTTCACGATGTTTTTAAGGATGCACTGCACACCATGTTGAGAATTGCCAAGTTTTCATCTAATAGTTCTCTAAATCGTTGATGTAAAAATGCTTATTTTTTCTGTCAAACTGCGTTATCTTTGGATTTTTACGGGAATCAACTAAAGAAATTTTGGGTTTTGCGACAAGTAACAAAGTGCTTATAGATAAAATGTAAGATAAGATAAGATAACCTTTATTAGTCCCACATGTGGGAAATTTGTTTGCTGTTTGCTATCTTTAGAGAAAACAGTAACTGATCTTTTACTGATCTTTTTAGGTTTTCATACTTTAATGATTCATACTGTAGGGCAGTGTTAAGTGGATTAACAAACAAACTAAAAAATGCTGTGGAAATGTTTTTGTTTGTTTGTTTGTTTGTTTTTTAAAACAAGGACCAATACAAAGACTGGATTGAAAATAAATGAAAAAGCAGCTAATGTCTAAAGAAGAGCATTGAAAGACCTTCAGAAAGCCTGCAGAACTTGACAGCAAAATATAAATTATTGATGGGTGACTCAAGACTTTTGCATCATACTCTAAGCAAAATGACTGAATGTTTAATTCATGGAGGGAGACATTCTGTAAATCCCAAGAAACAGCAGGATCGGTGGGTGAAACAGGAAACGAGTGCACAACTGTCTATAACTGAAGTTCCTTTAATGGTCACTTGAAGCTTGCTCCAAAAGCACGTCAGTCTCTGTAAAGTCATATGAAAATTCTCATTTTTATAGAAGAAGTAAACTTCCAAAATCTCAAACTTGAGGATTTAAACCTGTAGTAAACAATCCCAAAGATGAGGTCAAAGTACGTATCACTTAGGGACTTAGGAAGATGTATTCTTCCTAACTTCTTATCAGTGTAACATATGATCTGGGGGAAATAGTAATATTTGAAATGTGATCACCCCGTTTGTGAAAGTAAACCCTCAAGAATGATTTTATTGGCACATTTATCATATAAGCACATCATTCAAATCAACTAGTTTTGTAGTTAAGCAGTCAGTTCATCTTATACATAAACCCATGGGTAGCTCATCAGGACTACTGATAAATTAAAGCTGCTGGATAATGCCAATAGTTTTATGCTATTATTACTAAAATCTTAACTCTAAACTGATGATGGGGATAAATTAAGTTAGTGAATCATGAAAGTAATTTCGATATACCATCTGGGAACCATGAATATTTGCACAAAAAGCTGGGTGGATCCAGAAGATATCAAGGTATTTCACCTTATCAAGTGGCAACTGATCTGTCAGTGGTAGTTTATATTCTAGGGACCTTCAATGAATGTTGTCACAGTGATGACATAAATGACCCCAATGAACAGGAACAGCCAGGGGACCATCACAATCAGGGATTCATCTATCTGAGACCACGAATGTGTGTATAAAATTGAATGGAGATTCAGTCAACAGTTTAATATTTCAGTCTGGATCAAAAAGGAAGATTTCAACAGATTTCAACACTCCTTCATAAAAGCAGCGACTTCTGCGTATGTCTATGTTGTGCGTGCGTGTGTTTCTGTACATAGACGGCTCGCATTACTGGCAAACATTACTGTAATCACAGGAAGTGAAAAGAGAGTCGGGTAACAGGGGGGAAAAAGCAAACTCAAACAAAATAGAAATAGACAAAAGATTATAGAGATCAACCAGATATAAAACAATAAGAATGCTGGCAAAAAAGAGAAAAGGATGGCAATAAGAATGAAGCAGATATGTGGAGAGAGCTGAAGCAAACAAACAGTTTGGACTCTCCTGGGAAGGATCTGTTCATCCCACACATATCGAGGGATGAAAGAGAACAAATGTTCTGGGGCCCACATGTCACATAACAAAGATCGGACCGTGCCACTGCTCCATCGGATCCCTCTGAGCTTCTATTGTTAGAGCACAATTCCCACGGGATCCCGAGGAGAACGATCACGAATAAGCCACTCAACATTTAGAAGGTACAGCGTGAGAGACTCCAGAAATCTACTGGCAGAATATATTTTCACCTGGCTCAGAAGGAGAAGAACAGGTGGAAGTTATTAGAATTACTGGAGATGTTCCAGTGAGCCATAACATTAATTGTATCTTCATCTGTTTTCAGACACATTTTGAGTTTTCACATAAAAACAAAGCTTTAAACATGGTACATTTGAGGAAAATGGGCTTATGGTTAGATTAAAAAGTTATGGGTACCCAAGAAGAGGACCTGCAGCTCAAGAACTTAACTGGGTAAGTTGAGCCATCTGAAAAAAAAAGGTTAAGAATTTGAATGAACTAGATCTGATAGTATTAAAATAGTCTGTGGATTTTACAACTTGTGTAACGTGAATAAATATGAGAATGTTGTGACAAGCCAGACATGGAAACCTTAAACTAAAACAATATTCTACACTTTTTGATGACCACGAACTTAGATTGTTTTTTAGCCAACAAATATTACATTGAATACTGAACACTTTGTAGAAAATGGCTATTTAAATTAGCAAAACAAGAGTGATGTTTCAAGGAGGCAAACAAAAACTAGAGCTATAAGCATGTCTCTGTCCAAAACTGGAGCAACAGTGGAGCCGTTCTCCATTTTTCTTGTATAATCATGTGGATTAATAGCTCTTAACTTCATATCTATGAAATATTATGTCTATGATTCATGGATAAGTGTGTTCACATGCAGTGGCACACTCTACTGCTTTGCTAGCGGTTCTGAACAAACTTAAGGCATAGTTGTTCATGCATCCCTTTAAGCAATCAGAATGTCAGAGAAGTAATGGTAGCTCATTGGCTTGTGATTTGTCACAATTCATAGGTAAGTGCCTGTAAAATAACAGATATAACCTTAACCTTGACATAAAATTGGATGATGACCATATCAGTGTCAAAGTTTGACTAAATTCTGATTGATGCTATAGGAGGAGTAGCAATTCTTGTAAATTCTGAGACGTTGTTGGATGGATGGATGCCTCGTCATGGCATGTGCTCACTGGTTCTACACTTAAATGAGGAAACTATAGAAAAGATAAGCCTCTTAAAGTCACTGTGAAAACTTATCAAAGATCAGTACAACACGTTAAGTCCTTCAGTATGTGTCAGTTGCATTATTTCCACTTGGTAATGCCCTATGACGTCATAGTGCATGATTTTTTTATAGGTCGGCAACTCAAGTTGCGCAAGCAATCATGCAGAGTAAGACACAGAACAGTACTGTTCTCTGCAAAAGAACATATTGCATAAACTTCAACAAGCTATTCATAGTTTTCAGTCTAAGACTGACACAGGGATCAGAAGGGAAAGGCGCTGTTGCATCAGGGCTAACACCAAATGCACCAAAGAAAGGCAGCACAGGCCTGTGACGTCTATTTGATCATCTTTGTCTTCTTCCTGTGGCTGTTCCTTTCTCTTAGGGTTCGCCACAGAAGAGGATGCTATGCCTAGGATCTGATTCTGTGATGGAAACTCTCTGCATGCCCTCCTCCACTACATCCATGAATCTTCTCTATGGTGTTCCCCTTTTTTCCTTCTTTCGAAATCTTTTGTCCAATATATCCACTATGTCTCATCTGCACTTCTCAGCCTTGCTCTAATGTTGTCTTCAAAACAATCAGCCTGAGCTGTACCTCTGATGTACTCATTTGTAATCTTTTGTGAGTTGTCTGTTGACCCCAGGTATTTAAACTCATCTACCATCACCTTGTAGACAACCTGTCTCACATGTATTCAGTCTTGCTTCTCATGACTTTTATTCCTCTTCTCTCCAGAGCATACCTCAGTCTCTTGTGACCAGGAGATATTTTATTTTGTATTCTTATGATCACAGTTATAATCAGAAGTATCAATCATTAATCATTTACCATTGTTGAACCAGTTGACAGAATAATCTTTGAACCATATCTATGTTAACATTAATCTACACAGATTATCAGTACTTTAATCAGTCTATTGTTGTTCTGTACTATTCATGTTATTTGCTTAAAGCTGTTTCACAGTTCTGTAACCACTCAGAAGCCTGTGGGTCCTGCTGGACCCTGCCTTAGTTCTATGTTCAGTTCTGCACGTACACAGGCCTTTAAAGTACATGCACGCTCTTATATAACACATGCATGTGTACACACACACTTAGTAAGAATAGGAGGGTCGTCTGAGGACAGTTTTCTGATAGATATACTTTCACAATAGACACGAATAGATATACACACCACACGCACTGGTTTTCTCTGAGTGCTGGGCTGAGTGGAAACATCTGGAGGCCTTATAAGGAGAACTTGTGGCGTGAGGGGAACTTCCTGAGTTCTGAGAACTGACTGATACTTATCATGTGACTTGACGTCATCATTGTAATAAAAGCCTTGTGAGATGCTTGTTCGGGGGAGATCGGCTCTAAAAGGCTTGTGATGCTCATCTTCCCCATATGTACATATGTATAATAAAAATCACTATTCTGACATCTACTGAGACCATGCAGTCGTTTGTCTTCTCCTCAAAACTCGAATCATGACACTCTCCAGGCTCTCATATACCTGCTCCTTATTCTCACTACAGATCACAGAGTCATCTGCAAACAACGTAGTCCACAGAGACTCCTGCCTGACCTCGTCTGTCAGCCTGTCTATCACCACCGCAAACAAGAAGGGACTCAGAGCCAATCCCTGATGTAATTCCATCTGGTAATATCTTAAAAGAAAAACACCAAAGGCAGCTGAACTTGTAAAATGAAAACAGCAAAGTCCCTGCCAGAAATCCCTTTGCATTCCAAATATCTCGTGGAGAATTCTTCCTTGTACCAATACTTGAATAAAAGCAAAACTAAATAAATAAATAAAGATACATTTTAATGTATTCCTGACTTGGCTGGGTCACTAATGCTGCTGTTTAGAAGGCTTAGTATTGCCAAAGTGTACTAATTAGTTCATATAAGCTAGATACCTAATGTTGAGCCACTGGGCATAACTTTTAGAGTAACTGTAACTGCAGTTGTGATAAGGTGGTAAGAATTTAGTTAGAACCATAGAAGATAGATGCTAAAAAAATATCTTGTAACACACCAAATTAAAATTACAAATAATTTCCAGTGTCAGTTCAAATTCCCCAAACATGCCAATAAACCGAAGTGGACAACGAAGCATTGGTACCATTTCCAGGCAGGTCAGGAAAATGTTGTTAATATGCGATGCCACTAACTTTACACTTTGCTGGAAGGGTAGAAGCTGTAAGTTAATGTATCCACATACTGGGTAGTGTGGTGACTGTCATGAACTTGATGATTTTAAACAGAACATGATGAACAAAAACTGAATATTGTCAAGTAACCAAGGGCCACTTCAAACACGCGTCTTAGCAACACGATAGTCAAAAGGTGGCCGATCATAAAAGCATTATCATTGATCATCCTTTGAAATGTGAGAATTATTTTCACTTAGAGTGACTGAATAGAGTCCTGCTCATTGATACCCAGGATTATACGAGATCACTAAAGAACATTAATTTAGGCTGGTAAAGAGAGTTAAGAGTTACAAAAGAATTTGGCAAATTAGTTACAGAGACGTCAATAAAGCACAATCTACAAAGAACTGTGTGGATGTGAACAATTTACACACCCACACAGCCCTTTAAAAATTCTCCCTGTAGGTGCATTAAAACATTCTCCTGAGATTTAAGTGTTAGCTAAAGTTAACTTTCATGTTTGCCTATCGTTTGTCTCCCACACGTTTTCTGACTACAAAGTTAATCAACAAGGTGTTTTCACCACGGAGATTCTGACAAAGCAGAGAGACCACAAGCCAATCTTATATTAACGATAGCTGCAATCCATTTAAGAGTTCAGTTTCAGCACTCTGCTATTATTCACAAATAATTACTATACTGATTTTAAATTAAATCATGTAAAGCTTTTAATAATGCTTACTGACCCTTTGTCTGAGGTCTGTATAAATAATGTCGCTATTGAGTATCCATTCTTTTATATCAGTGGATAGATGAAGCCACCAAGTCCAGTATCATCTGATAATAATAGATAATAAGTAATATTAAGTTGGACTGTGGTTGTGGTGACTCAGTTTCATAGTCAGCAAACCAGGATCAGGATACCTGAACTATACCTGAACAGCTACATGCATTATTTACTAATGAGTGATAGCTTGAAATGTCTGGAAAAGGTCTGCCATTTTCTTCTTTACTACTCTTTAAAAAAGCAATAATAATAGGACTAATGATAAAACTAACAATATGTTGATAATTTTATTTTAAACCCAGATGTACAAACCCAAAATGAAGATCTGATGGGTCTAAGATGCTGAAAAGTAGGACATTTTCTATTAAACACAAAAAAACATGAATGCATGCATGCATATAGACTTCCTGTTTAAAAGGAGTTTTTCCTTTCCACTCTCGCCAAATGCTTGCTCATAGACAGTTAAAATTGATCTGAAAATGTCTTTATTCTATCATAGTGTGTCTTCAGTTTAGGTTCAAGAGGTGGACCCTACAACAGAGCAATGTTTATCTATATTTTCTATATCTTTAGTACAACAGCCTGCGAGCTGCAGTATTCATCCATAGTTTATGGTTCTATACTTCACTGAGTGTGTAGTGTTTTTTTCTAGTGACAGCAGATGAGACAACACATCATTCAAAAAGGAGCTGAGGAGGATTTTAGATGTGCAAACACAAAGTCTTTCCAGGTATGATTAAAGATAAACATTGAAAAAAAAAGATTAATGTTTGGGGGGGAAAATGCAGATGAACTGATTATGGATGTGAATGACAAGTGGTGGACAGGTGAGGAACAGCAGAGACAGAAAAAAACAACCAGTAAAGCCGGAATCATGATAACTAAATGATTTCACTTTGGTACAGATCAGTGAGAAAGTTTCTATTTTTAAAAGCAAATTGCTTCAACCTACCAGTGTGCTATTCAGAAAACAATGACTAGGCTCAAAAGCTGTCAAAAGTCAACAAAACCAGAATAGATTTATCAGAAAATCCTTTTGCCTTTTTTGACACTGAAAGGAGAGAGAATATTAAGATTCATACAGAAACTTCCTGAATAATACCAAATCTAACATTGCAGAGGCTCCTAACCTTCAAAAACCTTCTTAAAAAAAAAGAAGAACAAACAAACTGTGAACTTGAACACAGAGCACAGAGTGACACAAAATTTAAATGCTTATGAAATATCAACCGCAGTCTCCGTTGATGACCAAACTCAACGGTGGAAGGTTAAATACCTAACCTGTAATAAATAATAGCACATAATTAATACAAAAAAATATTTCATAAACTTAGAAACGTTTAAAGGATATTTATATAACTGCACTTAAAATAGGTTTTCACATCCTGAAAGAATAAAGAAATGCTATAACATGTCAGAAATACAGTGGAGATTTGAGCAGATGTACAGACGAGCTGAGGATAACATCATTATCACTTACAGGATTCTGAAGGGAGTTATCTAAATGCTGGAGGTTGAACAACAACCTGCAGCCATCTATTCAGGTGTTTGGAGCTAGAAAAACAGTGTAAAGACAGACTGGGGCAAATAAGAAAAAAAAAAAAAAAAGAAAGCAACCTGAGTGATATAGGTGAAGATGCCTATCAGTCAAACAGACTCCCATTTTAACAATTCCCACACTGATATGGAATACTATATTATTGATGGTGTGCTTGAATTTGAGTTTTGCACACTGAAATCCTGCATAACAGTCGTGTGTATATGCAACTGTGCTCGATGGATTGATATTATAAGTCTGAGCATTCAGGTCACTGTCTGTGCTTTCAGTTCTGTTCCTGCAAACACTCACAAGCTGCAAGGCAGAAAAGTACATGCACGTACGTGTGTGTGTGTGTGTGTGTTCTCAGACTTCTGACAGGTTTACTCCATGGTAGAGTCTTGTCCTGAGCTTTGCACACACACAAAAAAGTCAATATACTTTGAAGTGACTACAAACGTTGCAATTGGCTGTACGCTTCAGAATGGTGTGATGTGGCTGTGAAACAGCCAGCCTGCTGCTACCTACAGATCTTGGCTCGATCACAGACTTCACACTAATAACATAACTGAGCGAGATAAAATGACCCAACCAGTTAAATCTCATGTTATGTATAAGTCTCTAGACCGATGTGAAATTGGACAAAATTAACAGTTTTTTTTTTTTTTGTTTGCTTGTTCGTTTGTTTTCCCAGAAGTCCTAAAATATCACATTAAATGTTAATGGGAGACAGAAGGATGAAGAACATCATAAATATGACATCAAAACTGGTACGGACCACACCGTGACTGCACAAAACATCGGCACATCTGTAACACTAGTATTCCACAGGTTTGGTATTGTCATGAATCGCTGTGCGGCAGGCAGGAGTTGGACCCAAAGTGCAGGACTCACAGACTCAGGGAGGTGAACTCAAAACTCAGCTTTATTTGCTGGCAGGGAAAAAAAACATACAAACTAATCTAAACTGGGAACTTGGAAAACTCACAGAGAGACACACAGGGAGATCCACACAGCATGAGGGACGACGCGACACTGACTCAGAGAAACACAGGGTTTAAATACACTGGGAAGTAACGAGGGGAATGAGACACAGGAGGGCACAGCTGGGAGAAATCAGGACTGACGAGACAAGCAAAGCAGGACGCATTCACATGAGACACGGACCATCAAAGTAAAACAGGAAGTATCACACAGAGACGCGAACTTGACACAGTGGAGACAGCAACTAAGAAATACAGAGACATAAACCATAAGGCAGAGGTCTAAGAACCAAAATACACAGGGAAATACTCAGCTGGGAACACAAGAGACTAGACTAGAGAGAGTAACAAAAAACCAACCATGAGAACATAATGCACAATGCAGAGTGACAGAAAACAAGAAACTCAAACATGCAAAGACACACAATTACACAGAACAGAGGGGACACAGAGAGACATGAAGGGCAAGGGATCAAAACTAGAAGCCATAGAATAAATCACACACAAGTACAATAATACAAAAATCACAAAGAACTAAAAACGCTGGGTCAGGAGACCCAGGACCGTAACAGTACCCCCCCCTCAAGGGCTGGCTCCAGACAGCCCAAACACAGAAAAACAAAACCAAACAGAAAACAACCCAGGGCGGGCGGCGGGGGGCCAGGACGGAGGGCTCGGAACAGAAAACAAAAGAAGAGCACAGCAAACACCGGAGCCCAAGAAAACAACCCAAACACAGAGCAGTTCAGGGGGCCGACCATGCGGAAGGCAACGGCGGAGACGTGGAAACAGTGCAGGAGGCCGGCCGTGCGCAAGGCAACGGCGGCGACGTGGAAACAGTGCAGGAGGCCGGCCGTGCGCAAGGCAACGGCGGCGACGTGGAAACAGTGCAGGAGGCCGGCCGTGCGCAAGGCAACGGCGGCGACGTGGAAACAGTGCAGGAGGCCGGCCGTGCGCAAGGCAACGGCGGCGACGTGGAAACAGTTCAGGAGGCCGGCCGTGCGCAAGGCAACGGCGAAGGCGGCGACGTGGAAACAGTTCAGGAGGCCGGCCGTGCGCAAGGCAACGGCGAAGGAGACAACGGAGCAGTTCAGGAGGCCGGCCGTGCGCAAGGCAACGGCGAAGGAGACAACGGAGCAGTTCAGGGGGCCGACTGCGCGGAAGGCAGCGGCGGCCCTCCAGTCTCAGGCGTGCTGGCCATGGCCTGGTGGGCACAGGACCAGACGAGGCAGGACCAAACGAGGCAGGACCAGACGAGGCAGGACCAGACGAGGCAGGACCAGACGAGGCAGGACCAGACGAGGCAGGACCAGACGGTGGCGATGCGGGGGCCGGACCAGGCGAAGCACAGGCTGAGGCTGGACCAGACGAGGACGAAGACTCGGAGGCTGGACCAGACGAGGACGAAGACTCGGAGGCTGGACCAGACGAGGACGAAGACTCGGAGGCTGGACCAGACGAGGACGAAGACTCGGAGGCTGGACCAGACGAGGACGAAGACTCGGAGGCTGGACCAGACGAGGACGAAGACTCGGAGGCTGGACCAGACGAGGACGAAGACTCGGAGGCCGGACCAGGCGGAGCTGCAGAGGCTGAGGCTGGACCAGGCGGAGCTGCAGAGGCTGAGGCTGGACCAGGCGTAGCAGAGGCAGAAGGCTGAACAGGCTCCTCGGGCCCTCCAGCTGACGTGGCAGAAGGCTGAACGGGCTCCTCGGACCCTCCAGCGGAGACAGGAGGCTGAACGGGCCCCTCGGACCCTCCAGCGGAGACGAGGAGGTGCTGGCCGGGCTCACTGGAACCCCCAGCGGACGAGGTAGATGGCGGCGTGGGAGCCGCGGAGTCCTGGATGAGCTCATCCGAGCTTCCAGCAGGAGCTGATGTAGAGCCAGAGAGGTTTGGGACCCCTGGCTGAATGTTAAGCCGAACAGAAGACCGTATTGCTATCGGGGACTGGGCCAATGGTTCAGGTGCGAGCTGAGCTACTGGAGATGCGGATGAGAGTGGGAGCTGAGCTACTGATGGTGGTGAAGTAGATAACTGCACGGGAGACTGAACTGAGGGCGTCTGCACTGGCACAGGGGACTGAACTGATGTCTGTTGTAACGGAGGTGGTGAGAGTGGAGTAGGCAGTGGAGTTGATGACTTCACAGGAGAATGAACCAGAGGTGAGTGCACAGGAGACTGAGCTAGAGGTGGTAGTGATAGTTGAGGGGAAAGTGGAGCTGGTGATTGAGTGGATGACTGTGCTAAGGGATGCTGCACTGGGGACACTGGAGACTGCGCTGGGGACACTGGAGACCGCAGTGACGGTTGTAGTGGAGGTGTAACGGGTGGAGGAGTGGCTGAAGTGGCTGCGGGTCGGGCAGCTAGTGGCTCAGCTACAGAGTGTATTAACGGCAGGGCTATGGGTTGAATGTCTGACTGAGTAGCAGCCTGAATGGCTGGGTGTAGTGATGGTGGTGGTGGAGGCGGCGACTGGGCTTTAGGCCGGGCGGCTAACTGAGCTGAGGGCTGGGGAACACACAGTTCATTTTTAACCGAACCCTCAGGACCCTTCATTTCAGTTTGTAGCTCACAACCATCTGAGTCTAAAACAGTCTTTGGATCCTTGGAGTTATTGAGCACAGAGACACCAATCTTCCTAGTTTCATGGATAGGCTCGAAAGGAACAGGAGTGACACAGTTTGAATGGCTCAATGGGCCAGAATAATTGTCCTTAAAATAAGCAGTTCTTTCATTTCCGGTGCCGCTTACACAACAAGCCGGCCCGGAATTAACAGTTTTTATTTCTGCAGGAGCCAAAAGAGTAGCTCCACCACTCACCCTAGCCGACTGTACAGGAAGAAATCCAGGCCCTCGCTGGGGCTGTGAATGCTGGCGGGGTGTCTGCCGCTTCCCTGTTGAAGAGGGAGAAGGGCTGGCTGAAGGTGATGTGGGAAAACTCGGCTGCAGTTGCTCCTGCTGCGGTGTGGAAATGTTGGGTGCACTGGGGGGAACAATGATAATCCCCAGCATTTTATAAAATGCCTGTGCTGGCGTGAGCTGGTTGCTCGCAGGCTCATAGTATTCCTCGCGGTGCCGCCTCGGGTGCTTTCCTCGGGTCCGGGTCGCAGGCGTCAACAGTGGAGAGGAAACAGAAAAGTGAGTAGACGGGTTAGTGGCAAACGAAGACGACCGGCTACACGGAGGACCCCCAAGAACCAACCGGGTCCCATCAAAAGCCAAGCGGCGCCTCCTCATTGAGTCCGCTGGATCCTTTTTGTGGTCGCGTCGTTCTGTCATGAATCACTGTGCGGCAGGCAGGAGTTGGACCCAAAGTGCAGGACTCACAGACTCAGGGAGGTGAACTCAAAACTCAGCTTTATTTGCTGGCAGGGAAAAAACATACAAACTAATCTAAACTGGGAACTTGGAAAACTCACAGAGAGACACACAGGGAGATCCACACAGCATGAGGGACGACGCAACACTGACTCAGAGAAACACAGGGTTTAAATACACTGGGAAGTAACGAGGGGAATGAGACACAGAAGGAGGGCACAGCTGGGAGAAATCAGGACTGACGAGACAAGCAAAGCAGGACGCATTCACATGAGACACGGACCATCAAAGTAAAACAGGAAGTATCACACAGAGACGCGAACTTGACACAGTGGAGACAGCAACTAAGAAATACAGAGACATAAACCATAAGGCAGAGGTCTAAGAACCAAAATACACAGGGAAATACTCAGCTGGGAACACAAGAGACTAGACTAGAGAGAGTAACAAAAAACCAACCATGAGAACATAATGCACAATGCAGAGTGACAGAAAACAAGAAACTCAAACATGCAAAGACACACAATTACACAGAACAGAGGGGACACAGAGAGACATGAAGGGCAAGGGATCAAAACTAGAAGCCATAGAATAAATCACACACAAGTACAATAATACAAAAATCACAAAGAACTAAAAACGCTGGGTCAGGAGACCCAGGACTGTGACAGGTATTGAATGTACGTTTAAATTTTTCAGCTCTTGGAGTTACGGATTACATGGAGTCAGTGTGGAGACTAAACACTAACAAAGCTGAATAATGAAGAAGGAGAGCAACATATTCCTGTTCTCAGTAGAGTGTTGCCAGGACGGTTGGAATATGAAACCACTTGCAGCCAGTACAAAATGTGGTAGAGTATACAATGCTTTGCTACAACATTTGGATTGAGAACCTTTATACTTGCAAAAACTCCATCGTGTCTGTTGTTGTTTCTGAGGATAAAACACAAAGGAAGTTGAGCCAATAACATGACCGAGAGCGCTGTAGAAGAGACAGCAGAGGAGTCATTGGTGTTGTAAGAGGGAAAAAGATACAAGGTAATGTGTGTTTTAGGTGCATAAGTCATACAATACCTTAGATACATGTTTGCTCTTTCTGAAGTTGCAGTTCATTCAAGTATATAGCTGCCACCAAACAGTTGGCATCATCATTCTGTTGATTCACTGACATTTTAGAGGAAAAACGATAATGGTGTGTTTTTTCTACCACACAAAGCAGCACAAGTGATGTTTAAGTGTACAACTTTATTTTTTAACTTTTTGAAAACCTTTTGCATGAACTATTCCATACATCACTGTAACTCTAGGGTAAATGTGAAGACTGAACTTCTGTTACTGACTTATTAGTTTCCAAAAGAATTTCTCTTTGCTACTTAAAAGTTAAAACCAGAGCCTTTGATTGGAAGAGTCACATCATTGCCATTCACTCTACAGCAATGGAGCCTCACAAACATTCAGAAAGTTAGCAATATAGCTGTGCCATAGAGATTTAGCAGTACAGAAGTTTGAAATGCATTTTTAAAAGGTAAGATGTTAAAAAAGAGGGCTGTCTGTTATCAGCACACAATCCAACTGCCCGCTGGCAGGTTCTAGCAAAGTCCAAACCCTGACAGGACTCTGACTCACTTGAGGTAGCTGGCTAAAAGTAGTTTTAGCCAGAGCCCTCGAGTAAGTCAGAGACACAAAGTACATTCAAGTGCAGTCAAGAGAACAAGGACATTTAAATATGATGGCTTACAGAAAGATGGTGAGAATGAGGGAAGACTCCGACCTCATGGTTCTGTGGTTTCACTCTCTCCTTTTAGCTGTGCAGGTCTCACAACAAACATATTGATCGTGTTTACATTAATGGCTACGTGGGGAGCAGCAGAGGAGAGGCCGGCCCTGCCTTTGCTGCAGTCGAGGAGGGCTAATCTTACGGCCAGACCTCCACCCACTGTCTGCTTTATTCCCATACTAAGTGGACAGGAAAGGTACACCAACAAACACCATCGCCTCGCATCTGCATGCTGTGGGAAAAAGATAAATCCATGCATGCAGTACTGTACACATGCTACACGTACACAGAGACAGAACAGAAAGATGAATGAAAAAAAGATGAGCCCATACTCATGAGAAGAACAGCAGGAGAAGTGCTGCACACATGCTCATTCAAGCACAGGTAAATTACAGCACATAGTCTGGTAAACTGTGACCCAAGCAGACAGGCTTAAAAGCATGAAGGAAATCATCCAGTTGTGGTGGAGCGGAAAAAATAATTGCACGAGAATCAATGTTCTTTGTCTCGGTCTAATAAGGGAAACATCAGGGAGTGAGGGAAGAAATGCTTTAAAATCCTGAAAACTTTAGGTTGCAGCGAAGGCATACACTGAACCCCCGCAGCGTGCAGCTACTGTAGGGCGTTGGATCTGACGGTAATTAACAGAGTTTCCATCCGATGGCACTGGGTCCTGATGAGCTGTAGCTCACATAAAGGGCTTTTGATGCAGAAAAAAAAGGCAACAAGTTCCCCACCCAATAAAATAGTCAGAGGTTTGATGCATGGTTACCAGTTAGTGAAAACACAGCTTCCAACTAAATGATCTGATCAGTCAGATGTTTCATATGTCCAAAAATCACCAAACAGAGCTTTACTGGTTTTAATGGGCTTAAAAGGAATTCTGGTAGACTTAATGGATGTTCAGCTGTGATATATATTTTAAAGCCTATTAGGCTAACATGCAAGCTAATGATCATATGCTTAGCCATGCAGCAGGCATGGAGGAGCAATAATTTGTGTGTGAAATATCTGACTCTTTAATAATGACTAAACACTTTTCCTGTGTTAAAGCACACCAAGTCAGTAAAATCACAGGCTCCACACACTGAGCTGAAAGACTTGTCAATGCTCTTTAAAGGCGAGAGGAGCTCCGGAGTTTGGGTGGTAAGTTTCACTGCATTTCTCCCTGCGAGTGATACATTTCACATTACACACTAATTTAATCCACTGATAATTAGCTGGTCTTCCAACCCAGAACCCAAACAGCACTGGGAGACCCTGAGTGATATACAGAGGAAAAAAATATATTGTGCAGTGCAGTAATTATATGGAGCGATTGATATATTGTATATGATACCTTTTGGGCTGGTGTTTGCAATATGCTAAGAAGGTCCAATAAGCGAGCAGCAAAATAAGCCACATTAAAATTCACTGAAACTGAAACCAAAGCCATCAAAGTTGGAAAATTCAGCAAAGTTTTTCATGAAAGTTTCTGCTGAAATGAGAATGTTAGATGAGCTGCTTGGAGAGTAAAACTGCAGTAAGATGAAGAGTTATTTACATCCTGTTTTGACTGAGGGATTGATTATGCTTGCTTTTCCTCTAATTTCCTCTAACGTTTTTCTTCTTAATCGAATTCTTCTCGTCTTAGGCAACAACAACTTCGAGAAATTGTTTGGGGATGAATCTGTTACCAAAATATCTTAAATATACATTTATTATTATTGTTTACTCAGATAGGTATATAGATATATACTTCTAAATAATCCTTACATTTAGGAAATATCGAGCAAAAACGTTACCTTTGCTTTACTTTTTTAATGTATTTAAATTTTTTACATGATCGGTTTTGCTGTTTTTTTGTCTTGTTGTGTCTTAACTCTTTTGAGCCTCTTGATTTGTAATGTTTTGTGTTTTCGATGCATTGATTAATATGACAATGGTTGTGGGTAGCAGTGCAGGACATAGTGGGAAAGCGCATAAATACACATAGAAATATAGCATAAATAGTTTCCTCCAGCCTCATATCCATTTCCCTTGGATCGCCACTGCTGACCTCATGACCTGTTAGATGTAGAGCTTCCAAAGACGCAAGCCTCATTACCCAGACTCCTCTCTGGCGGAGCGGGGTCTTATTTACCCCCGAGGAAGGACAGAAATAAACAAAGACCACCACTGATTGAGTGATGGAAACAAAACACCACTGCAGTAAAAGGTTACGATGCCCGACATCCTGTTCAGTGCCCACTGGCTTTCAATCATAAAAAAAGAAACACAATGTCGCTGACACTGTCTCAATTCTGACAAAAATGTCAGCCATAAACAACATTTACACATGTTAATTATCACAACAGCCATGTTAGAGTGTTAGTTATGGGTTACTGACTGGTTATAGACAAGCCGTCATTAGCAGTGAAAATGCACAATGTTCCAGCTATCAGTGTGCCATGTGCTACATCGGCAAATCAGTAGAACATTGGTAATAATTAAGACAAGTACTTTAAAAAGGCATACAGGCTCATGATATGGTGAATGCTTTTCCATTAGAAGACAAAGAGAAAGTTTGTGATGTTGCTCTTAGAGTCCACAGAGGGAGGAGGTCAGGGTGGTTGATGGGTCAACGAAGCGATCACCTTTAATGCAGGAATGCACTTAATAGTTTCCTGTTTCTGTCACTTTTGCTTTCTTTTGACAATTACCAAAGAACCAAAAACCCAAACGGCTCAAGCCTTTCCCCAACTTTGTCTGAAGCAGTGGTGGAAAACTAAAATTTTGAAACTCAGGAAATATTATACAGCTGCTCAAAGGTTAGCAGTCACTTTGACATGTCCTTGTACTTTTTGTGAAATTGAACAGAAATATTATAAATGATGGTTAATGATTAACTGGATCACTCATCATCAATCATTTATACAGGCACACAAAAGCCAACAACCACCGATCCTAAGTTCAACAATGTGTTTCCTCTGATAGTTTAGCATGTTTAAAAGTCCCTCAAAAAGAATTCCAGTTTAGTTGGAAGATGTAAATATGGTTCTTCCAATTAAAGAAGTCCCAAATAAATTTCACACCTGACCTGTTTAAAATGATTTCTGTTTCATTTTCCCACTGATTTCTTGCTCATTTAGAGCTCCCTTAGAGTTTTCTTTGTTTAAAAACAAATAAAACCACCAGACAAAGTTAAAAGTTGACAAACTCATCATCTAATTCAGACCATGGTAAACAAACTAGGTGTGAAAATGCTATAAGAAATTAGGCCTGTTACACGCGGCAAAGTGGAAAAAAGGATCTCACTGAACGGTGTATCTAAATCCCATCACAAAACATCAAAAACTGACTTTAACCAGAAAAGAAGAAAGACGTGTGAGATTCCAGAGAACAAACAAATAAAAGGAAAAGCACATCAGAGCCTCAAAGGTCCTCCGGTGGCAGCCTCGTTGATAATACCTTTGTGGGTCATCGTGGGACAAAAGCTGATGCTACAGGCATTCAGCTGGTCACATTTATAGTTTTTTATGTCTGTTTGAGGTCTACGTCCTGATCTGTGATCAGCCCGACCCTAAACTAGCCCTGATGCTATTGAAATACATGCTTTATTTTCATACTTACATTTCACCCTCCCCCAAAAAAGTCCTTTTTGTCTAGGCCTTTAGTAATCATCAGTGAGGTCTTAGATCTCACACGGTTAATTGGTGTAATTGTACATAATCGGAAAGACCTTCAACGTAATAGACTTGTGTAGGGTAATACCAAAACACAGGCATTGTTGTTGCTGAGAGCTGGCCTTTGTGCAATAAAAATCCTCATTGAATAATGATGTTTATGTTGATGTGTCCATAAATCAGAAATGATCATGTACAATATTTTGGATCAATTAGCATAAATAGTCCACAAGTGTGAGTCTAAGTTTTCTTTGGATTTCTTTGTTTGTGGCTTTGTTGAGAATCTGTTCATACTCAGAGATTTGCCAGCACCGTCTGCATCGTACGTACAAACAGACAGAAATTAAATCTCACCAATCACTGTTAGGGATAGTTTCTTTCCTGTTTTAAAAGATGATATTGTGAGATCTCTAAGAGCTGCTGTCACTAAACAAAGGCACCATCTCCTGCTGGTGAAATTGATAGGCACTATTTGTAGCTATATGAATGAAGAAGAGCATCCACAGGTGACATCAGGGGTCAGCGTGGCAGGAAAAACCTCCGGGTGTGACGAGGGCGAGGTTGGGTGAGCAAATCAATGAGACGAGAAGCTGGTATTGATCCTGCTTGGATTTATCCCCCACGCCCCTCCAATGTCAACATGGAGCGTCAGTATGAAGAGGAGACTGCACCCTGTTTGCCCTGAGAGCACCGGGATAAATCTCGGTCTTTCTTCTGCAGCTCATTTAGTGAAGGATATAATGGTGTGAGTAGGCTGAGAGACTGTTAGCAAACCATTCTGTTGAACAGACTGTAAATCTTTTGTCCTGCTCTAGATCCGGCATCTATTTGCTGAAAATAAAAATCTGAGTTATGAATTTGAAGTGGGCACACGAGCGGCTGTAGCGCATGCCAAATAATTTGTTCGCCGTTGGTTACATGAAATTTGCACATTCATTACCTCCAGCGCCACGTAGAAACCACTGTTAGTGCGAAACCACTTCATAAAACGCTGATGTAACAACCATTAGGATCAATCAATAACCATCACCATTAAAAGGAACAACTCAATAAGGAATCGCAGTGTTAAATGAGGAGTGCTCAATCTTGTCTGATATAAATAGAAAATATAAACATAAATAAATCAGTTGGTAGTAATTCCCATGACATCAAGAGAGTAGAATCGCAACCTGTAAGATGAGAAGCCCCTCTTTAAAGGGGCACTACGCTGTTTTTTTACATATCAAAGTCCTCAAAAATATTCTGAATATGAGGAGAACTCACTGAAGGAGGCCACGAAGGAGCTCTGAAAGGACAAATTTAACCAGATGAAAGCGTCAAGGTTATGTCAACTTTCAATGCTTCAAGAATGAAAGCCTGCATTATAAAATGGTGTGTGGATTTACAAAGAAGATAATGTTTTGTGGGTGGACAGGCTTTTTTTTTTTTTCAATGTACAAATTTGACAGATGCAAATCTGGAGAATGAATCATACTGAGGATTAAAGGTCCAGATGTCAAAGCGTCTGCACATGCTACTACCTCTCACAAGCCTTTCCAGACTTGAATTGCAATATTAAACTTGTTAAAGCAGGAGTGTCAATCATATCTGGCCCACTGAACGGCTTTGGACAATGTGAAGGAGGACTTTTAACTGTAGACTTTTAACTGTATTTTAAGTTTTACAGCTTTTTGTATTGATCAAGATCTCACCGATGGCAGTAAATAAAGAGTTTCCATTTTATAATTATAGGGCAAACAAAGGGCTAACAGAATCTTTTCTGGAATTTTACACATTTATTTCTTACCGTTTAAGATGTAGTGTTGAAATCGCACTTCTTTTTGTTATTTTTAAACATTGCAGTGATTAAATCTGTCGTTAAACTTCTTTACACAGACAGAAAGGACAGCTTCGCTGGTCCGTTTATCATACAGAAAACACTGTATCGCTTCATCAGCTTCAGTGCAGTTGTCATGTCTTTAACCAGTCCTTTTGATTTATTTATTTATTTTAATCACTACGCCTTTGATTCTTACATCTTCTTTATCAGTATTTGAAGGTTGCTGCTGTAAGCTACCACCCCCAGTTTTTAATTTAATTTTCCTGACATGTTTTGCTACACCTTATCAGTAGGGGGTGCCGCAGCACCCTCTGCACCCCACTTCCTGTAGCCATGCATGACTGTGCAAAAGACTGACGAACTTTGATTTTTGTGTCTTTTGTGATGCGCTCAACTCAAAGTGAATTACTTTTTAAAGCACCCTGAAAACACTTGTGTTACATACAATACATGGTGTTGTGTATCAGTAGATCCCTTGCAGCAGATCAATATACAACAAGAACATTAATGACATAGTAGCTCATTTGCCACACAGTCCATAAATGTTACCCTGACCTTGACCTTGTGTACAATTTGGGTGGAGCTAAGATAGGTCCCAGTGCTCCCATGACCCGGAAATAAATAGACGGGAAAAAAATGGCTGGTTGGCTGGTTGGATGGAACTATTGGATGGATGGACTCATTAGATGATCATTGCATGTAAGTTTTATCATTTTCATACTGTAATAGCAGTCCTTTGGTCAGATGAGCTTATGTCATTTTCAGATCCAAAGTGTTTTAATCAGGTGGCGTGGTGGTACAGTGCTTAGTTCTTGCCTCACACCAATGAGGTCCTGGGTTTGAATCCAGTCTGTGTGGAGTTTGCACTCTCTCCCTGTGTCTCCATGCATTCACTCCAGGTACTGTTGCTTCCTCCCACAGTTAAAGGACAGACATGGCCCTTGAAATCTTCAGAAAGAAAGTGTCCTTTTCCACTCATATATGTGAAACCCAAATCCATTGGGGAGTGTCATGAGAATGACCGCAACAAGGCAGGCTCAGCAGTGTGTGACTGAGTCAGTAAACAATGAGATCAGCCTAAAGTGTGAGAGAGTACGTGAGCACTGCTCGAGTGTCTGCTTTGGTCATGTCAGTGAGATTTACCAGCAGGGCAAAATCCTGGCAAGAGCCAGTACACCTCTACATTTGTTGAGGTCGCCTTGTTGACAGATAGGCGAGCAAACAAGTGAGTAAGGAGGAATGAGGACGCGAATGACTAATCGAATAATCCAGTGAGTAAAAAAGGTGACAGAGAGGTCGTCTTTGTAACTGTAACCTTGAGTGGCGACAGACACTTGCGGTGTTGAAGAGTGGAGTGAGGAGTGTGTGAAAGGCACCTCCAGAAGTTCTCATCGATCACTGGATCATATGGGAGCTCTGAGGAGGTTCAGTCGAGCTGCAGCTGACGAGCAGAAAAGAGGCCACTCACTGTAAAGCACCTGCACAAATGCACAAATGCAGTGCATCTCACAGATGGATACAGCTTTAACACCCCTGTACTGCTGCATACACACAAAAAACAGAAAAATAGACAGTGACCAGGTCCTTCCACACACAAATCCAAACACACACTCACTACAGCAGAATGTGTCTGCTGTCGGCCCAGTGTGGGACAGGACACCAACCGGGCCCTCCACAAATGCTGTTAATCTCAGACACAGCACCTTGTCATTGCGTGTTGCAAAGAGAGGATGTGTGATGTAGAAAGACGAGCGCCTGTGTGTGTCACAGCGCTTCATTTGCATCTTTAAGCGCTACCTCTCATCAGACTTCCTAGGACTAAATTACACAGAGGTCTACATCTACAACTGTTTATGTTAGGAGTAAAAGAAATAAAAATAAAGCTATAGTACAAAGAGGTAGATGTAGTGCTGATACCTCTTTAATAGTACCTCGGTATATGGTGGTTTCTGGGAATGATGTGAAATACATTTCAGGGTCACTCCAAGGTTATATCTGGTTTCCCTGGTGGGCAAACACCAGATGTAAGTGAAAAGAGCATCTTTCCCCAAGGTAGGATGACTAACTAGGAGTTGCTAGGAGACCATGATTGGTGTGTGTGCGTGTGTATGTGTGTGTCTGTGTGTGAGCGACACAAGTGTGCATGCTTGTGTGTGTATGTCTTCATTCATTGTCTGGAAGGCCCATCTGTTTTTTTTGTTTTTTGTTTTTTTTTTCCTTGAAGAAGGAAATGTGTTCATAGTGACAGGTGTTTTGTAGTCGGACAGAACATATGGGGCTCACTGGTGAAAATGCCACGAAGTACATTCATCTAAACTTTTAAACAACACATGAAAGAAGAGCAAAACAATCAACAGTATTTATAAAAATGTCAAAAAACACAGTTAGTTAAACATTTGGCTGTGTAGAGTGGCAGATTATATCCAGGAGAAGGCAAATAGTCAATGTGTTAGATCCAAACTCAAACCAGATCAAGACACAGCGGACTGACTGTACAAACAATACAGGTGGGCTCAGGGCACAGGTAGGAAAGGCAAATCAGCAAATCAGAGGACATCCAAAGACAGGAAACACATAAGGAAAAGCAATTATCAACTTAAAACAGGAAGTTGAAACAAGGAAGACAGGAGGTACTAACAAAACAGAGGCAGAAAAAAGCTCGGAAACACTGGGAATACTAGGAAAAATAATAACATTACAAACACAAGAAAGAACATCATCAAAATCAAAGCAGTGACAAAAACTCAGTAATCAATAACAAAAAAACCCAAAATATATGGATGTGATTGGTGAACTGTCTCTTTAAGGGAAAAACCTCCATCTATATTCTTATCACTGTTTGTCCCTGTGTGCTAGTGATTTTAAATATCTTCTTATAAGTTATGTAGTTATATATCTTATAAGATATTAGCCAGCTGAAGAAACCTAATGCACAAGCAGCAAAAGAAGATGAACATGAGCACTGGGCTACCTTCACCAACAGGAGTTGCTTGGCTATGGAGACCCATGGTATGAAGCTCGCGGCTCACACCGTTTGTACTGATGTTAATGTCAGAGGAGGTTTGGCCGGTTAGGCGACAACACTCTGTAACTTATCGAGGTCTGAGTTGCTATGGTTCCTAAATGCTCCTGCTTTGCAATAATACCACTTAGAGCTGATCATGGAACATCTAGGTGTAAAGAGACAAGCTGTCTGATTGTTAGCTTTCTATCACAGCACCACACTTGAAATCAGTGAGCACTCTCGAACGACCCATTCTTTCATGAATGGATGTAAAAGCAGACTGCATAGTTAGGTGCTTGAGTTTATGCACCTGTAGCAAAGGGACCGAAAACTGATTATGGGCTTTGCTAAAGTTTGCCAAGGATGCATAAATGTGAGTCTTGCACAAGCAGGTTTTTACAGAGAGAGAGAGCGACAGAGCGAGAGATGAGGCCTTTCCTGAACCTTTTCCAAACTCCACAGGCTGCCACGATCAAGGGTGTATATTTTATCAAGGTCTGCCAGCTAGGCTACTCTCACAGCCCTATCCTCTGCCAAAACACAAATATGGAGGGAGTGAGAGTGAAAGACTGGGAGAGTGTAGAGAAAGTTGGGGAGACACAAAATAGAAACAGAGGATGGAGGAGAGTATGATTTGACACCGTTCATTTGTGCGGTTCACACAGCAGATTTCAATCCAAACCGATTGCAGATTAAGTGCTTTTTTTTTTTTTAAAGGATGGCATGTCATGTCAGCAGCACCCCTTTGAACACTGCGTGGTCATGGACTAACATTGTTGCAGGAAATGAATACGGCAGCGTCGCTTGCTGTGCTACATGCTGTTATGTGCGCGAGTCTATTAGCCAGGACAGCCTGTGCTATTGTTATTGATGCTCCTATTTAGGTAGACATAATTGAATTCCAAAATACAATATCAGTCATTCATCACATTGAGGGTTGACATTTCGATCAGATTATTGATGCCCATTCAAGTGAATTAAGAAAAGTGGGGGGAAAAAATCAAACGTACATATCGAAAATGGCTAAAAACACGATTAGGATTTCTGTTAGAAGCGATAAGCGGTAAATGACGTCAGTTGCCTGACCGGCTTCACTGCCTACACCTGTAATCTGCATCCGTTTGTGAAATAAATGTTTGGAGCTTATTCACACTAAGTCACATTTCAAGCACGGCTGACGCGCTCTGGCCATTGCTGAATCAGTGATGAACTCTGGCTTCAAATCAGTCACACCAGGAAAACAGAGGAGCGGAAGAAAAAGTAGGAGGGTCAGTTGCTCAAAGTTTCAAATTCAAACTAGTAAAAATCTGATGACCTTTGGAAGTCTAATACTGAAAGTGAAATATAGGCTGCTACATAGTTTTTTCGCAGCCTCTGACAAATGCTACACTGTTCGTCTTTCATCTTTGACTCCGAGGCGGTTTGATAAATTGAGTGGGGCCTTTTTTCTTCTCTTATAGTGCAGTGTCGATTAAAGGTCTATGTTTTTTCTATATCGATAGCCTCTTATAACGGTGAATGCCATATTTGAGATGCCCTATTGATTGCAGAAGGAGGGATTTGTCTTTCAGCTTGGCCCTGCTTAAACTAGTTAGAAAAATGGTCTTTGCCTCTAAAATGCTCTGGGAGTTTAAAAAAAAAAAGGGTTAAAACTCATCTCAAAGACACGAAAAGAGAGGGAAGGCCTGGCAAGGACAAAGTATTGATCCTCTCCTGGGTTTACTGCCGGCGTTTCATACAGAGGTTCATAATTTCCTTTCAATTGTACATCTCTTTCTCTGTCCCACCCCCTGCGTCTTCTGGCCTCTTTCTACTTCTGTTTGTCCTAAAATGTGACCGGAGGTGTGAATTATGTAATCCCAAATGCTTGTTGTTCACCTCTTAAGTGTGAATTAGTGTTCTGGCCCAGTATGAACTGATTACACATCTGTTCTTGTGTTTTGGCACCACGACAGCGTTACTTATGCAGCTTGGTGTCATGAACTGGCACACGAATGACACACCAAGTCATTTTGTGTGTTACAGCTTAGTCACACTAGTGTAAAAATAGTAACCTCCTTGCAACTAGGAAAAGATGGTTGTCTGGCAAATGCCTTTAATTTTTCTTTTTGCATTCAGCAACCAATTGCAACACGATGATTGCGCAGGTCAGCGGGAGGGAACAACCAGTCTCTAACCAGCGCAAATAATCGGAGTCAGTCTGAGCTGATGAGCACAACCTGTTGGTTTCTTTGCAATTGAGGACTTGACTCAACTAGTTTCCAGCTGGTTATATTCTATTTATATTACTACAGGGAGTGCAGAATTATTAGGCAAATGAGTATTTTGTCCACATCATCCTCTTCATGCATGTTGTCTTACTCCAAGCTGTATAGGCTCGAAAGCCTACTACCAATTAAGCATATTAGGTGATGTGCATCGCTGTAATGAGAAGGGGTGTGGTCTAATGACATCAACACCCTATATCAGGTGTGCATAATTATTAGGCAACGTCCTTTCCTTTGGCAAAATGGGTCAAAAGAAGGACTTGACAGGCTCAGAAAAGTCAAAAATAGTGAGATATCTTGCAGAGGGATGCAGCAGTCTCAAAATTGCAAAGCTTCTGAAGCGTGATCGTCGAACAATCAAGCGTTTCATTCAAAATAGTCAACAGGGTCGCAAGAAGCATGTGGAAAAACCAAGGCGCAAAATAACTGCCCATGAACTGAGAAAAGTCAAGCGTGCAGCTGCCAAGATGCCACTTGCCACCAGTTTGGCCATATTTCAGAGCTGCAACATCACTGGAGTGCCCAAAAGCACAAGGTGTGCAATACTCAGAGACATGGCCAAGGTAAGAAAGGCTGAAAGACGACCACCACTGAACAAGACACACAAGCTGAAACGTCAAGACTGGGCCAAGAAATATCTCAAGACTGATTTTTCTAAGGTTTTATGGACTGATGAAATGAGAGTGAGTCTTGATGGGCCAGATGGATGGGCCCGTGGCTGGATTGGTAAAGGGCAGAGAGCTCCAGTCCGACTCAGACGCCAGCAAGGTGGAGGTGGAGTACTGGTTTGGGCTGGTATCATCAAAGATGAGCTTGTGGGGCCTTTTCGGGTTGAGGATGGAGTCAAGCTCAACTCCCAGTCCTACTGCCAGTTTCTGGAAGACACCTTCTTCAAGCAGTGGTACAGGAAGAAGTCTGCATCCTTCAAGAAAAACATGATTTTCATGCAGGACAATGCTCCATCACACGCGTCCAAGTACTCCACAGCGTGGGTGGCAAGAAAGGGTATAAAAGAAGAAAAACTAATGACATGGCCACCTTGTTCACCTGATCTGAACCCCATTGAGAACCTGTGGTCCATCATCAAATGTGAGATTTACAAGGAGGGAAAACAGTACACCTCTCTGAACAGTGTCTGGGAGGCTGTGGTTGCTGCTGCACGCAATGTTGATGGTGAACAGATCAAAACACTGACAGAATCCATGGATGGCAGGCTTTTGAGTGTCCTTGCAAAGAAAGGTGGCTATATTGGTCGCTGATTTGTTTTTGTTTTGTTTTTGAATGTCAGAAATGTATATTTGTGAATGTGGAGATGTTATATTGGTTTCACTGGTAAAAATAAATAATTGAAATGGGTATATATTTGTTTTTTGTTAAGTTGCCTAATAATTATGCACAGTAATAGTCACCTGCACACACAGATATCCCCCTAAAATAGCTAAAACTAAAAACAAACTAAAAACTACTTCCAAAAACATTCAGCTTTGATATTAATGAGTTTTTTTGGGTTCATTGAGAACATGGTTGTTGTTCAATAATAAAATTATTCCTCAAAAATACAACTTGCCTACTAATTCTGCACTCCCTGTATATAGAGTGCCGAATTTCTTTGTCGGACCTATGACGGTCCAGCTGAACTCTGAATGTAAGTACTAAATATAAATTTCTGTCTAAATGCCAACAGATTCACAACAAGTAGCAACAGATTTTGCAATTTTTGCTGATTTTTCACAGTTCATTGCCAAACTACTGCAAACAGAATTCATGCAATTGCCAACTTGACCTCATTCAATCTCAAATCAAACAATCTCACACTTATGAAAGACTGATTCCTTTTTGTATTGCTATTTTATGTCCATTTTGTTGCAGTCTCTTTAGAGACAGTAGCTGACTGTGAGTGATCGCAGACCTGCTCCCATCTGTTGTGTTCCGTAATGTTTATATCATATTGCACCACTAGAGGGTGGTGTCGCAAAATAAGAGGTAAAGCGGAGCCGGAAAAGGTTTAGAGAATAGAAAGAGATAGAATACAGTTAGGTGGCTAGCTGATAGCCGATGTGTGTCACTGCTATCCCTTGGATGTTAGTCTGTGCTGAATTCATTAAAGAGCACTGTTCTTCATGAGGACTGGTTATTACCGCCCACCATTACATTTTGGCGACGAGTAACCCTGCGTGTTTTTTTTTCTCTGCTTTGAGTTTTTTTGCCGAGTCATCATGACTGCAAACGTCCATCCGCCACCGATGTTTTTGCCTTGCCCTGGAGACCCTCCTTTGCCATTCAACATGTGGATGCGTATGTTCAACAATTATTTGCTTGTGATCAATGCAACAGGGAATGCTTGGCCTGAAGCACGAAGAAGAGCTACTTTACTTCACTGCTTAGGAACTGAGGGACAAAGGATTTTCTACTCACTGCCAAATACAGGTGACACTTTCGCCTCTGCTGTTACTGCCCTAGAGCAATACTTTTCACCCAAGGTAAATGTTGTTGTGGAAAGACATGCTTTCAGACAGCGAACACAAGCTTCACATGAGACTGTTATCCAGTATGTGGCCAGCTTGCGTGACCTTGCTTCTAAATGTGAGTTTGATGACAGGACAGAAGAAATGATCCGTGATCAGCTAGTTGAACATGTGTCTAGCCCCAGCATAAGAGAAAGACTCTTGCTGGAACCTGATTTGACACTAGATAAAGCTGTTACACTGGCAACACAAATGGAATCTGCAGTTCAACAAGCTAAATCCATAGCTGCAGACAGTAGTACCCCAGTCCAAGCTGTGCAGTCTCACTCGCACTCCATGCAGAGGAAACATAAGTACAATGCTCACCCTGCAAAGCCATCTCATGCAACAAAAACATCTAAGAACTGTTTTAGATGTGGTTCAAACAGTCATTTAGCCAACTTTCGTCAGTGTCCTGCTGCCAAAGCTACTTGTAAACTGTGTCATAAAATCGGACATTTTGCTCGTGTCTGCTGCTCATCCAAGACAAGAGATGTACGGGAAGTCCATTTACCGAAACTCACAGTCCTTTACTTAACAGATCCTTCTCATGCATCAAAAGGATTGCAATGCAGCATAAATGTGAGCACACCTACGTCATCAGCTAAGGATATTGAACTGATTGTGGACACAGGTTCTGCAATTTCTATCCTGCCTAACCACATCTACGAAGAGCACTTCAGTGGTACGCCACTAAAACCACCTGACCTTCAACTAGTTACATACACAAAGAAAACAATCCCTGTGTTAGGCTGCCTGCAAGTCACAGTGAGCAGAGGAAATGCATCTGCCTCAGCTGTGTTCTTTGTTGTAAGGAAAGGAACTCCTCTTCTTGGAAGAGATCTGATGGAAGCGCTGAATGTCAGCATTGCAGGCAATACTATTCTACCTCCATGTACTGATCCTACTGCTTCTGTGATGTCTACAAATCCATCACCTGCTTCTTGCATCCCTGCTGCCCCAGATATTGGCTGTGTGCGTGCCTTTGTGCATAAAGTGAAAGTTGACCCAACAGTCAAACCTGTGCGTCAGAAGCTGCGACGTCTCCCGTTTGCTGTGAGGGCTTCAGTTTCAGCAGAACTGGATCGTTTACTCAAAGCTGGTGTCATTGAACGGATTGATGCATCACCATGGGTATCCCCAATTGTTGTGACAGGACGGAAAACTGGTGGAATAAGGCTGTGTGCAGACCTCCGTGAACCAAACAAAGCTGTGATCACTGATTGCTACCCCTTACCACATGTGGATGAATTGTTTGCCAGCTTACAGGGTGCAAAAGTGTTTTCTACAATTGATCTTGCAAATGCATACTACCAGCTGCCCCTGCATGAAGATAGCAGAGATTTGAGAGCATTCATTACACATGATGGACTCTTCAGATTCTGTAGAGTACCTTATGGACTGGCCTCTGCCCCCTCAGCTTTTCAGAAAATGATGGCTGAAATTCTTAAAGACCTCCCAGGTGTCCAAAACTACCTGGATGACCTTATTGTCTACAGTAAAAGTGCAGCTGAGCATGACCAAAACCTTAGCACTGTCCTGCAGAAGCTCAAAGATGCTGGACTTGTGCTTAATGAAAACAAATGCCATTTTAGGAAGACATCGCTACGCTTCCTAGGTCATGTTGTCACTGCTGATGGCATTCTTCCTGATGAGGAGCATATGGATGCTGTTTTGAGAGCCCCTCCCCCATCTGATGCTGTTGCTCTGAGATCCTTCCTGGGCTTGGTGTCATGGTACTCCAAGTTCTTGCCAAACTTTGCAACTGTTGTAGCCCCTATGCGTGCCTGTGCTAACGACAAGAACACCTTCACATGGACTTTAGATGCACAAGCGAGCTTTGAAGAAGTAAAAAAACTCCTGGTGAATAGTTCTGCACTGGCACTGTTTGACCCTGCCTTGCGTGTCGTGATCTCTACTGATGCAAGTGACTATGGGCTTGGTGCTGTATTTGCTCAAGTGCAACCTGATGGCACAGAAAAACCTGTGGCGTTTGCTTCCCGCACACTGTCTGCAACAGAACAAAAGTACTCAACTGTTGAAAAAGAAGCTTATGCTTGTGTGTGGGCTGCAGAGAAATGGAGAACGTATTTGTGGGGCCGACGTTTTACTCTGCGGACAGACCACCAAGCTCTGAAAACACTGCTGAGCACCAAAGGGATTAATAGGGCTGGAATGCGCATCGCCCGCTGGTCATTTGTTAAAATGATAAAAGAACAAGGACAGACAACTTAGGTTAATCACAGTTACCTTTTTGCATAACAACTGCGGGGGAAAGTCAAAAAAGGACACTTTAAAAAAAAAATCTTTTTGCTCATCAGTTAAAATGATTATTTTGCACGGAATGGACCACCAGTAGTTGGCACCAGTTACATTTCACTGTTATTGTCGTTGTTCTTTACATCCACAAAATCAAACTGATGCTAATTCTGCCGTCTCCCCAAACTGAGCTACATAAGTGCACTGACATAAAAGAAGGCAGATGTTTAGCCACCGTGACATAGCCCGTTGACTTAGGTACCTGCATTTTCAAGGTTCAATGTAGTGTTTAGTTTAGTGTTTTGGCTGTCACAGTGTTGCCTTTTTTCAGTTAGACATTATTGTTTTTTGGAGGTTAGCAAGCTCTGTTAGCAAGCTGCATCCGCACAAGTAAACAGACTAATAAAATCACTAGAATTTCATCCACCAAAACTAAATGCACAAACTTTTGTGTAAAGCAAGCCATAATATTTGCCAGAAACGCCCATTAAAATGCTTGGAAAGACACCAAAAATAAATATACTGGTTGCTCCAATAAGCGGATTTCATCTGCTATTCCCAAAATCCAGCATTCAGGTGAAAGAATACTGGAGCATGACAACTTCTCACCCGCTGAGGAGTTGTCATGAAGGTTGGGGACTTACCCATTAAGGCCAAGAACATTTTAGTATCTAGTAAACAAGCGTTTAATGCTATAAAGTTGGGCATCTTATCATGGAGCTAGCCCCAAGTGTCCACTAGAGGAACTAAAGTTTTTGGCACTTCTGGGTTGGCTCTCATTTTGCAGCCCTGGAGGTTGCTGCTTGCCTGACAGTTGTATTTGCTTCAGAAGCATGACAGTAAGATTTTTAAGTATAGTTTTTAAGTATAGTTTCTAAACAATGGTAATGTTAATCATAACAAAGTGCACAATTAACAAAAAACAAAGAAGTAACCTGAGTACTATAACAAGTGATTATTGTATGGCTCCAAAAGTTGATTCTGTTCATCTGGACGTAGCGTTTTGTGGGAGAAACGTTTCGTCACTCATCCAAGTGACTTCTTCAGTCTCAGCTGACTGCAGGTTTCCCCCAACCTTATAAAGAGTACATTTGCATAACTGGGTGTCATCAGGACGCTACAACACAGAGCGAACACCATCCCCACTGACACAGCGGCCAGGGAGGCAGAAGAACAGCACATCAAGAAGGCCCAGAGTAAATGTGGTGACCAAAAGAAAGCTCCAGCCGATCCAGGAGAGAAGGACAACCGCTGCCTAAGCGAAAACCTGTAGTGATCCCGTACGTGTCAGGAGTATCGGAGCATTTGAGATGCATTTTTTCTAAACACCGGGTCTCTGTGGCTTCAAAACACGCTGCGCCAAAAACTGGTCCACCCCAAGGATCAGGTCCCCCGACACAAACAGAGTAACATAGTGTACGCTGTTAAGTGCCAGGAGGATTGCCAGGATTTATACATCGGGGAAACCAAACAACCTCTGGCTAAATGGATGGCACAACACAGAAGAGCCACCTCATCAGACCAGGACTCTGCAGTCTGTTTACACCTACAGGCCAGTGGACACTCTTTCAAGGATGAGGATGAACACATCCTGGACAGGGAGGAACGCTGGTTTGAGCGCGGAGTCAAGGAGGCCATTTACGTGAAAAGGGAAAGACCATCTCTGGATCGAGGAGGGGGCCTAAGGGTACATCTGTCACCATCTTACAATGCTGTGATAGCTGCCATTCCCCAGCTCTCTGTGAATGGTACTCATGGCCAGTGATCAGTGGGCTTTGATCAATGGTCATGAGAATTTGCATAATTAAGATTAAAGATCGGACCTCCCAGCCCATTGTTCCTTCAGTGGGCTGGTTTCACTCATTATGCAAATGTACTGTTTATAAGATTGGGGAAACCTGCAGTCATGATTGAGCATGCATCAAGACATTACCTCCAATGCATCACACAAGAAGTTTAAATGTGTGGATCTAAAACATTATATCATGATATCACGTTGATGTTTGTGGTTTCCAGATGCACGGACCTTTAGGCTTATGCCAAATAAACCGTTTGCATATGTTAGAATGAATTATGAGGTACATCCCGATCTATCAAACAACACTGAGTGGAATAAGACCAAAGAAAAGTCACTAAATCACCTTAGTGGAGGGTTCTGTTTTGCTACATTTGGCACTGCTGTGCTGTGTAAAATATGGAGAAATGCTACGTGAGCTAAAAATGGCACCACAGCAAACCTGTCCCAACAGCAGTGTCTCTGTTTGAGATTTGAATATGTCACATCACGGTATTTGCCTCTGTTACACACCAGCTCCCCAAGTTTCACTGCTCTTGACATTTTTTGGCCTAATCTCCCAGTCCAGTTTCAACTTTCTTAAAGTCAGAGGCTTTTGGTTGCACTTCTGCTATCCACGGTCAGAGTGTTTCTGACCTGTAAACCCACTTGAATAAAAAATAAATAAACTACTGATGCTGGGTATGACCACTCTTGAACTTTCACATCTTGCCAAGATATAAACATTCTGAGCTTGGCAATCAGCGCTAGCAGGAGAAGCTGATAATCGCTTTCACTGATAAGCAAGTTGTTTATGTCTAACCCTGAAGATGACAGATTTTGTAACCTAGGAACAGAGATGGGCAGTAACGCGTTACTTGTAACGCGTTACTTGTAACGCGTTACTGTAATCTGATTACTTTTTTCAAGTAACGAGTAAAGTAAGGGATTACTATTGCAAAATCGGTAATTAGATTACCGTTACTTTCCCGTAGGAACGCTGCGTTACTGCGTTACTAAAACCGTGATTTTTTTTGCGAGAATGTCTCATGACAGTGACAGCAGCTGTGTGCAGATCAACAATGGATAATATATCGAGTGCGGGAGAGAGTATGAGCGTGCAGCGTTTAAAGTGTGGAAGTACTGACCTTACTTTGAGTTTGATTCCATAAAAAGTGACAAAAACATTAGCGTCCATCGTGCGTGGGAAGAAAACTTCTTTTTACAGCGAAAAAAAACCCCTAAACTTCCGAGCAAGCACCGAGTAGCTACGACGTGATGGGAAACTCACAGAGACACTCACGCGGATTCTTCAACTGACCGCAGCACACCTGCACCAGGGTAACCCTCCGCCTACCCTGCTCCTGCTTTACAGGTGAAAATAGAGCAAAAGGACCGCTGAGTCTTTGACTTTATTTATTTTCTGCTGTGTTTTACTTGCATCTGTTTGAAAGAGTGAGTGAAAACACAAAAAATATTTTATTTTATGTGCTGGAATGTGTAGAAAATAGGTTTAAATGTTAAACTAATTTATTCAAGTCAGAAAATGTTGCATATAATTAAATGTTTTGCTTGATGCATAAAGTTAAAAGATTAAAACTGATAAAACAAGTTAAAAAAAGAGACTTTTCCATTTGATTACATTTTGTATGATGGATTATGTAGAAAAAGTAGAATTGGGCTGAAAGATCTATCACTTTATCACCTCTTCAGGTTGTAAATCGTGTTTTTAAAAAGTAACTAAGTAACTAAGTAACTAAGTAATTAATTACTTTTGAAAATAAGTAATCAGTAAAGTAACGGGATTACTTTTTTGGGGGAGTAATCAGTAATTAGTTACTGATTACTTTTTTCAAGTAACTTGACCAACACTGCCTAGGAATAACACGTTTTTAATAAGAGAAGCACGCTCAAAATTAGGTCAACAACAAAAAAAAGTCCTGACCACAACCCGATAAAACGCCTTTGTAATGATGTCTTGATGCATTCTCAATCATCCAGGAAAGTAAATCTCCAGAAAGTTGATTCTGTTCATCTTGACGTAGCGTTTTGTGGGAGAAACGTTTCGTCACTCATCCAAGTGACTTCTTCAGTCTCAGCTGACTGCAGGTTTCCCCAATCTTATAAAGAGTACATTTGCATAATGACTGATCAAAGCCCCTCCTCGATTCAGAGATGGTCTTTCCCTTTTCACATAAATGACTTCCTTGACTCCGCGCTCAAACCAGCGTTCCTCCCTGTCCAGGATGTGTACATCCTCATCCTTGAAAGAGTGTCCACTGGCCTGTAGGTGTAAATAGACTGCAGTCCTGGCCTGATGAGGTGGCTCTTCTGTGTTGTGCCGTCCGTTTCGCCAGAGGTTGTTTGGTTTCCCCGATGTATAAATCCTGGCAATCCTCCTGGCACTTAACAGCGTACACTATGTTACTCTGTTTGTGTCGGAGGACCCGATCCTTGGGGTGGACCGATTTTTGGCGCAGCGTGTTTTGGGGTTTAAAAGCCACAGAGACTTGGTGTTTAGAAAAAACAAGGAAATACTTTTGATAATTAGTGTAGCACCATAGTTGTTCTTCACATTCTGATGATATTTTTTTTAGTCAACTTTCAAATGTTTTAAACTGCTTTGAAGAAAAAAAAACACATTGCTCCTTTAATGGATGCCATGCTGTGTAAGTGGGTGCACAGTTATGATTATGAGAACTGGATTCGTTTTGTTTCTGTACTGATGTGTTTTTTTTTTCTATACTGTTGATTGACTCAAGTCTAACAGCATACATCAGGTGAAAGTCACACAACCTTGAGTCAAAAAAACACATTCACTGCTTGAAAAGTTAAAGAGTCTGTTTCACAGTAGGACCATGGACAGGACAAAAGCACTGCACATCACTGCGCGGGCGCGCACACACGCGCAGCAGTGTAAGGAAACTAACTACATGTACCTCACGTTTATCAAAGTACTTCGATGCAGTGCACACAGGCACCACATGCTGCAGTTACTGCAGACACATGCAAAAGTCATCCTAATATCTTTGCAAAACATTAAAATTAAAATTGCTGTTACTGAACCTCACAAGTAAATTTAAGGCGATTTTGCGGTTCAGGAATAATGATAAATAATTCAACAAAGTGGGATAGGGTCACAACGTTCTCCGGCACTACAAGTCCCGTCAGGAGTACTGCGGGAATACCTATTTTTGAAGGGAAGGGGGAGATTATTTTGAATAAACTGATAAACAGCGCGGGCAGAAGAATAGATGACGTTATCTTCACAAATCTGGACGGATAAGGTCGGAGGTAAAGGCTACGGTACCACCGGGACCCCCACCTCTCTCTCCGGCTGCTCCTTTAAAGCCGAGCGGAGTGCTGATCAGAGCTGACGGGGAACAGTTTGGAGCTGGAGCGGATAGGAGAAGTTGCACCGCCCCGGTTCAGGCAGCAGGGCTGGAGCAGATAAAAGCTCAGATAGTGATTGAAAGTGGTGGTAAAAGGATTTAGCCCAGGCATTAACCGAGGGAGAGAGAGGGAGAGAGAGAGAGAGGAGGGAGGGAGATATTTTCCATAAAGCCTTTTTTTTCCTCCTCTCTTTCTTTCTGCCCTTGAGCATCCCGGGTAAACCCGAGCTTTGTAAAAGTGGGAAAAGGAAGTGGAGAGGAGGGGAAGAAGGGCGGGCACAAGCCTTTTTTTCACAAACTCAATATTTTATACTTTTGATACTCCTTGACGCTGGATTTCAGTCCTGTTTTCGCAGCCGTTTCCAGATCTAGGACACCGATCTACCGTGCGCAGCCATCTACGCTGTGATCAAAAAGTATCCGTCGGACGGCAAAAAAAGGGAAAAAAAAGAAATAAAACAGAAAAAGAAACCAAACAAACAGCGAGTCGGCTGATAACGGGAGTACAGTGAGGACCGCGGCGGGGGACGAGTACACTGGATGGTAAAGGGGATTTTTTTTTATTTTTTATTTTGGCCAAACAGGGGGGGTGGACGTGCACGCACTCCGAGCAAAGTGCTGACCTGCCCGACAGATGAATGTCAGAAGTAAGTGTTTTATCTGATTAAAGCATTTCACAGCGGGATGCGTTTGTTGCGAAAGCTCTGCGAAGTCAGACAAGCACCGGAGAGCTGCTGATGAGTTGTAGCCTCCACAATATCCGGAGCACTTCAGGATGTTCGGGGGGACTGGCAGCATAATTCATTCTGCTTTAGACAAACGCGCTGATGCATTCATTCTTGAGCGTGCATTATAGCCCGCACACATACATATATATGTAAAATTGGAGTGATGCTCCACGGAAGGATGCACTACTGTAGAAACTGACACACCCCTGCGAGACTGCCAGTGCCGGGCCGGGAAACAGCTTTGGCGACTTCACTTGACAAGTGAAGTAAGTCACCGGGTGTGCATGGGATAGGCTGTTTAAGCACCAGACTTCCTTTGGTGTGGGATGACGGGCGGATTATAAGCAGTGAGTCCACGCTGCAAAAAGGGGGGGAAATCATCATGAGTAGCTATTCATTTACTCGGCCTAAAATGGAAACATAGTTAATACAAATAATATTAGTTTATTTATTTATATTAGCGAATAACTCAATTAGCAGTTTGTTTCTCCGGAACTTTATTATCACACCAGTTACTGATGTGCTGAAGCAAAGCTGAATTTTGGATAGGCCCGAGGTTGATGAAGTATAAATGAAATGACACTACGCTGAAGAACGTTCTTGAACTAGACTGTGGATAAGTCACTCTTTATTTTTTGCACCATTTGCCGGGTCATAAAGTAAACAGATTATATTGGGCTATTAAATACCTCTTGCCGACGGATATTTCTTGCAGTGCAGTTATTACCATCTGTATAGTCCACTCTCTGTCGCCGGTATTGGAGAGAAAACAACTCTTACACACATACAAAAAAACACACACGCACAGGCGGCACCCGGCAGCAGCACGTGTTTTTACGCATAAGGTTATCCACGCGGTGTCGCGTTTTTTTTCTGTTCTTTCTTTTATTTTAACACTCAGATATTCGGGCTGTATGTAAAACAAACTCCTTGTAACTAACTGTTCGTGGCATATATTCACTTTAAATGTTTTCATAGTTTGGGGGCAGTTGTGATGTTTTCCAGAGTAAATCAGTGGGATTTGTTGCATTTTTAATCTGACACCGCGAATTAAAAGCTCAACGTTACTATAAAAATGACATTTCGAAGACGGGCACTTAAGTTTTATCGAGCATAGTCCTGTCAAATGCCACGTGTATTTATTTGCAGTGAAATTAAGAATGCGAAAAATTGCGGACACAGGTATTAACCTATTATTTATGCCCCCCATTTCACCTCCAGGACAATCGGAAGAGCTCAACAAATCTGAAATGTCCAATGGATACATCTGGAGACGCATCAACTTCTCCTCCATCCTCTCCAACTAGCTCCGCCGTTTCCCTGAAGGACACCGCTCTGTGAGACATGGATCCGCGCAAACATCTCCCACCCAACTCCCTGCAACACTATGGTTAGAGTGCATGCCGAGACTCCTCTCCGTAACATTATCCACCCCCACGCCCACTGCCCATCTTCCTCAGGAAATCAGCCATCAAAACAGTGAAGTGTCCTGCTTTCCTTTCCTCTTTGGGGCTGCCAATAACTGACGAGAAACGCTGAGAGAAAGCTGCCGATTCAGTGTTTCGTTTTGGGGAATTAATAAACCTGGAGGCAGGTGATGTCAATTTACCCTGACCTCTCCATTCCAAACACAGCAGTATGGTGGTAGGGATGTGCACTCGTTCCCTATGATTATCGCTCCATGCTCGTAACCTGTCCTCTGAGCTCCGTGGCCCCCTCACCCTGTGCCGGACCCCTCTCCAAATACCCCCCCAGCCTGCCATGCTCCTTCAGGCTGTGTTGCTGCTGCTGCTGCGCTGCTTGGCCTCCACTCTGGGCCAGTACGAACTGTGCAAATCCCTGGTGAGCACGGACGAGGGCTCGGTGTGGGAGCATTACGCCTGCCAGCCAAAACCTAGGTCCATGAAAGACTTTATGCGGATCAAGGTGGATCCGCCTGGGATCACATGTGGAAGGCCACCGGAGAGGTTCTGCACTCTGGTGAGTCCATGTCAGGGCTTGTATCATATATGTTTCACTTTTATTAGTGACTTTAAAATGTAGGATATCGTAATAATAATGTTTCAAAGTGGTAAAAAAAATAGTGACCAGGAACACATGGGCCACATGCACAGTAGCCTTGGTCTTGAATGAAATGCACCTAAAAGTGTTGAAATAAAAGTTGAAACTATTAGTTTGGAAATCACCAGCTCACAGGGCTGAAGCGTAAAAGAGTAATGACAGGCATTTCTAACTAAGGTCAGAGCAGGATTCACACTGTAAAAGCCCCAGGGACCCGAAAGGAACGACACAAGTGCAATGACTGGGGACTGACCTAAAGGTGTTGTTTACATTAGTATGGACTTGCCAGCCCGGTGTCCAGTTTAATTTAGGGCTTCTAGAGGGGCTCGCATTTCCTGTGGTAAAATGCATACACTGGGACCTTAGTTCCAAGGACACTAAAGGGTGAGCTGCAGGAAAACTCGTTAAAATGTCTGCTACAGCAGTATTTAACACACTTTAGCCTGGAGGCTACTCCCAACTAATGTAGGTGTAATAATTAGAAATAAGGGTTATAAAATCGTACGAATGAAATTAAGCTTCCTCCCGCCTCTTCCGTGGAAAGTTTTATATCTGAGGTTTGACTCATGATTTGACTCACAGCACGTGTATGTATGTGTGTGTGTGTGTGTGTGTGTGTATTGAGTGCGTGTGTGAGACAAGTTCACCCTCTTGATGATCAGCCCTGCTGTCGCTGAGTGTCCACTCACTGGCAGGGCCAGTACCGGGGGTGCCAGACCCGTCTCAACAGCCCTGAGTCAATCTCACAACAAGTGTCTCCGCAGAGCGTTGGTCGGCCGACAACACATTATAAAATCATGTCATGCTGTTAATTAGGTGTTTATATTCTGAGTGACTGGAGACTTGTTAGTTGTTAAGACGATTTTGCAAACAGCCCTCCACTCTTGTCTGCCTCCCTTCCTCCCACATAGGCTGGCATTTGGGGGGTGGAGGGGTCATTTGACAGGAGCAGCAGAGGATACTGTGGTTTTCGGATACCTAATGGTTAATGATTTGTTTAACAGCGGAAACCACTGTTGTCTTGAGAGAAGCCTCTCATGTGACTTATCCTGAGAGGGGAGATGGACATAGCTAGTGGAAAGAGTGTGGCGGGGGGGGGGAAAGAGAGAAGTCAGGAGAACTGCTCGCTGCCATAACGTATTGACGTCTGCCCCCTAATGGCCTCAGCCTGGAAACTTCTATAACTATGTTTCTGAGTGAGCAATGATGAAATATTGATGGACGCCTTAATGGGCTTCCTTACAAGGACTGGCCAGCGTCTCTCGTTCTCGGGGATCCAGAGTGGTGTTGCTTGGTAGATGAGACAGAAAGAGAAAGAGGAATGGAGGGCGGGACAGGAAGGAGTCTGGCCTTAGTCAGCAGTTTCACATCGGATTGGGTCTTTAGAGCAGAAAGTTCTTGTTCTTCTCAGGTCGTCGGTGGTTGTGGGGGGATTTAGAAGCAGCGCTCCCCTCTAAGTGCATTAGATGGGGATTTAGTGAGTGGGGAAGCTGTCAGATAAAAGTTTACTTAAGAAGCAAGGGATGTCAGAACAGCGGGTTTAATTCTGTACCGTGACTATATTCTTGTCATCACTTTAAGTCCTCATTCTGATTTGTAATGACCCATGAAATCTGTTCATTTTCGCTACAGAATCACTGAGCACTGAGGTCAGGATGCGATCGTGGTTAGGGTTAGGCTTACAGGGCTTTAGTTAAGGGGTTAGGGTCTGGCGTGATGGTGTTTCCACATCACAAAACAATGACATCACAACAATGTGATTGGTCGCTTGCAATGCTGAACCTTAATTTTAATAATCCAGGAACAGCACCAACACGGGGATATCATATTGTGCTTCTTTCTGCTGCACATGCCAAACAGGTATTGGTTGAGTGATATTAGGATACAGATCATTTATTTTCAAGCAAGTGCTATATTTTTCTTCCCCCTCTTCCTCTTCCTCTTCCTCTTTCTCCCCTCCCACCCTTACAGATTTGGCAGCTTTACAGAAAAGCCAGTTTCTTATCTAATTGGTGTACATTTACATTCACTCATTCAGCAGTCCCACAAGTCAAGAGAAAGTCAGGGCACTCTGGAAAAAAAAAAAGAAAAAGCATCACCCAAAGCGCAGAGCTGCTCACTCTTAATAAGACTACAGACATACTGCGGAAGATGTAAAATAATTTTTCCCCCCTCCACTTCTCTCACTCTACGACTGCTATGTAGCAGTCGTAGTAAAAGAACAAAAGCTGGGGGAGAATTTACTTTTGGGGTTTTGATGTGGAGGCATGCTGTAGCTCCGTCCACCCCCTCCCGCTCACATTGGTTTACAGTAGTTTTTTTTTGCTCCCTCCATCTCCACAGGGATGCATTTTTTCTACTCTATTTATCTCTCTTGTTCCCTGGGAATGCAGCATCCTTTCTCCTTCGCCAAACAGGCCAGCATGTTGGCTTCTTTCAACATGACGGGCTTCCAAGCACTTTGACAAAGATGCTACTGTCACTAGTGCTGTGTTAGGAGCTTCAGTAGTCTCTTTGTAGCTTCTCTGTACGGCAGCTGCTATGGAGTTGTAGCTTGCAGTCGAGGGGCGATGGTCTAAGGAGATTTGAGGCAGCACGGTGTACTGGTGGATAGGTAATAATGAAGAAGAAGTAATAATGATCCAAGCTTAGCTAAGCAGATAGATGAAATCAACACTAAATGCACACGGTGTTGATATATATTAAAAAACAATGTAGCATTCAAAGAGATCTCACCGTACTGTTGTTTGTTATTTTGTCTCTCGGTTTTGAACCAAAACCTTCAATCAACGCTCTCCCTCGGGGCGGAGAACATAGAGCAGCTGAGTGCAAATGGGTAGCGTGCATGTGTACTGGAATGTACAGTGAACCAGCAGGGCTGCATGAAACGTGCACGAGTTGGCCAACAGTGCACACTAGTATGTCTAAGAAAGACACACACAAAAAACATGCGCGCACAGACGCACACACACCTTCCTGTTTCAAAACACATTTGCCCATTTTAGAAGGTAGAAATCTGCCAGCTCTAAAAATAGACATGATAAGAGAGAGAAGCCGCGCAGCAGCGGAAAGGGAGCATGCAGGAAGGGGAGGAAGATGGAAGATGGCAGCTGGTAGCGTGGATCAGTGCATCCCAGACTGGGCCTATGGCCATACTTCATACTCCCTGCCCAGTGTAGCCATGCCAGGCCCGGCTGGCTTGCCCTGCCCAGCAGCGGGACTTCAAGGCTGCGCAAAAGGGCCACCCACATCCAGCAGTGGGCCATCGTCAGTCAGCCTCCCTGGGGGTGAAAGATAGCTCAGGTGGCCACTGTCCTAATAATACACCCATGGAGGTGAATTTGGGCACAGCATGAGCAGCTTTGACAGCGCAGGGGCATAATTATCGAAGGGAAAAGAGAGAGAGAAGGGAGCGGACAGCTAAAGAGAATGACAGAGTGTGACTATACAAACAAGGCAGGAGGGGGAGGGTGCGGTGATGTAATGGCATGGCTTGCTTCCCCCATTAGGACACAGTTGAAAGTGATCAGAGAGTGTTTAGATGTGTTGGCAGAACGGGAGGATAGTTATAAGTGAGATTTATCCCTGACTGAGGTGAAACTAAGAGGGATTGGCTGCAGGGCTTAGACAGTCTGAGGTGAACTTAGCAAAACACCTTGTTTAACCTATCAGGATGTGTGGAGAGGAGTAATGCTTAGTACTGAGGGATGTGTTGAGTGGGGATACTACTACGAATGCAAGAAGCTTTCATGTATCCGTCCAGTGTACAAGAGATTGAGTGGCAACAGTGTAAGGAGGATCCTTTAAAAGTCTGGGTTAGAAAATTCAAACAAGGGCAAGGATGCAGCATCCTGCAGCTGTCCAAACGCTTCAGTGTATCAGAATCTATCAGAACAGACAGAGAAAATACAGATATCCCCTGGAACAGCCTATTGACAAGTACTTGGTATGATTTCCTTTGATTTGAAGAGTTTTTGGCCCCCCGGCTCTCACTACAATCCACATGTTCTTACACTAAGGCAAAGCACCCCCCCCCCCCCCCCCAAAAAAACAAAAACAAAAAACAAATAGTTTGATGTCAACTTTCTAAAAGCCTTTAAAATCAAAAGCAACCCTCCACTCTCCTGCATCGCTTTCCCGCACTTGCACACGAGCATACTTCCTGTGCTAACTTTCAGGATGATTTGAGGTGCATATAAGAAGTTTTCAGATTAAGGTTTTCAGTGAAGCTGTGAACACGGATCATCTTGGTTTACCAAAAAATCTATAAGGGAGAAGTAGTGACTAAAGTGTTTTCAAAAGCAAAGATTGAAAGTATGAGGACGCCCAGGCTTACAAATACCAGAGTTTGACATTTATTTCTCTTAGCGCAGCTCCTCAGTTCAAAAAGTGTGCAGAAGAAAAAGATGCACAGTTCTGCTCAAAAAGATTTAAAAAAAAAAACAGACATTTTTTAAATCTGGCTGATGTCCCCTTCAAGGCAGTCTTCTTGGGTAGCAGTTCACTGTTTTCTATTTTTAGATCACTCCAGTGTGTCAAAAAGGTTGTCTTTAAAGTCACAGGACATAGGACTGGTGGTGAGCAAACTTTATGTTACTGCTGCCTAAAAGATTTGATGGAAGGATGGCACATGCAGTTCAGGTCGCTTCTGCCTAATGTTCTCTGTCAGATGCCTACATTAGTCTTGACAGTCTGACTCTCGGGGTTGACTTCACAAAGAACGACCCATGAATTTTTAAAAAAACATAACATCAACAACAGCAACGAGTTCCAGGAAGTGATTTAAATATAGCAACAAGGAAGCAGTGCAGATGTGCACAAGAAGAAGGAGGGATAAGCCAACTTTAAATTAGGTGTAAAAGTCAGTTTAAAGGACTTAAAGGTACAGTTTGTAAAATTCGACCACCAGTTGTCAGTAGATTTCAATTCAAGTGTATCATTCTAGCTACAGTGGCTGCTGTAGGACAAACATGTTTTAGGCAAGCAAGCGAGATAAGAAACATTTAATTTTGATTCCATCCCATAACAGATAGATTCACTATATTACTGTTTGTGTAAAAAAACAATTTTTCTAAACATTATATTTTAAAAATGGATATGTGTCAATTAAATACTTTGCTATATTTTCAGTTTTTACCCTCAAGTCTTCTCGAAAACTCTGGCTGCTTTTCATCTGTAGAACCGAGATAGCAAAGTAAGTTCAGACTTGATCTGAGTTTTTTGCATTCTGGCTATGCTGTCAGGCTGTTTACCTCACAAAGTTTACTTGTCAATATAGTGGGTGAAAACATCCATGTCTATTTACCCTGGAAGAGAAGAAGAAACTTTGTGAAAGCAGTCCAATACTCTCCAATGACATTGATATTGAGGTGAGGGGTGAGGATGTCTTGAATTTTATGCTGGTAAGCGGTGCTGTTTTTGCTGCGCTAATGAAACTTTGTTGGACTCAGACACTTAGAGAACGAATTCTCATAAAAGATGAGAAATTATTCAAACTGTGCATCGGAGTGAGAGTGTGATTCTTAGGACACTCAAGCCTAACGTTAGCTGGCGTAATGTTAGCTTATAACCAGCTGTTGTTGTTTAGTTGGCACGTTGTCATCTG